>NC_056743.1:1043358191-1043688191 GCF_019279795.1 Protopterus annectens | reverse complement strand
ATGTGACGAGAGAAAAGAGCCTTAAGGTTTATATTATTGCACGTTTGTCGACCGATGCCAAGTATAAATTGTTAACTAAAGGGCTTTGCTTTTTTCATTTAAAAATGTTGATATGGTTCACATCATGACTGAACTGTAAATGATTATAAGACAAGATAATCTAAAATTGTTATTTTACAATGGAACAAATGAGCATTGCCCTTTTAAGAAGCTAAATGTATTTTTGGCTGTAAGCAATGTGTTAATTTCAACTTTCCAAAATGTATGTTAAAGAGATGCATATAGCTTGCTTAATAATGATTTAAATGTATATTATAAATTACCCATAGAACAGTACAGCATGCCATTTATTCTCAAGAATAATGAATTGGTTGAACTTTATTATTTATTTGACTTTATAGGCTGGGAAAAGTTCAAGTAGGTAAAACTCATTTTCAGCGAAGGCTTATGGAGAAAATCTCCACATGTAAGTTACACAGGATACACACGTACAATTGCAGAGTAACAACATCTGTAAACAGCTGATTAAAGGACAAAGTTGTTGTTTTGAATAACAGAGATTATACCAATACAGTATAAACATTAAGTGGTGCTCAAGAAATTGCAAGTATTAATTCACAATGGGTTAAAAGTATATTGTTTATGATTTCTTTTTATACAACAAATTTCAAATTTTCTTTCAATATTTCTGATCCTGGTATTACATTTCTCCAGGATTTACTGAAAATACATAAGAGTCTTCAAAGTTCACCTATTAGAACATTTGTCTAGAGGTTCTAGATAGACACTAGAAGCACTTTCTTAACATATGTCTATTTATAGTGAAAACTTGCATTTCAGATATCAGGGACTTGGAGTATTCGAATGACTTTACAAAAGTAAATCAGTCCCAGTGCAGTGTTAGTCTGTGAGTTTATATCTTGATTGTTTATTAACCGTTATTCCTGTCACTTACAGTTTATAGGTTCATAGGTTCGTAGGTTGGTACTAGGCTATCGGCCCTAGGGCCTATACAAGCCTAGCCATAACAATTCCCTGGCTATTTCTTCCCACACTATTTACTTCCCTAGACCCCTGTCTAGCAGGGCAACTGACATGATCCCGGGGTGAATTTCCTTTCTCCCATCCAATCGTCAAGGTTCCTTTTGAAGAGGGCCAAAGAGGTGCTCTGCTTGACATGTATGGGCAGTCTATTCCAAAGTCTGGGGAGTCTCTGGGTCAGGAACCTATCCCTCCAGCATGTTTTGTTTATTGTGATGACAAGGTTTAGATCTCTGGAGCATGTGGCTCTGAACGATTGGGATTTCTTTAAGTGTAGCATGTCCAACAGCTCTGGGTTTGACATGGCCTTGTATGTTAAGCAGAGATCACCTCAGAGTAGACGATATGTGACAGAGTATAGCTGGAGTTTCTTAAGGCGGTCAGCATAGGGCATCTGCTTTAGGCCTGTGATTCTTTTAGTGAGGTATTTCTGCGGCCTTTCCAGTTGTTGCAGATGTCTTGAAGTAATAAGTAGATATTTATATATGTATATAGAATAGTGACTTCCATAATTTGTATGTTAATACTTTTCACAAGTTGCTTAAACTAATACTGGAAATTAATGCATTTATTTTCCTGGCTGTATATATCATCAATATTCAGAAGTTACTTGTGGGTATGCTGGTAGCATTAACTATTTGGGGAGGCATATAGTCAAAAGTTACCTGTGTTTCTTTGCAACCAATCACACTGCTAATGGTATGCAGTTTATTTTGGTTAATTTCTTGACTTTAAGGTCATATACAACTATGGAAATAATTGAGTAACTAGAACAATCTGCTGCCTTTCACATTAATATTTTAATACAGTATGATACACTTCAGAATAATTTATCTCCTTATAGAATTTATTCTCTGATTCTTAGTCTGAAAACAAATAAATAAATAAATATGTGCATAATACCTGGGAAACAAATTAAACTTTTGTCATTTCAATTCTTATTAAAGGTAATTCCCACCAAATCAATTAAAATTGCTTTTTTTAATACAGTTACAATACTGAATACATTTGCATTGGAAGTTCACAGATCCTCATTCATTTTTACTTGCCATTTTGAAAATTAGCATTTCTGTTTATTTGCCCCTCTCCCACAGTGCTAACTATTGACCTCATGTTTATCAGCTGATTACCACCATAGTATCAACTCATTGCTTTTGTCTGTGAAAAGCAAATATGCAAACAAAACCTTTCCAGTGAACTTTTTAAAAATAAATACTTTGCTTCATCAAACAAGCATTACTTGTTCAGTGCATACAATCTTAGTCTCCATTTAAAAGCTAGAACATCTGTTTTTATTTGCATATGTTAAAAGACTTGTGAGATATATTAATTCTATAAATTTAACTAAAAATGTGGCAACAAACTACAGCTAGATAGCAGATAATATAATATTGTTGGTTTTATGTATTTTCCTTTAGGATAATAAATGATTTTTTTCTATATCAGTTATCACAAAATTTTACAGCAATCATTATGCTTTGTGGAATTTCTGTTCAAATACTTTTAGTATTTTTTCTTTTTTTTGGTGATTTTTTTCGCTTGTACAAGCTATGTAATACAGAAGAGTATCTTAAACAAGAACTAGATAAAACTATAAACATGTTTAAAAATTGGGGCTATGATGATGGGAAGACAATATATGATAGTTGGCAGAAATTCATACACAGAGTTAATGGACCCCAGAAAGGTAACCAGGATGGGCAATGCACCGGGACTGTGCATAAGAAAGAGACAAATGAACATATATTTTTTTGTTACAACATACAGTTGCCTTAGTCCCAAAATAATAGATCAAGTTAGATATTTCTGGAAATATATGACATCTTTAAGGGATGCCTCAGAATGGTTGAACAAAGAACTAACATTTTCTTATTGAAAAGGAAAAAGTGTACAGAATTTTTTGGTAAGAGGTAAATTCAGTATTCCATCTTCCAATATACCATATAGTTTGACAATGCGTGGCACATTTTGTTTGTGGCAAGTGTAAGGCTTGCAGGTATGTAATAAAAACCTTTCCTAGAATAAATAATGTTTCTTTTAGAACTTGTGGCCATTTTACTTGCAAGACTGAAGGCGTTATATATGCCTTGAGATGTCCTGGCAACAAATTTTATATTGGAGTAACAAAAAGGTGTTTTAAAAACTAGAATTTTAGAGCATGTGAGGGATATTGCTAATAAAAAAGCAGAGAGCGCTATAGCTGAACATTTTGATTTGTTTCATGATGGAGAAAGTAAAGGGCTACAAGGCACTGATTTGGAAAAAATACAAATATCTAGATTTGATATTTCTTTTATCAAGAAACAGTTGCTTTTAAAATAATATACTCACATTTTAAAATTTGATACCCTGTCTCCAAGTAGACTAAATGAAGAATGTAATTGGGGAGTATTTCTTTAACTGTGTGAGTGTTTAATTGATGTATTTGTATGTGTATATATGTGATTGTTTAATTGATGTATTTGTATGTGTATATATGTGATTGTTTAATTGATGTATGTGTATGTGTATATATGTGATTGTTTAATTGATGTATATTTGTATGTGTATATATGTGATTGTTTAATTGATGTATTTGTATGTGTATATATGTGATTGTTTAATTGATGTATATTTGTACATGTATATATGTGATTGTTTAATTGATGTATTTGTATGTGTATATATGTGATTGTTTAATTGATGTATATTTGTATGTGTATATATGTGATTGTTTAATTGATGTATTTGTATGTGTATATATGTGATTGTTTAATTGATGTATGTGTATGTGTATATATGTGATTGTTTAATTGATGTATATTTGTATGTGTATATATGTGATTGTTTAATTGATGTATTTGTATGTGTATATATGTGATTGTTTAATTGATGTATGTGTATGTGTATATATGTGATTGTTTAATTGATGTATATTTGTATGTGTATATATGTGATTGTTTAATTGATGTATTTGTATGTGTATATATGTGATTGTTTAATTGATGTATATTTGTATGTGTATATATGTGATTGTTTAATTGATGTATTTGTATGTGTATATATGTGATTGTTTAATTGATGTATGTGTATGTGTATATATGTGATTGTTTAATTGATGTATATTTGTATGTGTATATATGTGATTGTTTAATTGATGTATTTGTATGTGTATATATGTGATTGTTTAATTGATGTATATTTGTATGTGTATATATGTGATTGTTTAATTGATGTATTTGTATGTGTATATATGTGATTGTTTAATTGATGTATTTGTATGTGTATATATGTGATTGTTTAATTGATGTATGTGTATGTGTATATATGTGATTATTTAATTGATGTATTTGTATGTGTATATATGTGATTGTTTAATTGATGTATTTGTATGTGTATATATGTGATTGTTTAATTGATGTATTTGTATGTGTATATATGGGGCAAGTTTTTTAATTTGTGTTATACTCCTTCAATGCTTTGGCCGAGACGTCAGAGTTTTATTAAATTTGTTGGCTATACTGGTGTTTTTTTCTTTTTTGCTATGAGGCAACTTTATTATTTTGTGCATCAGTTGGTTTACTTTTAGTATTTCTGCCCATCCTTCTTTGCCAGGTATGTGGTAAAGAACAGGACCGCTTTGCTGGTAACCCTTCTTCTAGACGCCTTATGTAAATGTACACTAAACAGGAATAATATGTATTTACTTCCTAAAGGGTTGTTGAACTCTAGCTTTAATCTTTTTACAAAATTGGAAAAGGTAAAGTGGTTTCAGTGTCATCCTGGACTCAGGGCAGTCTGTTAATATGGGCAGAGTTTCTTTTAATCCAAGCTCTTACTTCTTAATATGTTACACACATATCTTATCAATCATACAGGTATCCAGCTAAGGTAATAGTAATTCATAGCTTACATTCCTCTGGTATGCCTATATGATTATTCATCTGGTATGTCAGAATCAGGCAGTAAACAGAAGAGCACTTCAGTGTTATAAAATGTCTTCTTTCCTGGTCTGATGCCTATACCTTCTACAGCTTTAAATGTGGAAGTAAAGTAGTATCTACTTTTCCCAAGGGATCTGAATGATCCTCACCCACTTCCCCCAGAAGATTAATTTTACAGAGTTCCAAAAAAATTCTACAGGTCACCAAAGTCCTTATCAAAACTATGTTGCAAGTGATAGGGCTTCCTTACTGTTTTGTGGAGTGGTAATGCTGCCTTTTTTTTCCATATACAGAAACTGATGAACAGCATATTTATTGTATTTTTCTATTTTTTATTTTATTTTGCTTTTGTTTACTGTGTTTGTATGACTGGGTTTTGACAAAAAATCCTTTTCAGTGGAGGCCTGGAGAAAAAAAGTTCCAAAATATTACAAACATTTTTAAACAGGCATTCTGTAATATACAGTAGATTTCAGTAGTAGTGGGATTTGGTTTCATAGTTCAGCTACACTATTTTTAAAAGTATCAGTCCTGAATTTGACTGAGTCCTTTGTCTGTAGATGATGAATGCTATGCCAACTATATAATGGCATATTTGGAATTTAAAGATGCTTTAGGTCTATCATAGCTTTGCACCTTTTGGAATTCCTATATTCCATATGAGCAACTAAATGTAGGTAACCCCTAACACTGCCTGGATCACCTCAGATTTAACCATGAACTGCTCCCACTTTGGATCTCTAAATCCCTGCTATGACACATTCCACCTGCCTTTCTGCAGACCCAACATGCTTCCTCCAGGTTAGATTACTACTGTATTTGTCATACAGAAAATAAATGAATGACCCAATAGGACAATATTTTCATCTGCTAAACAAAAACAAAAATTATCTCACTAACAAATCAATCATCTTGCATAATATAAAAAAGCTCTATATGACCAACACCCCATTCTTCTAATTAATCCGATAGATTTACCCTCCTCTGCTGAGTCAGATGCTCTACCAGTCAGAAATAAGTATGCCAAAAACCTGTCCTCCACAATACCTCGACTTTCCAGAGCTCTCTATGCCACTCTAACATATTGAATTGGAAAATTAACATTTCCATTACCTGACCAAAAAACAAACTCATCTGTAGCTCCACCACCCAACATCTGTAACTCTACCCCATGCCACTGGACATATCACCCTTTCAATATTTTTATGCAACATTACTTGTCCTCTCTCTACTTGCTCGGTCTTTGAACAGCACATATTGCTACAGCTGAATCCGTAATACATACATCCTTCCACACAACTCTCCAATCCTAAATGTGCCCATATACATAAACACAGCCAATGGTGTCCAAATTGTGCTCTCTAACAGACTTCCTGCCAGCTGATTCAAACCTTTTAAAAGCACTCTAAAAAGCTGCCTACTCAAAGGAAAATGACTATCCTCCTGCAATCCAGTGATCCTCTCCCAGCCTTTTAGCATCCTATCCACTAACCAGTATTTCATCACATCCCCTCAAACCAGATAACCTAGCTGGCACACTGAGAGCAGCTAAATGAACTTTGACTGACCTGACTGCCTCAGCATGACAATATTTATGCACCAAATAACTGACCACATCCTGTCTCCAGCTACCAACTGACTATCAAAACAAGCTACTGCAGATACTATATGCTTTACATGTGGAGCCCACTCAGGATAGTTGGATTAAGCAACTGTATACAGACTTCTAATGCTCCACACCTCTTCTGGTAATCCCACTGTTTCCTCTTTTGCTTCTGATGCAAGAAATCAAAACGTGTGAAGCTGAAATTTAGACAGACAATTAGCTATGCTATTAATTAAACTTTGTAACATCAACCACCGCAAAATCAACAAAACTAAAAGAGACCTAGCTGTTTTCCTAGCCAAAATTTGAATCATTGCCTTATTGTCAGAGAGAAACATCAGCCTTCTGTTCTGCAACCTTTACATGCAAACCACTGATGTGTCCCAAATAGGCATGAGCTCTAAAAAGGAAACATCTTCCCTCCATTGTTCCACCATTCCTCTGGCCAATGCACCACAAACCATTCACCATAAAATAAGCTCCCATTCCATGTGCCTAGCTGCATCTTTATAAGCATTGCTATGCAACCCTACCCAAATATGTCCCTTTGTATCACATATGTTAGGATGGATATGTTTGTTAGGAGGTTGTTAAATAGTTATGTTGAGGGGTATGTTAGTTAGAGAATGATTACTGTCTGCCTCTGTCTATAAGACATATGGGGGCCAGCCAGAGGATGAATTCATTATTACCCCAACAGGTTTAAGGAACATTTATTGTTGGCTCCTGTCTATAAGAGACATGGGGGCCAACCTGAGAATCACCTTCCGATTTTCCATCCAATGGACTCTGCTTCACATGGATTGCCACAGCATGGGAATCCTTTGAGTCACATATCTGTCTCACCAGCATGTTTTATTTATGTTGCAAGCAAAGCTCAAATCCCTGAATCTTGTGTTTGTGGTGTGCTCATTTACAGATGTACAAAAGCTCTATGAGGGCTGGATCTATGGATACTTTATATGCCAAGAACCAATCACCTATCAACAACTGAGTACAGAGACATGGCTCTAAGGCGATCAGTATAGAACAGTGTGTTATTTCCCCTGGAGTCTCTTGGTGAGGAACCTCTGTGGGCATTCCTACTGTTGCAAATGTCTAGTCAGGTACATGCTGAAGGGGGCATTGTACTCAATGATGGGTCTGATAAGGAATGCCATACTCTTACTTATAAGTAGGGTGACATACAATGATTTTCTTACTATCTTGGCTATGTGTTATCCAAAGTCCAGAACACTGCTCAGGTATGTTCCTAGATCTCTGACTACTTGACTAACTCTAGAGGGTGTTTTATCAATGGAGTAATTTGCCTGGGTAGACTTTTTCTAAAAAGGCACTATAATGCACTTCTTTGCATTGAGTTTTAATCCTGACTTTGGCACCAGTCATTTGTCTGTGTTAGACCTTCTTGCTGAATGTTAGTTAGTGTCATGGGGAGAAAATAGTGCCACATTTGCAGTATTCTGTGAATTTGGTGAGCCAGAGACCTTTGATATTAGCATTAACCTTCAAGAAGTACATAACAAACAGGATTGGGCCCAGTGGGGAGCTTTGTGGTACTTCACTGGTGACCTGACCCTTGGTAGATGTGGTCTCAACAATCCTGATTTCTTGCATCCCATCTGTTAGCCAGATTGCAATCCAGTAATTTGTACAGGGATTTATGTCTAGTTTGGTGAGTTTGTCCACAATGCCTGATTAAGGTATTGTGTTGGACACCTTAGCAGGGTCTGAGTAGGTGGTATGCGCAATGTTCCTTCATCCATTGCCTTAGTTACCTTCTCAAAGTAGTCAGGATTGTCCTCCATTCACTCAGTACAAATCCTGTTTTAAGAATGTAGTTGAAAAGTGACAAGTGGCCCTGATAGGTCATGTTTCAGCCTATTTAGGAGGCAACCTAAATCACTCAGTCTTCAGCCTTGACCTACTAAATACACAGCTGTCTGTTCCATCTAGCAACCGCACTATTTAACAGTACAAGTTAGGCACCTGAAGTGATATAATGCCAAACATGCTTCACTTCCACATATATATGCATTGACATCCACATATAATCTACTTGTTCAGGCATACCCCCTAGATACCTGTATGGTTTCCAAACAGCCATTCCCTTTTCCCCTAATTCTCCTCACACCTTTGATCTGATGAGGTCTCTAAGTTGTTGTGTCTTTCGGCTTTTCCTGGTTAGGGGTCGCCACAGTGGAACTCCAGTCCGCTAATGACTGGCAGTAGATTTTTATGTGCCAAGTTGCCAGCTCTGACGCACAACCTTCAATGAAGGTACGCCCATTCAGGCATGTCTCCACACAGAAGACGCTCTAGCTGAGAATCGAACAGGACAACATCTTACTGTGAAGTGACAACGCTACTGCAGCACCACTACCGCAATAGGTCTCTAAATATTTATTACAAAAGTGCTTATCTGTGCATTTTATTTGTGGGTTTGTGCAATAAACTGTTTTTTATGGTGTGAACATCTTGCTCCTGGCACCTTTTGGATTTATCAGTTTGTATTTTCTTTGTTTGGTTATTATTATTCTGATACCTTTCCAGAACAGCCAAAGCAACTTGTAAGCATCATTGACATCAGGCAATCTCCAACTCAGACATAAAAAAATACAAACAGAACATGATCAAATAATTATTGTTATTAATATAATGCTTCAATATACCAGGAGCATGCAATATAATGTCCCTCTTCTGATATGGCAATTTGCACCACACTGTTTACTTGCCATGTCAGTATCTTATGATTTCCCCTCCCAAGCCCAAAAAATACCCTAGCTTGTAAAGAACTCTGGTGGGATGAGCTGAACCTCAGCAAAAGCAAGAACATATCAAAACCATGCACTTTGTCCAATGGGGCAGCAAATGCCCTTTATGTACTTAATCAACAGCGCAGTCTGTAAACAAAGCAATGCCTTGCACTCCTTCTACTGGGAAGTTTATATTCTGCCATGACTTAGTTACATATGGTCACCCCCTCCCCATTGCCCACAGCATGTTTGCTCTTCTAATCAAAACATAACTTGCAAACATAGGTGAATACCTCCCCTAAACGGCCATCTCCTGATAGCCCCCTTGCCACAACAACTCAACATAAAAGCAGCTGTCTACCCTTACAGTGCTCAGAATCCCTCCCACAACCTACACAGTCAGTAAGAACACAGCCAGTTTCTAGGGCCAAGGATATCAGGCTAACATATCTTACAATCCACAGTAGTTATTTCAAATTGAAAATTGCTATAACCCATACTGACAGTTAAAACCTGACCCTTATTCTACACTGTTCCTGCACATTAACAAGTCAAACACCGTCGAGCCAACTCACCAATGTCACACAAACTCTCAAAATCCTCCCAGGTGTCCAACACTTCAGTTAAACAACTTTCTGTCTTGTCAAAAAAAAAATTAACAAAAACTTGTACCCTTATTAAAATTCATTATTTAGAGTCTATGGTACCTCATCCTTCATTAACTAGTACTTGGCAGATTCTTCCATGAAATGAAGAGACATTCCAACAGTATTCTTCCTTTTTCAACAAACCGCTTTAGGATACCATGCATTTCTCAACATTTATGAAGTATGAATTCAGCTGTCTTTCACTATATTGAACCTCAATCTACTGCTTTTAGCCTAAAACCACAATGTTTAACAAGCACAGACAGAAAATTGTGACAAAATATTGACATTCTGTAAAAACGAACAGTTGCATGGTACGCTAGAACCCTGGAACCTTCCCCCTTCGCTACCTTCAAAACTGCTGCGATAACATCGACTAGCCACATAGCAAGGATCCTTGCACTCACAGATATCCTCCCAAACATCTGTACCACACACAGCAAACTACCTACATGGCCTCCTACAGCAATGAAGCAGCCATTAAAGACAGGCCACCATGATCATGTGAAAAAGGACAAGACAACCCAACTAAATTTGTGGCAGCTACCCAGCCATAATATACAGATGCAAGGTACCCATCCCACAATAACAGCTTTTTTCAGCTAGCCCATTGTAATAATGAAACCTTCAAATGAATGGGGCCGAGGAGATCCCTAATGACTTCTCATGTGCCTAAGCCAATATACTTCATAAGCCATTTGACTGCACTGCTTACTTCAGTGTTGTACTGCTGCATAATTGCATGGTAAGTGAATGAAACAAAATTCATGTTTGTTTTATTTACTCGACTAAATATGCGGATTTGAAGAATTTATTTTGTCCATATACACCACACATACCCAACAGCTCACAAGGCCAATAATTCTAACTATTCCATTACCACTCTGTAAGGGGAGTGGACCTTACCTCCTTTCCTGCTCTGCACTACCAGACCTCAACAACATCCTAGTTGCCTTGGACATGGATGAGCACTTCTTAGCACAAAACCAATGCCAGAAAGGCCAGACCACTCCATAAACTAAACACAAAACCCTTAAACCCTACACTGTCTACCTCACTTCCTAAACTAATCCTAGTTTGCTTCCTCCAAATACTTAACCCTTTCCATCTCACCTCAAATCTAGCCCTGCCTGACAAATTCACATCAACAGACCTTTACCTACCCCCCCCTCCTCAACTTTATACCCACAAGGTGTCTCTGTACAAATATGGCTGCAAGCAAACTATATTTATTAGTCAAGTCATTTAAGGAAAGTTGAGGTTTATTTGCCAGAAGAAGCCCAGCTCAGCATAATTACTCTGCCTTGAATTGATCTTTATCATGGAATTGTAAAACTTGACTTTTCTGTGGAAGGGGAATTAAGCAACTGACATACATCTCAACTGTCCAGACTTTTGCCTCATATTTTAGTCTGTTGCTCATAAAATGTGTGGTTTTCAGGTTGATTATTTAAGCATATTTAGATTCTTTATCCTTTAGAAAATACATGCCAAATGCAAAACCTATTATTTTAGCAGCTTTCTAAATTTATAAGAACAATATTTAAACAATTGTCTTTGATTTGGAGCCTTTGTTCCCACACAGTTTTTGGATTTGTCCAGATTTCATGCAGCAAGAGGCTGATGGTGCTAGCTGGTGTGCCATGCAATTAATGGAAGACAAGGGCATTAACAATTCAAACACTAACATAACCACAGATTTTCTTTTTGGTGGGATTAATAGACTATAAACTGGGAAAAATAGTGATAGGTCTTTAAAAATACTTAACACAGAAATAGTTATAAAAATATCTCAGACAAAAATGCATAAAAAACAAATCATTAAAGAGAATACTCATTCTGAAAAGTTATTAAACCACAAATCTTTCCTTTAGCTCCTACACAGAGCAGAATGTATATAAATTAAGTTCAACAATTATTATATAAAACATGAGCAATATGTCACACTTAAGTATGGGTACACCTGCATTTACTTACACCCAAACACAGTCTATTGCTGTTGCTCAATGTCATCACCAGTAAAAATGAAATGATTACCTTTTTTAAATGATGTCATTGTATGTAAGCACTTCTTTTCTCCACTGTCTCTTGCTGTACCCATAGAATGACATCCTGATGTTGAAGATGTACAGGCTACTGCTTGAATAGTATTTCTTTTGAACATCATTATTTTATTGTATTGGAACATATTAGATCATTTTTTTATAGTTTACAATGGTATGTCCTACTGACTGGTCATCATATTCTTTAAAAACAAATTTCTTATGGGTGGCAGACAGTTAGTTGAATGTGCAGAATATTGAACATTCATAATGCTGGCACAACTGGTCAAAGAGGTATTTCAGAGAAGAATGCCAGCATTAGTTAGTGCAAGATCGCAGTACAGTGGGTGTTGGACTTCATTCTTTCCCTGTCGGAATGTGATCTCATAGTTGGTATACATGATGAGGGAACATGATGATCAGGGAGTGTAGGAGGGAGTAGGGGTGCTTGCCCCATGCAAAAAAAAAAGTTTCTTTATTTTATTTAGTTTTTGATCAGCTGATGTTCAAACATTGTTTGATCATTTGCATTTGAAAATGTGTTTTTTTTTAATTAGGTGTATGACACCCATGGATAGATAAAGACACACACACACACACACACACACACACACACACACACACACACACACACACACACACACACACACACACACAATGATTGAATCCCTAATGTCTGAATACAAAGCAACCAAACATTAGTGATGAAAACTAATCCCATGAAAAACACAAAAGAAACAAAGCATAAACCCTACCACTAACGTCAGACATACTTACTGTAAATAATAGCAGTACCAGTGTTCCAGAAAGGATTTGTCTTAGGTAAGGTCTAGGGTTGGGGTTAGGTAAAGGTTTAGGTTAGGGTTAGTACTCATTAGTAAGGTTGGCAGGGGAGAGTCCACACGCTCCCCTTACTAATTTGTGCTGACTGTAACTTCAATCCCAAGTGAACAATACAGATAGTCTAGCAGTCTGAGTGAATTGAAAATCAGAATGCTGATATTCATGTTGTGAGAGATGTGGGGGTTGGTAAGCACAAACTACATATTAAAGAAGTAAGAAAGCACGGCAGTATCTACAGTAAATGTGTAAGTGAAAGAAAGCATAAGTCCGCTCTGGGAAATTTTATCATATGCAACCATGCACATTAGGTCTGATAAATACTTAGGAGAAAATAAGATGTGCAAAAAGCCTAAACAGAACAGAATATTTTCCTGTTGTGTGTAAGACTAAAGCTGTCAAAAGAATAGCAACAGAAAATAATATAAAGGAAAAGTGCAAATGAAGCTTTCTTTTCGGGGCTCAATTATTAAATAGTTAGACAGAGAGAGAGAAAGAGAGAGAAGTGCATGTAAAACTCCAGATTTGTGGAACTCCGCTGAGGTTTAAAATTGACATAGAGATAGACATTGCAGTAATGTTACATGGTGCCTATAAAAGTATTTCAAAATATCTGCAGTTACTTAGAGCTTAAACAGAAATATATAGCCCTGGCAGGAAGACTGTATATAAGGGGGAAGTTCCATGCAATGGCTGAATGGAATGGGTGCAAATACAAATTCTGGGTCTATGTAATCATTTGTCCATTTGTAGATAATCTGTTGACTAGAACTGTGACCTGTGCAATGGTTAGGATTGCCAGAAATTATGATGCAAATGTGGATGTGTTAGGTGATGTTGGGCTTCCTGACTGTGAGCCAATTAATATAGGGCTAATGTCAAGTGTTGTCCCATGTACACTTACTATACACTGGAAGGTGCCATTCCCTGCTCTCTCCAAAGTGGAATCTGAATTAAAGAGAATGCAAGCTCTTGGAATAATAGAAGAAGTTACTTAACCTACAGAGCAGTGTGCACCAGTGATCAAGAAAAGTGTGTTGGGGTATGTGTGGACTTAAATAGACTGAATGACACACCAGAAAGAGGTATGTTTAATTTTAACTGCTTTGGAAAACATAGCTCCAAAGTTAGTATCATCAGGTGTTCTTTGTGTTAATTTCATCCATTGGATTTTGACAAATATCCCTGGATCTAGCCAGAAGTAAGATGATGACATACGGTTTATCATTTCAGTGGGGAGGTTTTGTTTTAGATGGTTACCCTTTGGGATTGTATCTACTCCTGAAATTTTCTAGCATGAAAAAAATATCTTGTTAAGAGGTCATGAAGGTGTTGCAGCTGTAATGGCTGACACTTTAGAGTGTGGCCATAATAAGTAAATGCATAATGAGATGGGGGATTCTGTGCTTTAAGCAGTTAAGAAATTAAGTCAAATAAAAAAGTGTAGTTTTAACAAAACGTTCAGTATTTTGAACACTGTATCAGTGATAGCATCATGCCAGACAAATGCCAAGCCAAAGCTGTAGCTGAGCTGCAGAATCATACAGATGTGATAAAACTCTGAGAAGTGATTGGCATGGTCCATATTATGGGCAAATTTGTGGTAGGATTGTAAACAGTCTTATATATTATGAGGGACCTATTGAAAAAAGATACACAGTGGATATGAGGAAATTCTTATCAGTGGGCTTCCGCAAAGGTTAAGTCTATGATAACAGATGCAACAGTGTTTGTATACTAATGTCACTAAACCTATTATAGTCACTGCAAATGGTAGCAGCTATGGACTAGATGCTTCCTTGATTCAACTGGATGAGGGCAAACTCAAGCCAACTGTATTTTGTTCTAGGACCAAAACAGACAGGAGATACTCCTAAATCTGAAAAAGAATGCATAGCAGTAATACGTATTGTGTGCTAATGTGTATATGTTTTCTTGTATTATTGTTTAACCAGGATACATTTCTTTTTTATTCTGCTATTTCTAGGTGGTGTGATTTTGCTGAGGATATTAAGGAAAATTGCATTAAAATTTGTTACATCATCTAAGGGGATGTTTTTAAATATATTCCATTTGATTAAGGAAAGCATGGTGTTGAATACATGTAGGTTAAAGTTACTTAGGTTACTAATGGTTTTAAAGGCTTGTTGTTCTGGAGAGTTATGTATGTAATACTTGGTAAAGGTAGGGAGATGATCCACTGTAACAGTTTAGTAGATTACCTGAATATTTAAGGTTGGCAAGGTCTGAAACTAAAATTTAGTCCAAAAACGAACTTGAGTTTTTGCTAAAGTACGTGTGATTTTCTATAAGTAGTTCAAATCAAATAGCTTTATAGTGGATTTGGGGGCAGTTGATATGAGGCCAAGCCAATTTATGTTGACTTCTGCTAATATTATAGTTTCATGATTAATGGAAGTTGAAGTGCAGTACAGAATTTCTTCCAGGATAGTAATATTGTCACCTAGGGGAATATATAATGCAATAAAACACATTGTGTGTTTGTTTTGCTTCAGGAAAGTAATAAGGAGTTCTGCTTTATTTAATTGTGGTATCAGACCATCATATGGGGTTAAGTTGCAATGATTTGAGTACATTATTACAGCACCACCACATTTTCTTTTAGAATGATCATTTTGTTCATATTATAACCAGGTGGTAGTACCTCTGTATATCTAATGTTTGCTTTTAGCCAAGTTTTGGTTACAGCTAGGATATTGGGTTTTTGACAGGTGATCCATGCATACAGTTCTGTGATTTTTGTTTATTATATATCTAGCAGTAATATTAATGAATATTAGTTGGCTAATAAGGAAATGTAGTAGTGGGGTTTGACTGGTGTGATTTATCATGTTGTTTTCATATGAGTGATAGCTATTTGGTCCAGGTTTAGAATGAATATCAGCAACGGCTAGGAATGATTTAAGATAAAGTAGCATTTTTAGATACTTTTTTTAGCTGTTCTATTGAAAGGTATTCGTTTTTGGCTGTCTTGAATTTAAGGTGAGTGATTTAAACTTGGAATAAAGGCATGGAACATCCTTAATGGAGGAAAGGCATGGAACATCCCTGGTAGACATTAACTGCTATAGTAGGGGAATTCGTAGAAAAAAGGGACTGGCTGATATAAAATTGATGAGATGATGTTTATAATTTGGAGACTTTGGTAACAGGCAAGGTAAGTGAGACATATATTAGTATAAACAAAGATATGCTTGGCAGAAACATGTTGCAAACGTTATTTCTTATCTGGGTACAGATAAAGGAGTGAAGGGCAGTTCTAATATGATTTGGATACTATTGGAGTATTAAAGTGGATACATTTTGGAGAATTTATCTGTTAATTTTATTTTATTTGACATTTGTTAACCAGGTTAGTGAGTGTGATTGGGCAGATGTCCTTTTTCAGAGGAGACCCGAGGAGAAAAGCTCCAAAAGATAAATACTAAGAAATTATAAAAGTAATTAAGTAAAAAAAAAAAAAAACAGCAATCACAAGGTACTAATTACAAGTACATATATGATCAAAACAGGATTAAAACTACATAATTTGTAGTAAAGTGCAATTTACATTTGGTGCAAGATGGACTGAAATACAGTATATTTCTGAAAGCTTTAATATTTGATAAATTTACAAGTGATGAGCAGTGATAGGGAGGAGGTATAATTATAGTTAGGGATGCTTGTAAGGTACTGTTATGCAGCAGTGAGCTAGTGGAAAGGGCAGTGTAAATGAATTTAGTGACACTAATTGGTGATGCTGATTGATTTTGTAATTTGAGTGGGGCTTAGGTTAGGTAATTGGGGTGCTGCTTAGTTTAGTATAAATGTAGATGAGGTGTGGTTGGGTGGGAATTGGGGGAGGGTAGTGGAGTGAATTGAAGCCAGAGCATAATCACGGTAGAACAGAGTAAGGCCCATGTTTTTTTTCTTACAAAAAACTATTAATGGAGTAATAGCTCTGTCAGTGTAAGAAATAGTAACAAAGATGTAGTTTTATTTCAGAAATATTGTTTTTTTGAACAGATATAAGAAATGTTTTCTCTTTATATTCCTGTGCAAAGGGATTGGAAATTACTGAAAATAGTGATATTTTATTAAATTGAAATAACAGTGAGCGAATGATTTTCTGCTTATTTAAATCACAGCCATTAATTAACAATACAAATAGAAAATGATGGCTTTATAGAAAGAACAGGTAATTTAAATTAAGAAGATGTAGTTAGGCAAATGTCTAGTACCTGTATTTTATTTTGCAATCCAGTCTCTTATTCCTTAGTAGTGGAGTGCAAGGAGGGAAGATTTTTTTGGAGGGGGGGGGCACTAGTCACAAGTAGTGTGTACTTATAAATAAATTATTAATTATTAGCAAGTAGGATACAAAGAGTTTTGGTAAAAATATATCTGCTAATTAAAGAATACTTTAAGATATGCATTCTACTTGGGGTCTTTCCTTGTTTAGAAACAATTGTTTTAAAATCATGACTTCTGTCAGATTCCTAGAAATTTGGAGATGAGACACACAATGTTCTTAAAAACAGGGATATCTGCTGCAAAAGAAATATTGGAGAACATAAGCATTTGAATTGTTGGAAAATATGAGCTATGTCTATATTATTACCAGCGTTAAGAGAGATAAATGGAGAAATAATATTGTAGGTAAAGTTGGGGTAGAGGAATGAAGACTGTTATCCAGACAGACAGACAGAAATGGAGAAATAATATTGCTCTATAGTTCTGAAAAATGAAACACTCTGTAAAACGTACATCTTCAGTAGCACTTAGCTGACCAGTACAGCAAATAACCTTTAAACTGTGCTTAGGGTTATACTCCATAAAATACATTAACTACACTAAAAAGCATATGTTAGGCTACCACTGTATGAGTGTGCGTACTCATAATTAATATACTTACTATCATGCACAGATCTCAGCAAATGTTTTATGTAGCTTCAGGTAATAACACTCTACAAAAGCATGACACCAAAGAAACTGTACTGTCTATGTGCACAGCATCATGCATGACTAATCTGTGACTACACACAGAATGGACATGTTAAAAAAAAAAAAAAAGAAAAAAAGCTGCCAAAAACAGGACAGTGACCTACAAATAATCATTCATTATATCAAAAAGTGATGGCCTAACAATTGGGTACATGCAAAGCATATTCTGTATAAATTATTATAAGAACAAGACTGCCACTGTATGAAGGTCTTTTGTTGTACTGTGGCTGAATTGCTGTACCTGCTTTGAAGATATGAAAAGTCCGGAGACAAATTCAAAAAGGTCATCAAGAGCTGACCAAGAGCAGGCAGACAGCAAAAATGGGTATGTAGTGTCCAAATATAAATACAAATATTGCAAATGTAGTGGTAGTGTTGTAGTTCTTGCATAGAACATAAGCCATCTCCGAGCAGAAAACCCCATTTCATGTGTAAGTTTGTGTCAGAACTTTCAACAATCTTATGTATTACAACAGCCATAACAGAAAATCCCAGCTAACCTGTGCACATATGATGGGAAAAAACTCATTTCTGGTAATATACTAGATCTCCTGGGACAGTGAAATAGTCCACCTAACCATGATTGCTAATCAACAAGTGATACCTCAATTTAAGACAATGCTCACAAAGTAGGGAATACCCATATAGCCAAACATCAACAATGGAGCTCAGTTTTAATCAAAGGAATTCCAAAACTTCTAGAATATGGGTTTGTCCAGGTTTGTCCATACAATGTCATGTCATTGCTATCATCTGTCAAATGATACTGCACAGAGAGAGAGAGAGAGAGAGAGAGAGCAGTACAAACAGCCAAGAAAATTCTTAGCTATCCAAATTCTCACCTTACTGTCTTAAATTAGATCACCTCCATACTGCACAGCTGGTTTCAGTCCAATGCAAATAGGGTTCAGTAGACAAATCTTAACAAATGTTCCTCTGCTAGAATGACAATTACAGCTAAACACTATTTTTTATTAAGCAGACAAAAAGGTTACCGAAGGGTCAAACCCACATAAAAGTACTGACAAAACATAATCTATCCATCTTCTACCCAGTTTAGAACCATACCCAAATGTTTTCTTCAAGTTAGAGGAAAAAAGAAAGTCAGAGGTGATGTGACAGTGGAAAAGTCCACTGAACTGAAGACATATGTGATCTAAACAGATAATGGAGTTGCAGTAAGGAAACACAGCTGTCACTGTGCACCTGAGATGTCTGATCAGAGAGATAACTGCCTGAACGTAGAGAACAGATGTTTTAGCTGGGGAGATTAAGGCATGTACAAAACAGTCAATTTCTAAATCCAAAAGCGCATCTGTCACCACCCACAAAAAAGAAAAAGAAAAAGAAATTTTCCAGTAATTACCCAAACTAGACATGTCACTGGTCAGAGATGCATCATATAAGACAGGCTTGTCTCGATGAGTCAAATGTTCATGTTCACGATAAAACTAATTTACTTTGCAGTTTCCAACCCAGTCCAAACTAGCTTAAGTAGACATGAGATAAGGCTTACAATGATGTACTGATTAGAGGCCATACATCTCAATTTCTTAGCACAAGAAATCTGTGCAAAGACTAAAACAATAGAGGAACGAAGGCCCCAAAATAGGGAGAGATATTAAATATTGTTCTTATAAACTTAAAACATTGGTAGAATAACAGGCTTTATGTTAGCGTGTATTTTCTGAAGGATATAAATTCTGAAACTCAAATGTATGTCACTTAGTGATTTCAATCCTAAGTGATTTGACAGAAAAAAAAACACATATTTTATGAGGAACAAACCAAAAATCTGAGGTTAAAAATCTGGACATTCTGCAAGAATCTGGCCAGTTGACAGAGGCACATATGTAGCTAAATAACTTTATTTTGAAAAACTGCTATTTGAAACTCTAAATTCAAAAGTATTTATTATTGTTTTAGTATTTATGGTATTATTGCAGATCTGCAAAAGTACCTTAGCAATAATGTGCTTCAGATACGCTATGCAAAATGTTTTAGAGCTGTTTTGCATGTTATGTATCTCAGAACATATGTACAAATGGAACAAAGGAATGGATTGTGTTTTTCAAGTGTCTGTTCATGTCAAAGTCAAATGTTATTTATGCATAAAATAATTACTGACAATTTTTGATACAATGAAAAATATGTAGCATCCCTAGTCTAAGAGAATGCAGCGCTCACTCAGAGAAGGAGATATGTGCCAATGTCAGGTCATTGTAATGGTTCATAGGTTCATAGGTTGGTACTTGGCTACTGGCCCTAGGGCCTATATAAGCCTAGCTATAACAATTCCCTGGATATTTCTTCCCACAGTATTTACTTCCCTGGACCCCTGTCTAGCAGGGTGACTGACGTGACCCCCGGGGTGAATTTCCTATCTCCCATCCAATTGTCAAGGTTCCTTTTGAAGAAAGCCAAGTAGGTGCTCTGCTTGACGTGTATGGGCAGTCTATTTCAGAGTATGGGGAGTCTCTGGGTCAGGTACCTATCCATCCAGCATGTTTTGTTTATTGTAGTGACAAGGTTTAGATCCCTGGAACGTGTGGCTTTGAAGGATTGGGATTTCTTTAAGTGGAGCATGTCCAACAGCTCAGGGTTTGACATAGCCTTGTATGTTAAGCAGAGATCATCTCTGAGTAGACGATATGCCACAGAATATAGCTGGGTTTATTTTTAGATGGTCAGCATAGGGCATCTGCTTTAGGCCTGTGATTCTTTTAGTGAGGTATTTCTGCATCCTTTCCAGCTGTTGCAGATGTCTTGTGAGGTACATACCAAATGGGGCATTGCACTCTATAATGGGTCTAATGAGGGATGAGTACAGTGGGACAATGACCTCCTTTTTTCTGGATGAAAAGCCCTTAGTGATGAGGTGTGCCACATAGAAGGATTTCCTGACTTTTGTGGCGATGTGGTTATCGAAGGTGAGACCACTGTCCACCTGTGTCCCTAAGTCTCTTATCACCACACTTTCGGTGTTTAGTGTACTGCCACCTATGTGGTAATTCATGGGTACATATTTTTCCCAAAGGGGATAACTATACATTTCTTGGCATTAAGCTTGAGCCCATGACTCTGGCACCAAGCATTTGTTTCTGTAAGGCCCTTTTATAGAATATCCACATCATTTGGGGACTCAATAATGGCTCCCAGTGTCATCTGCAAACTTTGGTAGCCAGAGTCCCTTAGTGTTGGTCCGTACTTCAGAGAAGAGCAGTCCCAGGACTGAACCCTGAGGTACTCCACTTGTCACTTGTCTGGAGGTGGATTTGGAGTCGGCTACTTTTACAGTCTGGGTTCTGTCAGTAAGCCAGTTGGCAACCCATCGAGTGATGTAGGGATTTATGCCCAGCTTAGTAAGTTTATCTATGATTCCAGAGTGGGGGATGGTGTCAAAGGCCTTGGTGAGGTTCAGATAGGCTGTCTGGACTGCCTTACCCTCATCCACAGCTCTGGAGACTGATTCAAAGAAGTCATTCAGGTTCAGGAAACAAGATTGGTCCTTCACAAACCCAAACTTGGTGGGGCCCAGTGTTTGAAGGTTGCCAATGTCTTTGTTTATAAGTTCTATGATAATGCGTTTCATGCCTTTGCAGATCATGCTTGTCAGACTGATAGGATGATAGTTCCCAGGATCCGAGGTGGAGCCTCCCTTGTGGAGTGGGATAACTGTAGCTGTGCGCCACTCAGTGGGCATAAAGCCTGAGGTGAGGCTATGATTAAACATGATACTTAGGTGAGGTGCCAATTCATTTTGTAGTTCCTGTAGTTCACAGCCCGGTATGTCATCTGGTCCCATGGATGCAGTATTCTTAGCTTTGGAGAGTGCGGTTTCTACCTTTGTGGCCGTGATTTTGGCAATCTTTTGTTATTGAGATGGGCCCTTTAGGGGAAGAGAGGGGGGTGAAGTTGGCATTGAATCGATCTGCCAGGTTATTGGCAATATCCTTGGGATCAGTATATTTAATACCATTCTGTTGTAGCTCAGAGCAGATCTGAGCATTGCCATTTAGATTCTTGACATACCTATAGAATGCCTTGATGGTCTGTGATCAATGTAGACTAAATAGGACTGCATAGCCTGAAAGAGCAGCGTCTTACTCATAATGCACTAGGTTTGAGAGAATGTACATGAAGAAGCTATGTTTGTAGTGAGTTATGTTCTCACACAGAGATTAGAAAATAAATACAGTGTTTCCACCCATATCTATTGGCTTCTGCAGTCATTTAAACAGTTGCAGAAAGTATTCCATTATGACAAGCACTAATCCTTATTTTTTATAAAAAATAATCAAGTGATTTCCTTCAGTAAAGTTGTGGACAGCATCACAAGAATCCATGATATAATTGGGGGCTGTCCCACATGAGACAAAAGAAAATAGAATATCCCAAAGTAGTAATACAATTAATTTTGCTGAGAATAAAACAAATTTGAAAAGAGATTTCTCTGTCTCAACTGAAAAAAGGGTGATTTTGTACTGAAACAGAAAGGTGCTATAAATGGCATTGGAGTTCTGCCAAGTAATACGTTTTCATTATACTGCCACAACCAGGTCTCTTGCACCTAAGCAAGCATACTAAGTTACTGATTAATGGAGAGCCCGGATGTGTATACCTGGTTTGCAAATCTTAAGTCTTACAATCAAAGTTTGGTTAGGTGTGCCTGTTCATGAATTCATTTCAATAATGTTATCATAAGTCAAACTAAAAATGGGGTAAAAAGGCATATATTTATGCTGTTTTTCATATATGGTACTTCTTCCTTGCTGTGAAATTGCATGGAGTCTTTGTAGCTATAGTCAGAAAATAATCTATGTAGGTACACTTCAAAGAATATAAGGTTCATACCCTACCATAAACTTTACTCTAGATCTTATGTTATAATGTACTTCAGTGCATAATCAGAGAGAACAATAAGGGTGTAGTCTTAATTGCTTTGCATGCAAATTAGCTGAAGTAATGTAGTCTTAATTGCTTTTGCATGCAGATTAGTCGGAGCAATGTATTTCAGATTTGGTCTATGTTGTTAATTAACCCCTTCCAATACACTACAAATACAAGCAGATTTCCAAAGCAGAAAATGCAATAACAATAGCAGGACTGAAGGCCTGGAATAATGAACAGCTATGTTACCTGTTGATGAATTCCAATTAAAATCTGAGAAATGTTAGCACTCAGAATGCTAAAAATGTTTTATGTCAAATACAGCATTTCAATACAGCTACGTATTTTCTCAAAATTTTATATATAGCAACCAAATAAACTAACACAGTGCTATTAATCTGTTAGTCCACACAGGCACACCTAACCAAAACTGATCATTTTTGCCTTTTATACTGCCCTTAAATGTTATTAATAACACCTAAAAACAATTTCTTACTACTTCTAAAGAAAATGAATGACCCATAAATGATCATGCCAGGCCCAGGACTAAGATCTAATACTCAACCTTGACATATAATTTAGTTCTGCTTCAAAGTAGTACTGCATGGGTGTACCTAGGGTGGTGTAATGGCAACATAAACTGGAATGGCACAGTGAAAGTATAGCTGTTGGTTGTGTTAAACTTATATCTTGTGAACCATAACTTACAGCTGAGGCCATTGAACATGCAAGGTAAAGCTTCTTATATAGAAAAAAAATTTGCATGAAAAAAAGAAAAGGGTACTTATAAAAGAATTACCAAATGTGGCATCATAAACAAAGGGTACTTATAAAAGAATTACCAAACGTGGCATCATAAACAAAGGGTACTTATAAAAGAATTACCAAATGTGGCATCATAAACAAAGGGTACAAATAAAATAATTACCAAATGTGGCATCATAAACTGTCTTTTTATGTTAACCTGTTTTCCCCAGTGGTCAGTGACACTCACAGCCAGTCTGTGGTAAGTAGTAGGGTCATACCTCTCAATCTCTCAGCACAAGAAATATGGACAACAATAATTAAAACTCCTTATATACCCATACATCAAAGGTAAAAACACTTCACATAACTAACAAATATCAACTTCATTTGAATAAATTATGAGCTTTAAGGAATGGTTTTAAAGGGATTTTACCATTTTACCCTGGATGTCTGTCAGCCTGAAATCTAATTTTCCATTCTGTTTCTCATTGTTCAGTAATATTCTTAATATCCCCAAGACATTTACTAAAGTTTAAATACTCTAAAACCCTAAATATATAAGTGTCTGAGGCCCCTTTATCTTGTGTGTGTCTTGCTAAAGCAGTCCTTAAACCTGCTTTCCTAATAGCTAAAATATGCTCTCTAATCCTTTCCTTGAGCAGCCTGTTTGCTTTTCCTATATAAAAGGATGAACAGGGTTCACAGCATGGTAAGTAGACCACATTTGAGGTAAATCAATCTGCTCTAATCTTAAATTCAAACATATGATTAGTTATGGGATGCCTAAAAAACATATTCTTATCTACAAATGAGCAGAAATGACATTTGCCACATGGTACTGTCCCCTTACCTCCCTCTTGCCTTACACTCTGCCCATTCCCATAACACAATAATCTTTTTAATGATTCCTAGGTTCATAGCTTGTACTAGGCTATAGGCCCTAGGGCCTATACAAGCCTAGCCATAACAATTCCCTGGATATTTTTTCCCACACTATTTACTTCCCTGATTTCTTACTTTTAAAAACAAAATGTGGATGTTCTCCTACAACACCTCTGATTTTCGTGTCAGATAACAGAACAGGCCAATTTTTCTTAATTATGTTGCAAAAGTATTTGCATTGTTGGTGTAATAGGTTCATAGGAAGGTACTAGGCTATCAGCCCAAGAGCCAACGTAAGCCTAGCCAACAAGATTCCCTGGCTTACGCCACCTAAGAAAGTTATTTTCCTGTGCCACTGTCGAGCAGAGACACAGAAGTGATCCCTGGATGAGAACCAAACCTGTACCCTGCATTTGTAAAGAAAACACCTAAACTATCATATCAACCCCCAAGGAGAAGGTAAGAATCCAACCCTGTAGCCTGTGATTCTCAAGTAAACACCTTAATCATTATACCAACTCCTAACCTGACTTGATCTGAACACATTTCACACCTGCCTTCATCAAAGTATGCTTAGATGCTATTGCTGGGGTATACCTACCCTGGCCCCTACAAGCAAATATAATACATATGGACTTCCAATACTGTTATAGCAGAGGAACTGTAACAGGTTCTAGAACCTGGCCATAACTGTGTCATATGTTACTAGAATAAGCCTCAGAATAAAAAATGATCCATATACACCTCAGAAAAATATATGTATGCCTTACACAATACCACTAAAACATATATGGGAGGGTGGCTTAATGGCTAAGGTGTTTGCCTTACAACCACAAGGTACAGGGCTTGAGTCTCACAAGGGACAACTGGCTAGGCCCAAAAAGGCTCGCAAGGGCAGTTAGCTTAGTACTAAACTATGAACTTCATATATATCCTGCATCATATAATTCATTCACCCTTAGAATGTCATTAGTTAACTCAACATTACTAGCGACATTATTATTAGAAAAATATGGTTGTGCATGTCCTTTTCTAAGTACCTTAACATCTTTAACCATATTCTTTATTTCCAAATCCCTAAAACCCCTATCTCTAAATTCTTGTTCTAAAACATTTAGATTTCATTCAAAAGTGCTATCCATGCTATTTAATCTGGATAGTCTCGTGCCCTGCCCTTTTAGCACATTCTTAAAAATATTGAAGGATGTGTACTATCCCTTCTCAATGTAGTATTGGTGTAACAAGCTTTTTTATATAATCTGGTATTAATAGTACTGTCCCCTGATCTATACCCCTCTACATCAAAAAAATCCATAAAAGACCTAGAACTCTTGAATGTAAATCTTAGAAAAGAGGTTGTGCTTTGTAAGTAATCAATGAATTCTAGAATGTCCTCACCCTGTCCTGTCCACAACAGAAAAATGTCACTCTCAAATCTCCTGAAAAATGTTATATGTTGTGAAAACCTATTGCCTCTCAAAACATACGTGTCTTCCCAGTGGGACATTACTAAATTTGCATAGTTATTCACGCAGGGTGTGCCCATGGGACCACTCTGCTTCTGTCAATAATAAGTCCCATCAAACAAGAACACATTGTTTCCAAGAATTAAATTAATTAAACAGCAAATCAAATCTATATTCATGTCATTGAAGTTACTTCATTCCCTCCAAAGTGTCTGTAAGAAATTAAGTTCCACATCATTGGGTATACATGTAAAAAGCGACTGTACATCCAGGGTTATAAAATACACATTTTCTCTTTCATTCCCTTCATTAACACATACATACAAATCATATAAAAATTGTTTAGTGTCCTTAAGAATAGTCTCAGATGAGTCCACTAAAGGTCTTAACTCCTTTTCAACATAATGGAAAGGGATTCACTTACCCACCCCATCCCTGAAACTATGGGTCGCATCGGGGGTCTCCTCTAGTTTTTATGTAGCTTGGATAATCCATGTAAAATTGACACAGTGGGCATATTCACTTTAAAATAATTAAATAAATCCAACATAATTAAACTTGCTGCTACATAATCTCTTAACCCTTTTGCACAGTGGTAATTAAAACATGAACTTTTTCCACATCAGTAACTTCTTATACATCATTAATATCCAACATTTCATGCATTAATTCTAAATAAAAACTTCTATCTAGCACGACCAAAGATCCGCCTTTATCCTCTGGGCAGAATGCAAGAGTGTCATCTGCCTGTAGCTCAAAAAGGGCTTTCCATTCTTTTCATTTTAAGTTACAAAACGTACCTCGGGGAGGTCCATTCATAAAGACTTTTCTAACATCATTTTCACACATCTGAATAAATAATAAGTATGGGCATGAAGCTACTCGGTTCCTTATATATACAATCTTCAGTCTTCATTGGGAAAAGAACTTTTAACATAATGTTCCTAGCAAAAAGTTTTAAATCTAGTATCATGTCAGTCAAAAGCATGCCTGTAGCAGGAATGTATGTAAGACATTTTTGTAACAGCAGGTACTGTGATTCTGTTAGCTCTTTAGAGGACAGATTAAAAACTAGTTGCCCACTCGTCCTTGCCACATATTATTTATGGTCTGGTTCTGGCCCATTTCTGGGCCCAAGTGCTATAAATATCACTTCCTGGCTCAGCTTGAGAGTGACTGTATCCTGAAGAGTCTGTCTTCCTGATCAGAAGTGGTAGAGAAAGAAAAAACGAAGTGTGTGCTTGTTGTACAGCTACTTTCCTCCTTACAATCGCCGGCTGCTGATCCGACGAAGCTGTAGTTGTGGCCAGTTATCAACTCTAGTTCATCTTGAACACCAGTAGAATTTTTGGCTGTTATACTGGCAGTGGTATTAGCCAATCCCTGAGCATGCATGGGCATGGTAGCTCTAGATTCAACACTAGAGGAAAGTTCATTCACTGATGGCTGAATTTGAATTTTCGGCCATGAAAAAAACATATCCATTTTTGAAATCTCGTAGATCTCTATCTATTTTGTTCTTTTTCTAAGCCATCAGCCATCTCTGATATGCCAGTACACTATCAGCCACTTCATCAATGGCTTTTAAATAAATATCTTTAGGACCCAAGCCCTGTAGCCACAGTTACTTTTCACTTATTTCACAAGTAAGTGAAAATTCTGTAGGTGTAAAGAAATTAATCAGTAATTTAATATAACTAAGCTAAGCTCCAGATTTAACTGTTGCCAGTCTTTTAATAAGTCAATATAACTGTCCCCATATGTGGACATTTTTGCACCTAAAGACCCCTGGGAACTACTCTGTGGTGTATACAGGCTTCTACATGAAGCTGTTGACATTGAAGGCATTTCAGTTTAAACAAATAATTTTCTAATGTCCTAAATTCTTTATAGAACAACTCTTTGTCAAAGTTACTTACACCACCTTCTGTTTCATTCAAGTCCAAGTAGCAATTCAATAATGAATTGTGGTTAACACGTACCAACTTCTCAAAATGATCCATCTTCATTGATTCATTTACTGGAGTGTAGTCTAATTCAATTTAAACCCCTCTGCCATGGTCCGCAGGTATACTAACAAACAAAACAGTTCAAGTACAGCAACAAAGTATTCCACTGTGGAAGGGTCCTATGAACAACAAATAAAACTGCAAAACATATATTCATTCAAAAAGACCCGCCACATCAACAGATGTAAAGAATCAATCCTTTAATTCATACGGTGAGTGCTTTCATGCCCAACTGAGCACTTAAAGCTCGTAATTTATGAAAATGAAGTTGATATTTGTTAGTCATGTGATGTGTTTTACGTTTGATGTATGGGCATATAAGGAGCTTCAATTATTGTTGTTTTTATTGGTCTGAAGAAGTGCTCAATTGGGCATGAAAGTGCTCATGGTATGAATTATAGGATTGTTTTTTTACATCTCTTGCCGTGGCTGGCCCTTTTGAATGAATATATGTTCTGCTACTTTTAAATATTCCTCTTAGAAACTTAAAAAGAATAAAGGGTATTGTGTTACCATGCTTTTTCAGAAGGATATCAAGTCTAAAATGCAAATGTCTGCCATTATTTAGTGAATTCAATCTTCAATGATTTACCAGAAAAACACAAATTTTAAGAGTAACAGCCCTAAAATATGAGGCAAAAATCTATACATTCTGCAAAAATCTGGACAGTGGAGGGGAATGAATGACAATCTCAGAATTACACAACATGTAAATGGAAATTAAGGGAATCAAACCCACAACTAGAGGATGTAATCAGTTAATAGTTTATAACTGCAAGTAACTGTGCTAAAATGCCAAGCTCTAAGCAATTCAAACCTATTCAGTAGTTAGTTTTTGGTAATTCAGCACGTTGATTTAAAGGAAAAATCCACCCTGTCCTGCTGTTTAACTCAGCTTTAGGTTTCTTTTCTGCCTCAGTTATGGTTCCAGTATGATTTAGTTATCGGAAACCTGCCTGAACTTTACAAAATATTAGTTTTCTTGCCGTGGAATGAAAGACAGGAAAAGCACAGCCATCACTTTTGTAAGCTTAACCTCTCAAATGCTTTATTAGACTACTTTGTCTCCAACTCCAATTTCTACTACAGATATAAGTAAGTCTGCAATTTTTATACAGTTAGGCATTACCTGCAGTCTTACATCAGCAGTCCTCAGTCTTGCTAATTTATAACACATGTGCACAGTGTTGTGAAACTTTTTAATGCCTTTGTGTGTACACAGCTGACCACATTTTTTGTAACCCACTTGTTAGAGGCATTTTTTTCTGCTACTACATCATTGTTATAGAAAATAGATTTTGTCTTATCACACCATGGTAAGCTACTAACTTATCATGCTCAAGGATTATGCTTTTTATGAAGTGTTAGTGTGCTGCAATATAACAAATTAAGGGATAGCAATGCAACAGAAGTGAGAACGTGTAATTCATGAAGACATTTGTGCATCAGTTTAAGAAACACGATGCAAATTCAAGAACAGAAGGCTGTACTTATTGTGTACTGTGCTACAGTGTATGGACAGGGATAATATGACAAATAAAATACCTATGCACAAAACCTGTAAGCACATTTTTCCAACATTCAGAATAAAAACACATATCTTTCTACTGGAGACTCTGGTGAATTGCTAGTCAAATTCTTTGAAATGTCATTTAACAGCTCCTTGATTGGTATGATAGATCTGGTACCTCAATAAGAGTGCAGGTTTGTGGAAGGGGTCTGTCAGTACTTGCAGAGCTTCAAACTTCACTTTAGTAACTCCTGCTTAACCAGACTATACCAACAAGCCCCAATGAGACATAAAATAGTAAAAATAAATTCTACCCCATAGCTATCCCATCAATCTAAACAGCTCATGAGA
Source organism: Protopterus annectens (assembly GCF_019279795.1). NCBI lineage: Eukaryota > Metazoa > Chordata > Ceratodontiformes > Protopteridae > Protopterus > Protopterus annectens. Next base: position 1,043,658,477 of record NC_056743.1, on the reverse strand, counting down.
GATAGAGACAAAGCAGGAAACAATGGCACAAAACTAGGACTCAGTCCTACCCAGATAAATATCAGTGCATCAGAAACCACACAAAGGCACAAATTCATTATGATGAAAATAACTTCTTCTCCATAAACCAGATCACAAATATAAAAAAAAAACAAAATATTTTGGCAAAATTTAAGCAATCTCCTAAAACCAGGCCGAAAACCCACCCAAATCCTTTCCAATCTGAAGTCAACTGGGACATTGCATACAAATTCAACAAACACTTCATATTTAATATTCTGCATAACTCAAACAATAACCACCTTTAACCACTCCACCTAACACCTCCCGACCACAGCTCCACAACCCAACTCAATCTAAAAACCATCTGAATGCCATGAAAATATACATTAAAAAACGAAAACACACAACACTAGCTGCTGCTAATCTGCTATCCAAATGCCTCAATATAGCCATCTAATTGTTAGATCCATTTTAGAAAATGACTTCCTAACCCTATGGAAAGTTTTCTTCATAATCCCATTACACAAAGGTGACACATCTACCAAGCTGTCAAACTATCACTGTGTAGCAATCCTTCCTCCCTTTCCAAAGTACTTGAAAAATGCATATATCTAGCCTTGCTTCATGATAAACAATTACTTTTATCTTGCACAGCACTGAAACTGCTCTGTTACATTTCCTAGATGCCATTAATTAAAGTAGAAACTCAAGTAATTTTGCATCCACCCTTTTCCTTGACTTGTCAAAATCCTTTGACAGGGTCTTAATTCAACTACTCCTCCAAAAAACGAATCTTATAGGCCTCACAACTCCTTTAACTAGCTAGTTCACTAGCTACCTAAACAATTCCATGCAGTCTGTATAATGGAATGACTCCCACTCCACCTTCCTTCCAATCACTACAGCAGTCCCCAAGGCTCCATACCTGGGCCAATACTTTTCAATATCTTCATTTATGATGTATAGGGAATCAAAACTCGCTACCATAATACATGATGACTCAGCTTTAGTTTGCTCAGCTCCAAACCTTCCCACCTTAGAAACCATCACACAGGAAGTTTCACCTCTATAGAAAATTGGCTAAATGAATTTCAGTTTCTCTTAAGCCAAACAAAACCAAACTAATCCTATTGTCTCCAAAAAACATAAGGCAAAACAACACTGACCATACTATTATCTCCTCAAATAACAAAAAATTGAAAACATCACCAGCACAAAATTATTAGGGGTTATTGGTAACAAGTTAAAATTTGATCTGCACATTGACACTGTAGTAAAAAAAAAAAAAAACAGTGCAAACTAGTTTCTCTTTACAGTGCAAAGCACCTGCTAAATGATCATAGTAAGCAAATAGCTGCCACCTCCCTTCTTCCTACTTTCCTGTATGCCTCAACAATATTCAGTAATCGCAACTCTTCCACCAAACATAAACTAGAAAGCACCATTAGCAAATTCACTTGCACCCACCTAAACCACTCCCGTCACTGGTAGTTAATACTGGCTTAAATACTGTAAATACTTAATACTGGTACTTAAATCTGGCTTGAATCTTCAACACATCACCCTCTCCCACTACTCATGGCACACAAAATACTTTACCTTCCACTTAAAACACCCTTGCTGACAACTTTCATCCAATAATATGTACTAAACAGAATTCTAAGATACTCAAAACTTAAGCTAACTTTTGCTAAGAAATCTAATAATTATTATGGTGACTCACTACTCTTTTTCACCATCTCATGGAACAAACTTCCAAATCACATTAGGCTTTTAAATAACCAGCAACAATTCAAATCTGCCGTAAAATACTGCCTGACAACTAGCAAACCATACAGCTGTACAACACCTACAGTTTAAAGTATGCACTCCTAACTCTGTCCACTATGGATACTCTACAAATGCATTAATCTAGTATTTTTGATTCTAGTGGCATTATCTTGAAAACATGTATTTCTTTAATCTGACATGTTTTGTGAACAATGTTTGTTGACAGTTTGCTTTGAAATACATTGTAAATAATGTTTTTGACCATTTTTATTTTGAATTGTCAAAAATGTATTTCTATACTTGTTTTGGAGATTTTCTCTCTGGGCCTCCAATAAAATGGCATTCCATTTCCAAGACTGACTTTCCAGGTGAACAAAAGTACAAAAAATTATATCCTTACAAAAGCCTGTGATTTATCTACTTTCTATTGCTGAAATTGCATGACTGCTTTGAAGAGCTTAAAACAAGCTCTGAAAAAGGCACAGCTGAGTGCCATTCAGGGGAAAAAGTACTACTCCAGTTACAGAAGGTGTGTAAAATGTCCGTGACTCATGCTATTGCCATTATGGTGCAACAGGATGGGACAAATAACCTCACTTCCTTATTTCTAGTATAATTCCTATAATCCATCCATCCATATATCTATACACAACCCCTTTTTCCATTTCTGCACATGTGGTCAAGGTGTCACTACAACAGTGCCAATTATCTAGAGCCAAGATTTACACCATTTGGTGGCTAGCCCTGCTGTGATTTTTCTTCCATACCATGCACTTGCACACATACACACACTCACACTTATGGCCAGTTTAGAGTGTGAAATCCACCTACTGCATATCTTTAGACTGTGTAAAGAAACCTGAAGAAGCAGACAAAACCCATGCAAACACAGGGAAGATATGCAGACTCCTCACAGAGGGTACCCCAGCCAAGAGTTGAACCAGTGAACCACATGCTGTGAGACAACAGTGCTATCTGCTGTGCCACTGTGCCACCCAGCATAATTCCTATAAAGGAGACTTGAAATTGAGTGTGAAAAAATAAATAAAAGCCATAAAGCACAATCACATCAACATGGTATGCACCATAATCATCATTTTGTGGGGGGAAAAAACATTAACATTTTATAAGAAGCTCTTAAAATGATTTTGATTCATTAAACTGAACCAGAAAATAATGATACAAGGGAAATAAAAACATTTTTTTGAGTTTTAATGTAGGGTTTTCATTTAGCTAAGAAGCCTAACCAAAAACAAAAAGACTGACATAATCTTACAGGCCACTTTATTAGAATAACTATTATCATTATGAAGGCAAAACTATTTTAAGGGTTTTCTACAGAGTATCTGAATTAATTTTTCAGCGACAGAGTGAGGAGCTAAGAAATCTAGGGAGAATTCAAAGGGAAACCACTGCTTTTCTAATTTTGAGAAGTGTTGGTGTGATTTGTACAGCTTGTGAGAATGCCCACTTCCCACTGCCTCCCACAGGCAATAAACCAGACACAATGTACTGGGCAGAGGCCTAGAGACAGGGCCTGGAGGTGGTGAAATGATTTATCTCTCAGCTTGTGTGAGAACACCTGAAGATCCCCCAGGATAAGTTCAAGACTGTTAATCAGTACAGGGAATCTTTGTCTATCCTTCTTATTTATTTATTTATTGAACATTTGTTTACTGGGAAAGTCCGACAGGACACAGGTCCTTTTTCAGTGGAGGCCTGAGGAGAAAAGCTCCACATTAGACAACAGAGATTACCAGAGGCAAACAATCATATAGTACATCAAGATTATAGAATAGAAGTAATACACAATGAGAAGGGAAGCCGCTGTGGTATAGCAGTAGCGTTGTTGCCTCACAACAAGAGGTTCTCCTGTTCTATTCTTGGCTGGAGTACCTTCTGTGTGGAGTCTGCATGTCCTCCCCATGGTCGAGTGGCCTCCAAAAGACTTGTGTGAATGAGCATGCCTTCGCTGAAGGTTGGGCGTTGGGCTGGCAACTCGGCATCATAAAAAAAATCTACTGCCAATCATTAGCGGACCAGAGTTCCGCTGTGGAGACCCCTAACCAGGAAAAGCCAAAAAGACAAACAAGTAATACACAATGAGAAGAAAAGTTTCCAAGACAGCAATCACATAGTGCATCAACATTATAGCATAACAGAAATTTTAACACTGTGCAAATGCAAAACTATCTGCATAATGTTCTTAGTTTGATGCAATGCCATAATGACCTTTACCAGGAGATATACGTAAGGAAATAATGATGATACTGAGGAGGAGGAGAAGGAGCCATTTCATAGCTGTGACCTGCATTGTTTATCTGACCGCATGTCAAAGAGCAACTATCATCTTTTTTAAGGGGTTAGAATTGAAGAAAATGACTTGCTTGCACCCAAGTGACCCATCTATTCCAGCAATATCAGAAACTTGAAAAAACTTTGTAAGCATAAGATAAATTAAGTAAAACATTATATGTTTGGCAGCATTTCAGAAAATGACAAAATGTATAGTTGCCAGAGTTTGTGGATTTGAAATATGCAATGTCATTTTTGATGAAAATACAAGTAGCATGTATACTACATAGTAATGTGAGTTTTGCATGAGTATGGTAATTATATGAATGAGCCATGAATATTTTTCCTTAGACAGCTGATCTAAGCTACTTTATGAGGTTTCTGAAAAGACAAGAATGCAAATTCCAGTTACAAGATGTCACACATGTAATTACTGAAGCAATTACAGTATCAAAATATGCTTAGAAACACATCACAATAAGTCCGTCAATAGACTTGCTAATTCCATTATAATGTACCCCTCAGGGCAAAGCACCACTGACATGCATTGTGAAATATGTCAGGTGAATGTGGTAACCATTTGAATGGATTTAGCAGATTGTTTTTGCCCTGGATATATTTTTCATTAACATCTCACTTACATAATTTTGACAAATTCCTGTTATAATCCCATAGTTATTCCTTTTTAAACAATATTACTTATCTTTTATTAAGTATGCAAGAACTGCTCATTTGATGCGTAAGGAAAGCTGAAGGAGAACCTAATAATATCAGAATGAATGTGTGTGGACATGTCATGCTTAACCACACAACAACCTTTTGCAAACAAGTAGCCTGTAGAATCATTATATACCTTTTGATGCTTGTTAAAGGATTAGTTAAATTGTAATATTCTGTTAAACCAAAGGTTTATCAGAAAGTAAACAATTAAACCGTGACCATTTCAAGAAGTGTCCTTAGCTAAGTTCTTAGCCCTTTTATGTATTACAGTACCTTATTAATATTTCTAGAAAAATATTGTGTCGCTAATGTGTCAGTCAAAACAGTGTTTAAAAATTAAATCATCATAGAACACAAAACAGTTATATCACACAAAAAGCTGAGTGCCTCCAGAGTTTGTGGTTTATTGTTTCCTGGAAATAGTCAGTTAAATATAATTGAGTCAGAAATGTTGCCACTATATAAATAAGGCTCTTTTATGATTATATGAAACAGGTATAATCCAAAACCATGTTATCAAATAAAGTTTTCCTTGATTATTTATTTAAACACACATAAGAAGTTTGATATCAATGTTCATCTCTATATTAACAAGCACAACATGCAATTATAGAGATCTGTATGTATTTTTGTAGAGAATGCAATTTTACCAACATTAAAATCTTCAAGAAATGTTAAAGGTTCATAGGTTCATAGGTTCATACTAGGCTATCTACCCTAGGGCATTTATAAGCCTAGCCAGAGTGTGTGTGGCTTTCACCACCCCTTGGAATGAGAATACTATGCCCATCTAGGGTTTAGTTTACTGTGCCTCTGTCTAGTAGTGACACAGAGATGACCCTCGGGGTAAACCTACGATCTCCCATCCACTCATCAAGATTTCTCTTGAAGAGAGTCAGTGAGGGGCTCTGCCTAACATGGACTGGGATTCTGTTCCAGAGTGTAGGGAGCCCCTGGGTTATGAATCTGTCCCTCCAGCATGTCCTATTTATTTCTGTGTTGAGGTTCAAATCTCTCGCTCTCATGGCTCTGGTGGATTTGGATTTTCTGAGGTGGAGCATGTCCATTAATTCCGGATTGGACATGGCCTTGTACGTCAGGCATAGATCGCCTCTGAGTAGGAGGTATGCGACTGAATAGAGCTGTAGTTTCTTTAGCAGGGCAGCATATGACATATGAGACCCTTGATCCTCTTGGTGAGGTACTTTTAGGGTCTTTCTAACTGCTGCATGTGTTGGGTAAGGTACATCCCAAATGGGGCATTGTACTCAATTATGGGCCTGATAGTGGAAGAGTATAGGGGCACAATGACCTCTCTTGATCTAGATGTGAATCCTTTCATGATAAGGTGGGTAATATAGAAGGTCTTCCTAACCACCTTGGCAATGTGAGTGTCAAATGAGAGGTTACTGTCAACTTGGGTCCCTAGGTCCCTGATTACTTCTTCCGTACTTAATGGATTAGCACCTATGTGGTAATTTGTGGGTACTTTGTTTTTCCCAAAGGGTATGACTATACATTTTTTGGTGTTCAGTTTAAGGCCATGGCTCTGGCACCAGTTATCCATTTCTATGAGGCCTTTCTGAAGGATGCTTGTGTCCTCTGGAGTATCAATTATGGCACCCAGTTTGCAGTCATCTGCGAACTTTGTCAGCCACAATCCTCCTATGTTTGCTTGCACCTTGGAAAAATAAATGCCGAACAAGAGGGGTCCCAGGACCGAGCCCTGTGGGACACCACTTGTGACTGGCTTACAGTCTGACACGGCTCCAGCAATTCTGACCTTGTGGGTTCTGTCCTTGAGCCAGTTTGCAACCCATCTTATGACATATGGGTTTACATTTAAGCTGGTGAGCTTGTCTATGATGCCCGAATGGGGTATTGTGTCGAAGGCTTTTGCAAGATCAAGGTAGGCTGTGTGAACTGCCTTACCCTCATTAATGGCCTTAGTGACTGTTTCAAAAAAGTCAACCAGGTTCAAAAGGCAGGATCTGTCCTTGACAAAGCCGAATTGGGCAGGATCCAGTGTTTGTAGGTCCCCAATGTCTTTGTTTATGAGTTCCATAATGATCCTCTCCATAGCTTTGCAGACCAGGCTCATCAAGCTTATGGGGCGGTAAATTCCAGGGTCCGTAGAAGCACCTACTTTGTGGAGTGGGACCACTGTTGCTGTATTCCATTCTTTGGGTACGTATCCTGCAGTAAGGCTAAGATTAAACAGCAGCCTTATGTGTGGGTTTAGTTCCTCTTGGAGTTCATGTAGCACGCAACCCAGGACACCGTCTGGTCCCATTGATGCTGTATTTTTAGCTTTGGATAGGGTGGCTCTCACCTGGGCATCTGAGATGTCAGGTAGGCTACACTCTGCTGGGATAGATATTTCTCCTTTTGGGGGGAGGGGGGATTTGCACTGAACCTGTCTGCCAGTATGTTGGCAATGTCTGTGGGTTCAGTGTATTTTTTGTCATTTTGGACTAACTCTGAGCATATCTGGGAGTTTCCACTCAGGTTTCTAACATAACTAAAGAAGGCCTTGTGATTGTCTTTAGTGTCTTTTGCAATTTTTCTCTCAAAGTTGGCCTTGGATGATTTTATGAGTGATCGTAGTTTTTTGCTAGTACTGATCAGAGATGCCTTCCCTTTTGGGGATTTTGCTCTGTCATGTAGTAGCTTCCTCCTCCTGTTGTAAAGCTTGTTAAAGGCTGGGGTCCATCAGACAGGATGTCTGCCTTTGGGGGAATGGGTCTTGGTTTTATTTGGAATTGCATGATCCATGCATTCTTGAATGTGTCCATAGAAAGCGTTTATAAAGGATTCAGCGGTGTGGGCTGTGGTTTCCACTGGCCCAGGGGCCTTGAAGGATACCTCTTCAGTCTTAAGAAGTGTGAAGTCTGCTTTTGAAAAATTCTTCACTGTGGTCATTTGTGCTGGGGGTGGGGGCGGGATGTGGATTACCAGTTAGATTAATTTATGGTCTGATCTCATCAATGAGGGGTATACTTCCGGTGTGGAGCATTGTGTCCCCATGTTTGTGATGATCAGGTCTAGTATATTATCTCCTCTTGTGAGACTGGTGACTAGTTGTTCCATCGCATTTGAGTTTATGAATTCTAGGAACCTTTGGGCTAGGTTGTTAGGGCTTGAGTAATGCTCCCAGTCTGTGTTTGGGTAGTTGAAGTCTCCCAATATGATGGTATTTGGAGAGACATTCATACTCTCCGGTGTCTTCAGGAAGGCTGAGTGGGGTTCCTGGGTTTGAGAGGGTGGTCTGTAGCATGCTACAAACTGTAGGGCAGTTTTGCCTATGGTTAGTTGCACATGGATGGTCTCCGATGCTTCGTGCATTGCCACTAACCTGGAGGTGTGGGTATTTTTGATGGATACTATGGACTATATTCTATGGATACTCCCCCTCCTTTTGTGGTTCGGTCCAAGTTTTGAGGCCGAAAAGCATGATATGAGGTATAACCTGGTAGTGCTGGGGTGCTCTAAGGAGCCTTGAACCAGGTTTCAGTCACTGCACAGACATCGATGTTCTCCATACTGAGGAGGGCTTCGAGAGTGTGCATCTTGAGGTTTAGACTTCTGGCGTTGAGCAGCATTACCCTTAGTTTTTTCCACTTGTGTTTTCTAGAGAGGTGGGTTTGTCTTTTGAGCCTTGCCTAAAAAAGGCACTATGGGGCTGGCAAGAGCCTTGGCCAATATCCGGAAGCCCAGGGGTGACAGGTGCAAGCTGTCCCTTGCGAAGCAGCATGGCTTGTCAAGCATGTCATCCCAAGCAGACAGACATTGGATCCCCTTAGAATGACACCAGTAATTGAGCCAATTGTTAAAGCTGATCATTTTGTCTTTGTACTGTGGCGTCATTCTTGGTGAGGGTAAGATGCTGCTCAGGGTCAGGGTCATACCGACCTGGGCTACATAATCAGAGAGCTCCTCTATGTCTCTTTTCATGTAGTCCAGGGAGGTACACAGGCATGGACAATGACTGAGTCATATTTGTACTTGCTTTGGAGTGACCTGAGTGCTTGTGTTATGTGGCGGATTCTAGCTCCCGACAGGCAGCTTACTGTAACCTTTTCCTTGTTTAGTCTGATGAGTGGGACGTCAGTGTGTCTGACTATGGAGTCACCTACTACAAGTGTATCAGGCATGTTGTTTGGCTTTAAGGGCTGTGACTGCTTGGCACACTGACTTTGTGAACTATGTGTTGCATGTGCTATGTTTTGAGGTAGTGGTTGCTTGGATGTCTGCTTTGGAGGCCTCTGTTGTTTTGGTAGATTTTTAATTAGAGCCTCAGAGTATGTTTTTGTGTGTTTATGTGTTTGGTTTGTAGCTGTGATAGGTCTATGTGAAACTGGGTTTGTGGTGTGTGTGGTTACCTTCTCCTCCTGACTGGTTTTGCCAGTACTGAGTCGAGGGAGCTCAGCCTCCAGTTTGGCTATATAGTTGCATCTCTCACATATATTTGTATTTGTTGGGAGGAGTAGAGGGTTGTCTGTGTACATGAGGCAGTTGTAACATTGCCTCAAGATTCCCAGATTCACCAGCTGAACTGGAGAGGACGCCAGTAATTGACCCTTCGACATGCTAGAATAGTGTAAGGGATTGCTGTGTAACTGAGTCAGAAAGGACCTATAGGGAAATGGGTACTCAAGGGGATTGTAGGTGGATGTAGTGCTTTCTTTTTATTTAAGAGTGCTTTACCTGTGTAAAAATGCTTTAGGAGCATGTGCTGGGCTTTTCAGATAGAGAATAGACTGTTTAGATTGAAAGTAGAGCAGTTCTAAGGGAAAAACTGTAGAGCAGACTTAGCGGAGCCAGAAATAGTTTAAACTTGATTAACCGGCGCTGCCCGATGCTGTGCTATACTCAACTTCGCACAAAATCTCGCAGAAGCACGCAAAAGTGCGCTAAAGCGGGCTTTACAGCAGGGGGGTAGAAAGAGCTAGAAAATGGCCCAAAATGGCCAATAAACTACAAGTTGCTGGGCTGGAACCACTCCTTTAGGGACAAATAGGCTGCTCAGTGCTCCCCACTACCACTAGTGAACAAAGAAGCTTCCTCCTATCCAAATAAGGATATGGACAACACAGGAACTATGACACAGCCCAGAGATCAGCAAAATCTGAAGACTGGTCTATTCTAGTTCAGTAAATGTGGGAAAACAAGGATTGTTTTTGGTTTTTTTTGTTTTTTTCACAAACAGATAAAAAATAGATACAGTAACAAACAGTAAATGCTTTAAATCAGCTAGCGCACTTGAGTGTGTAGAACACCAGTTAATTTAAGCAAAAAACAAACTTTTAAAGTGCAAAACAGTTTAGAAACAAACAGAAATACAGTGAATCAACTTGCAGAGCTAGTTTAGTAATAAAAATTTGCTTTTAGGCAAAATACAGCAGTCGAAAATAGAAAGCCAGAAAAAATACTTATAAATCAATGGAAAGTCACTCTTCCGCTCTCTGCTGCTTGTAGAACTCTGCAGGACACCATGAGGAGCGGTGCTGAGTCGTATACAAGTGCAAAAGCGCGCTAAAGCGGGCTTTATAGCAGGGGGTTAGAAAGAGCTAGGAAATGGCCCAAAACGGCCAATAAACTACAAGTTGCTGGGCTGGAACCACTACTTTAGGGACAGATAGGCTGCTCAGTGCTCCCCACTACCACTGGTGAACAAAGAAGCTTCCTCCTATCCAAATAAGGTTATGGACAACAAAGGAACTATGACACTGCCCAGAGATCAGCAAAATCTGAAGACTGGACTATTCTAGTTCAGTAAAGGCGGGAAAACAAGGATTTTTTTTGTTTTTTTCACAAACAGATAAAAAATATATACAGTAACAAACAGTAAATGCTTTAAATCGGCTAGCGCATTTGAGTGTGTAGCCTACCAGTTAATTTAAGCAAAAAACAAACTTTTAAAGTGCAAAACAGTTCAGAAACAAACAGAAATACAGTGAATCAACTTGCAGAGCTAGTTTAGTAATAAAAATTCGCTTTTAGGCAAAATACAACAGTCGAAAATAGAAAGCCAGAAAAAATACTTATAAATCAATGGAAAGTCACTCTTCCACTGTCTGCTGCTTGTAGAACTCTGCAGGACACCACGAGGAGCTGTGCTGAGTCATATACAAGCACAAAAGCGTGCTAAAGCGGGCTTTATAGCAGGGAGTTAGAAAGAGCTAGGAAATGGCCCAAAACGGCCAATAAACTACAAGTTGCTGGGCTGGAACCACTCCTTTAGGGACAAATGGCTGCTCAGTGCTCCCCACTCTCACTGGTGAACAAAGAAGTTTCCTCCTATCCAAATAAGGATATGGACAACACAGGAACTATGACACAGCCCAGGGATCAGCAAAATCTGAAGATTGGACTATTCTAGTTCAGTAAAGGTGGGAAAACAAGGATTTTTTTTGTTTTTTTTTGTTTTTTTTCACAAACAGATAAAAAATAGATACAGTAACAAACAGTAAATGCTTTAAATCAGCTAGCGCACTTGAGTGTGTAGCCTACCAGTTAATTTAAGCAAAAAACAAACTTTTAAAGTACAAAACAGTTTAGAAACAAACAGAAATACAGTGAATCATCTTGCAGAGCTAGTTTAGTAATAAAAATTCGCTTTTCGGCAAAATACAGCAGTCGAAAATAGAAAAGCCAGAAAAAATACCTATAAATCAATGGAAAGTCACTCTTCCACTCTCTGCTGCTTGTAGAACTCTGCAGGACACCACGAGGAGCTGTGCTGAGTCGTATACAAGTGCAAAAGCGCGCTAAAGCGGGCTTTATAGCAGGGGGTTAGAAAGAGCTAGGTAATGGCCCAAAACGGCCAATAAACTACAAGTTGCTGGGCTGGAACCACTACTTTAGGGACAAATAGGTTGCTCAGTGCTCCCCACTCCCACTGGTGAACAAAGAAGCTTCCTCCTATCCAAATAAGGATATGGACAACACAGGAACTATGACACAGCCCAGAGATCAGCAAAATCTGAAGACTGGACTATTCTAGTTCAGTAAATGCGGGAAAACAAGGATTTTTTTTGTTTTTTTTGTTTTTTTCACAAACAGATAAAAAATTGATACAGTAACAAACAGTAAATGCTTTAAATCGGCTAGTGCACTTGAGTGTGTAGCCTACCAGTTAATTTAAGCAAAAAACAAACTTTTAAAGTACAAAACAGTTTAGAAACAAACAGAAATACAGTGAATCAACTTGCAGAGCTAGTTTAGTAATAAAAATTTGCTTTTAGGCAAAATACAGCAGTCAAAAATAGAAAGCCAGAAAAAATACTTATAAATCAATGGAAAGTCACTCTTCCACTCTCTGCTGCTTGTAGAACTCTGCAGGACACCACGAGGAGCGGTGCTGAGTCGTATACAAGCGCAAAAGCGGTGACAAGATGCAGGGCCCTAAATTGGCAATGCTGAATAAGGGAAAAAAATAGATCAAACTGGGAATGAACAGCTGCTTGAAAAGCAAACGTGAGATGCATGTGCTTATTATATGTAGTACTGATACCACACAAGTTCTCAACATGACAGCAAAATTCTGAATGGAGGGAGAAATTTGGTCTATCTACAAGGAGTACTTGTTTTGGTATGATTTTAAGTTTTGCCTGGAACTTATTTGTGATCTTTCTGATTTGGGTGGGACAAGTAAGTAGACATGATTTATTAATGTAAGTGAGACAAAAAGGTAAAGTACACCTTACTAACAGCAGTTTTCAATAATTACATATTTTAGCAGGTGTCCGGTCAATCAGTGATAAAGTATACTCTACTTGCATCTGAGAACAGAGCTTCCATTGCATCTTTTCAAAATTAGTCTGCTAATACAGACGTATATTAAGAGACGTGTGTATATAGTTTCAGGTATTTTTCTCTTTCCTTCTCCCACTCCCAGTCATAATTTGCACCTGGTAGTGGTGCCCGAGATCAGTAATCCTTACCTCTGCAGGAACTTGTACAGGGATCTGGAAAACATCTTGAACAGATGAGCTTCTATTTGTTCTATACTTACTGCAGGTATTGACTCCTCTGAATCAAATCATGGTGGCAATCCTGTGCACATACCTGGTGATGTAATCTTGTGCACATACCTGGTGATATAATCTTGTGCACATACCTGGTGATGTAATCTTGTGCACATACCTGGTGATATAATCTTGTGCACATACCTGGTGATGTAATCTTGTGCACATACCTGGAGATATAATCTTGTGCACATACCTGGTGATGTAATCTTGTGCACATACCTGGTGATATAATCTTGTGCACATACCTGGTGATGTAATCTTGTGCACATACCTGGTGATATAATCTTGTGCACATACCTGGTGATGTAATCTTGTGCACATACCTGGTGATGTAAACACAGCTATGTTGATTTCTTACTCATTGTACACGCTTACACTGATTACCTCATGCTGATTTGGAGGCTGTAACCTGCTTTGCTCTCTCTCGCCCCCAATGCCACAGCCACCTCCCCACATCAGCACATTTATATACTCTGCTCTCCACCCATAATCCCCCCATACCACACCCATTTTAAAGATATACCACTATTTACAAATGGCAGCAATGGTGCAACTAATGTTGCTTTATTCCCAACAGAATCTATCCATACAGCCTTACATGTTTCACTTTCACTTTTTTCTCACTTACTGTTTAACACACCGACTATCTAATTCCAAACAATAAATATCACACGCTAAGAACATAACTTCCACTTATTGCTCTGACATCTGCAAGAAGAGTGTTTGAGTTGCATCTCTTACTGTGGGTCAGCCTTACTTAGAATCCATAAAGTCAGGGTTTCCTTGAAAATAAATCCTTCTTTTATATCGAAAGTGAACATAAAAATAAAGGAGAGAAGATTCTTCATGCTCTGGATGTACACAGACACCTTGGGTATTAGCTTCACAGAACTGTTCTTCAGGAAAGCTGAACAGCTGTTTATTTCTGTTTGTTTCCTATGAAGGTAAGAAAAAGGCCAGCCACTGTCACACCAGACTGTTACCAGGTTCATAGGTGCTAGCTAAGCTATTGATCTGTGAGGATCTTTAGAAGCCTAGGTTTATATTTCCATTGTAGTTTTTTGACCTTATAGTTTGCATCCAAATAACCCAGGGATAAGCTGAACAAGGATATGTTGGGACGTTTACATGTTTCTTCTATCCATGAGGGATAGGCATGTCAAACTGGGAGTGTGCATTTGGTTACCCATTCACTCATCCAAACTACATTTGAATGGAGTAAGAGAAGTACTTTATGTGGAGTGTAAGACTGTTCTAATGCAAGTGGCATTCTCTGTGATACAGATCTGTCACTCTAACATGTTGTATTTATTTTGCAAAAGAGATTGAGCTCCCTTGAACAGGTGTTTATGATACCACTGGACTTGCAACTGTGTAATAGGCCTAACAGAAAAGGGTCTGTTAAAGTTCTGTACCAAGGCAGAATTTGCCTCTCAGTAGCATGCGTGATGCTGAAAAGAGGCACCAGGTTTTGAGCTGGTCTGCATAGTTTTTATAATATAGGCCTCTGATTTTTTTTAATGAGAAAAACAATTGTGTTCCAGTTGTGACAAGTGTTTGGACAGATACATACTGAAAGGGGCATTGTACTCAATGATTGTCCTAATGAGAAACAGTTATACTTCTGGATCTGGATGCAATACTTTTAACCTAGTGTAGTGCTATTTAATAGTATGGTTGTCTCTTACTATTACTTTTTTGTTCCCACTATAAAAAAGACTCTTCAAGCAATTTCAAGGCACATTCTACCAGAGCCATGCCATCTTCTGTGTTTTTTTGTTTGTAAAGGGGTGGATTCTAGAAGCAGCCACTTGGTCTTCTGTGCATGCTTTTACAAAGATAAGAGACCTTGGGACCCAGGTAGACAGTAGTCTCTCCTTTGATAATTACATTGCCACAGTAGTCAGGAAGTCCTTCTATGTGGCACACCTCATCACAAAAGGGTTCTCATCCAGGAAAAAAGAGGTCATTGTTCCCCTCTACTCGACACTCATCAGACCCATTATAGAGTACAACACCCCTTTTGGAATGTACCTCACAAGACATCTGCAGCAGCTGGAAAGGCCACAGAAGTACCTCACAAAGAGGGTTACTGGCCTCAATACAGATGCCCTACACTGACCGTCTCAAAAAACTCCAGCTTTACTCCATAGCATATTGCCTACTCTCAGGTGATCTCTGCCTAACATGTAAAGCTATGTCAAACCCAGAGCTGTTGGACATGCTACACCTAAAGAAATCCCAATCCCTCTGAGCTACATGATCTAGGGACCTAAACCTTGTCACCACAATAAACAGGACATGCTGGAGGGATAGATTCCTGTCCCAGAGACTTCCCATACTCTGGAACAAGCTACCCATTTATGTCAAGCAAAGTTCCTCATTAGCACTCTTCAAGAAAAATCTTGATGAGTGGATGGGGAATAGGAAATACACCCTGGGGATCACTTCTGTGGCTCTGCTTGACAATGGCACAGGAAAATAACTTTCTTGGGTGGTGTAAGCCAGGGAACCTTTTTGGCTAGGCCTACTTAGGCCCTTGGGTCGATAGCCTAGTACCTACCTATGAACATATGAACCTATAATACTATTTCAGGTGTTTACTGACTACTACCCCCAACCTGCAACTACCCCTACAGGCACATAATGCACCTCTACTACTTGATTCCTCTCATAATATACATCTTCCCATAAGGTTACACCACTTCTACAATATTCAACCCACCCTCTCCCTATCAACCATCACTTCTCAATGCCAATCTAACCTTTCCTCATTCATCTGACACACAATCTACCTAATTAACTTTTATTTACACACTCTTTCCTCACCACTTCACTAACACTTATAATAATGCTCCTTCATACTACTGCACTACTTCTGCTAACACTTCTAGCTCATATCATATCTTATCTCAGTCCAGTCCACAACAGTGTAATTCCCCCAGCACCATATGCCAAACCAGTTATCCTTCTAATTTCCTCTGTGCTACCTCTCCTAGTCTGTACTCCATCATCTATACTATCTTCTTCAAGCACAGATGTATATACAGTAAGTACATACGTGTTAAACTGAACTTAAAAGTCCAAGTGCAAACTAAAGCACATCTTAGAATATTATCACTTTAACTTCACTCTGTTCCTGGGGGTTGATTTCCATCCAAATCCCAGCCTCAGTCCTCAGACTCAACCCGCCTGTACTTCACAAACAATGTCTGCTTCAACTTTTCCACCTTCTTCCAATACAGACACCAACTTACTCCTACTAAACATAAAGCTGAGAAGCATATATAACAAGACATTCAACTTACATGCCTGTATAGCTTTACACCCCCCCCCCCCGATGCACTTGCGTCACTGAAAACTGGTTCAAACAGATAAGAAGGAACAGGTAATCATTCTACCAGGTCACAATATAATCAGAATTGAAAGAAAACATAAAAAGACTGGCAATGTAGCAATTTTTATAGAAGCACCCTGGAGCTTACGGACTACACCCAACTCCCATTGTAAATTCTCCAGAGCAGAAACTTGCATTGCTGTCCTTGAAATAAACAACCAAAAGAGAACATATATCACAGCCCTATGCATCCAACCCCAAAATAACAATGCTACCATCAAAGATACCCCACATTGGAGCTCCCATAATGTTCACCATGAAACTATAGTATTAGGAGACTTAAATATTGATTGGCAACTTTGGACAACCCCACTCTATCTTTGAGCCTGTTTGGCTTCACTCAACACATAACTGCATCTAGAATAAACAAGCATAGCAATAGGCAGGCCACTCTCGACTGGTTTTGGACAAATACCACAGACAGAATTAGCGGTACTGGTTGTCAACTAGATGCAATCAGTGACCACCTGCCAACATTTGAATTATAGCAAATAAGCCATGTAGTCAAACATACCCATTTCAACCAAGTATGTAGCCTATCTCTATTCAATGAAGACAACTTTATTTCCTTTCTCCACACATATAATTGAAATAACCTGAAAATCAAGCCCCTAGAAATTGATGTACCACATTTCACTTCCACATTCTGAACCATACTAAATGAAATGGCTCCAATTAGAACAAAAAGAATAAAATCAAAGTCAACACATTTGCCAACAAAAGGTATCAAGTACTACAAACAGGCAAATACTGGAAACTATATTCCAACCACAAAACTCAGCAAAATGAGCAGAACTTCAAATATCTAAGAAACTTATGCAAGCAAAAAATTAGAAAAAGATCATAGGATCATAGGAGGTTACTAGGCTAATAAAACTAGGCCCCTTACAAACCTAGCCACGTTTTGCCCTTATCTCCATGATCAGCACCTATCACCCCTATCCAAGAGGGACATAGGTGGATCGCCTGGGGTGAATTTATGATTACCCATCTAATTGTCTAGACTGCGTTTGAAGAGGGCTAATGAGCTGCTCTGCTTGACATGAAGCTGGAGTCAGCTTCAAAGTTGTGGCAACCTCTGGGAGACAAATCTTTCCCTCCAACAGGTTCTGTTAATGTCACATACCAGGTTAAGGCCAATATAGTGAGTAACCCATGTACCATTTGACTAAAGGATATGCAGCATTTCCAATAAAGCAGGGTCAAAGATTGCCTTATATGCAAGCCAGAGATCACCTCTGAGTAGTCTGCATGAAACAGAATAAAATGACAGTGTTTTCAGATGATCTTCATAGGATAGAATTTTCTTTGTGAGGAAACGTTGTGGTCTCTCTAATTGCTGTAGGAGCTTGAAAAGGTACATTCCAAAAGGGACATTATACACGATTATTCACCTGATGAGGGAACATTACAGGGAGATTATAACTTATTTTTTTTCTGGAGGCAATGCCCTTATTTATGAGATGAGCAATATAGAATGCCCTTCTTACCACTGTAGAGACATGGTGATCAAAGGTAAGGTTGCTGTCAACCTGTGAGCCCAGGTCTCTCACCATTGAGTGCATACTTAGGATGTTTGATTGATGTGGTAGTTAGCAGGAACATCACTCTTACTGAAAGGGATGATAACACATTTTTTTCATTGACTTTAAGGCCATGACTTTGGCACTAGTCATTTGTTTGTGTAAGACTCTCTTGTAGGATGTTGACATTGTTTGGAGATTCTATGACTGCTCCGAGTTTGCAGTCATCAGCATACTTTGTCAGCCACAGACTTTTAGTTTTAGCTTGCACTTCAGAGAAATAGATTCCAAATAGTACAGGTCATAGGGCTGATCCCTGTGAAACACCACTGGTTACAGGTCTGCTTCTGGAGGTGGATTCCCCTATTTTGACTATATGGGTTCTATCAGTGAGTCAGTTAGTTACCCATCTAATGATACACGAGTTGATACACAAATCTGCAAAATAAGTACTTACATAATCCAAACAGTTCTGGTTAACAAGAAACAATCTCTTACAGCCTGGCCAAACAACAACACCAATAACACTTCAGACTCTATATCCACTCAATTCTACAACTTTTTTACTCAGTCAGTCCTTTCTTCATTCAAAGATAGCCATCTCACAGGTCTAACTACCTCTCCCACTCTAGACAACCAGCTGACCTCTTTCTCTTTTCAACAAGACTCTATCTCAACTCTACAGAAACACCTCATCATTGTCATCATCATCATCATCAACATCCCTTTTTCCAATTTTCTACATTGGATTGGGAAGTCATTTCAACTGAAACCATCTCTCTCTCTATTCACTGCAGTTCTCCTACTTTCTTTGACACCCGTGATGGCCTTCTCTCATACAGTCCATCCACCTCTTTGTTGGATGCCCTTGTTTCCTCTTGCCTTCTTCCTGTCTGCCCCAAATATTCTTCACCAGATTGTCTTCATCTTTTCTATACATGTACCCAACCACTGTAATCTGTTCTCTTTGACCTTCTCTGTAATTGGAGCTACTTTGGCTTCTGCACTGATGTCCTCATTTCTTCATCTGTCTCATGGTGTGCATCCTACCACCCATCTCAGGTGCTTCATTTCCATCACCTCTAGATTCCTCAACTGCTCTGCCTTTACTGCCCGGGTTTCTGTACCATACAACAGTACCGGTTTTACCACTGTTTTATACTGTTTACTTTTCAGCTTCTTTGGCATTCTTCTGTCATACACTACTCCTGACACTCTATGCCAGTTTGCTGCATCCCCACTGGTTCTAGCTTTGACCTCCTCATTCACACTTCCCTTCTCTTTAACCACCCAGAGAAACTTTGTTGATCTGTACCCTCCAACCTGTTTGCTGCAGTAGTTCACTACCAGTATGAACAGCCATAGGCTCAGTACTGTACCTTGATGCTCCCCTACTCCCACGGGGAACCCCTGTGTGAGACCACACACTGTTTGTATTTGAGTCATTGGATCCTTGCATATAGTCTGCACTAATTCTATCAGACTTTCTATGACTTCTAACTACGTCATGACTGCTCAAATCAGCTTTCTTGGGACCTTGTCATATGCTATTGCCAAGTCTACAAATGCCCAGTTGGACTCATCTCTAGCTTCTTCTCCTCTGTCTCACTGTAAACATTAGGGATGTTGTGCTGCAGCCTGATGTGAATTGGAACTGCTCATCTCCCATCTTACTTTCTACTACTCTGTATTATTTGTTTATCAGTCAGTCTCTTCAAAACATTCAACCAGTATGATAGGAGTTTGATACCTCTATACTGGATAATGACTAACCCATCATAGCACATAAATAATAGTAAAATATAAATATACATCAAACCATATAAAAATAAAACGATTTGTACATCCATTTCTGAGGCAACTTGGAGCACCGTTGCCAGTCATTAAAAAAAAGTCAAGTGATAACCATTTATTGATAAAACTACCTCAACCTTTCTCATCTTCAGGTTCTTCTTTTGAATCTTCGTCTATGTCCAGCTCATTCATTAATAGTAAAAAAAAAACCTATAACTACCCTCTTAAAGTCCAAGAAGAAGGTGAATTTATGCTCACAGGGCCTTCTTTCAGACACATTTGAGAAGGTCATCCTTAAAATGTCACCAGCTACATGGAACTACTCTAAAGTCAAAAAACAGTAAAACTTGCCTAGATCTCATGCACAATGGATAGAATAAGTTTCTAATACTTAAAGATACAAATGTTTTGCGGACAATGGATAATCAGATGCTGTTTTCTATAGATGGCATGTTAATCTGCAGAGCTTAATTACTGATTTACAGACCCTGCAGCACTGAAATAGTCATTAACATACATTAGAAAGTTATTGTGTGATATAGGATACACAGTTTTCTGTATAGCTTCATGACATTTGGTCCTGCTCAGCTTGAATCATTCGTTAGTGTGATAAAGTATGCTTTTCAATGTAATTCTAGCAGTTGGCTTAGAGGATTAAGGAGCTGTTAATAATCTGTTTCCTGTGGTTGAGTGGTGCAAGCTTTGATTTGCTTTAATAAATATAAATATGAAACATAAAACATATATATAAAAATATATACATAAACATTTAAAATAAAAAAAAAATAATTTCTTGAATCAGGTTGTGTTGCGAATATAAAACATACATATGGCATTACCAGTCATCTAAAGTATATTAAAGCATATTAGATATACATCAAACATACTAAAAGTGTTTCCTCTCAATGTATTTGAAATGTTTGCTTGTTTGAAATTAGTTAAAATAAGGTGCACCTATCTTTAAAAAAGAATTTTTTTTTTTACTAGATATTACAGTTTAGCTGCTCTAAGAGCTAAAACACTATTACTGCTGATTTTGTCATTTAACCCTGGGGGCCGTGAAGCATCAAGCAATAATTGCCAATATAATTCCCAATACTCCAACCTAGCTTACCATGGTCTCCATTGTACTAAAGGTGGAACTTCTCCATAAATTTTCCAAGAATGAAAAATAGAAACTTTTTAAATTGCCTACATTCGTAGATTGCCTTTTCAGGGTGTTACTAGCGTAATTTCTCTTAACAGCATATACGTGCTCATAAATTCTGGCTTTCAGGGTTTTTTTGTCTTTCCCTAAATAGAAAGCTGAGCATGTCATAGAACTGGCAATGTCTACTACTCCCCTAGTACTGCAGTTATATTTGCCTTTTAGAGCTATTACCCTTTGGTAGGTATTCATGGTAATGTTAACTGAATCTAAAACATATCTACATTGTTGTTGTTGTTGTTGTCTTTTGGCTTTTCCCCGTTAGGGGTCGCCACAGCGGAACTCCGGTCCGCTAATGACTGGCAGTAGATTTTGACGAATGCTGAGTTGCCAGCTCGACGTCCAACTTTCAACTAAGGCATACCCATTTACGTATGTCTTTCGAACTCCCACCCAACCGTGGGGAGGACATGCAAACTCCACACAGAAGGCACTCCCCACACTCCAGCTGAGAATCGAACGGGAGAACCTTTTGCTGTGAGGCAACAACTCTACCGCGGCACCAACACGGATTCCCTAAAACATATCTACATTGTCAACACATATTACATTTAAAACATATCTGCATTATCAACACATATTACATTTTTTTCATCCCAACCACTTTTTCAGCTCTAGATACTTATAATCACTTCCCTTCTCAGAGTAAGATTTTAAGTTTTTACCCTTTTTGTACAAATAAAGTGGGATCTTGCCTAACTTTCCAGATAAGCCTAGGGGTCCAAAAACTGTCTTCCAATTTCTGGTCATAATTTTATTTATAACATTGTTCCCTTTGATGAATGGAATAATCATAGCTTTGGAGTTATCTTCTGAGTCCATCTTAACAGTGTTTGTCAACTACTCCAGGGACTTTAAAAATGGGCTGAAACTTATATCACCCTGTTTTTAACCACCTCTTTAATTTCAGTTAACAGTTCACTGGGGTGACCTCTGTCGACAAACATATTTATAAGTTTAATGAATTATTTTTGAAATGTAACATCGTTAGAAACCAGTCTAGACAACCTCACCATCTGCCCTCTGACCAAGTTATGCTTTTGACAAAGTGGGTTATTACTGGTGAAGTGAAGGTAACTGTTTGAGAAGGTGAGCTTTCTATGTATATTCGATTTATACTTCTGGCAGTTGTGATTCTTAACCAAGATGACATCCAAGTAGTTGACAGAATCTGTACTCACTTTACTGGTAAATTTAGAAGCGGTTCAGTATTACTACACCTCCAGCTATTACCTAAAACTCTGGAGTCTTTTCTTTTATCTCATTTTTTATCCTTCACCCAACCCTCTACTCAATTGTGTTTTACCTAAACACTAAACTCTGTCTTTCTTTCTATCATTTCTCACTCACTCCGCTATTCAAACTTGTAGACTCTCCCTACCAAAATTTTCATTCTTAGCTGCATGCCCTCACACCTCTTTATTCTCATACATATCATACAATGCCTCTCTTTATTTTCTGTTATCATCTACCCCAGAACTGCTATCTCAACCTGCAGTATTATCCTCTCCTCATCTCTTTTAGCCTTCTTCTCTCCTGTACTTTATCTGTTCCCAGCCTCTCCCACTGTTGTACAATAATTCTCATTACAAGTACCTCTCAATACATCTGTGCCACAGGCATCTCTCCTTATTTATCATAGCTTGTACAAGCTTGTATTTTAAGTGTGCCATAATTTATATTGTAAAGGATTGCCTAAATCTTTTATCTGTGCATATGATATTTTATACTCTAAGTGTGCCTTGAATTATTGTAACTGGACTGGTTTAATCTAATATCTCTGCTTAGAATTGTTTTTCCTAAACTACTTTTGTTTTACTATGAATGTTGCTGTATTTTGTACACTGAAAATTTCAGTTTACTAATTGTTTTTAGATTCTGTACATAATACTCTGTACATATATACTAACTCCCACCTGGAGCTTTTCTCCCCGGGCCTCCTCTGAAAATGGACTCCTTTTGGCCTAGTGGACTTTCCTGCTAAACAAATGCCAATAAATAAATAAATACACCTTAAGAATCCAACCAGCCTTTGTTGTTCACCCTTCCAGATCATAAAAAATGTCATCTAAAAATGCTGATAGATCTTAATTTATGGTTTATACATACTATACAAAGCATATATGGTCTTCCAGTACCAAAAAAATTATATTTGCAAAAACTGAAGCTGAGACCTCCCCCATTGCAACACCTTTGATTTGCTTAAATTATACACCATCAAAATACACAAAGTTGTTCTTCAGTGCCATCTTCATATACCTAACAATAATATTATTATTTTGAGTTAGGATATTTTAACATAAAGTGATTCTTGGAACCATTTCAGTCCTAGTTAATGAATCATGTGGAATCACTGATAAACAAATCCATCATGTCAATAGTCAGAAAAATGATTCTGTTAAAAATTTACAGCCAGCCATCACCTTTAAAAAGTGGCAAGAGTCCTTAAGCACATGGGGTGGGTTGCAGAAAAAAATAACTTTCTGTCTACAAGTTGAATAAGATGCTCAGTTTTTGAGCCCATAGAACTAGCTATCAGCCACAATGGAGGGTCCAAGACACTTTTGAGAGTTTTCGGGATACCAATTATAGAATGAATAATTGGTTGACTCACTTTTAAGCATTCACATTTGGTCACAAGGAAAATATTGGTCAAACATAAGTCTTCCAACCAATTAACAAGCCTTGCATAGACTATACTGATATCAATTTTAGATACCAGGCTATAAAAAATGCCTTCATTCAAATATCCAAGCATTTTGCTATTAGCTAAAGTATAGCTGTATAGAAACAGGTACAGATATATTTTGCAGTACAAGCATTTAGAAAGGAATGTGGCTACCGTGATTGCTATCAGGGCTGAAGTGCTTAGTGGGTGCTATTGTAACTGTAGCAAAATGGTTGCCACAATGGTTATCAGTATTCAATGCCAGTGGTTTGTTACTGCTATAGAGGAACTTTTTTTTTCTTTTTTATTTTGCATATATAATTGGCATAATAGGAAAACATTGTTACCTCTTACTGTCAGCCTGCCAATAAATTTCTTTTGATATGTACAGTCAGTGTGTCTAACTAAATGTCTCCAGATAAGAAAAACATGTTTCTGTTAGTTGGTTTTCACCATCTTTCATTATTTTCTGTGAGTTATACACAAAGGTGCAAATTGGGGAGAATGAACATTTCTCCTCAACTGAGGCACATAAGATTGGGGAAGAGACATTTTTATCCTCAACTTAGAGCTGAGAGGCATAGACTGGCATATTACATTAACAGTATATTTTATAGCAAATTTCACTTGCAATAAGTATACATCCTAAAGCTTTTATTTATTTTTTTTTGTAGGAGGGGAAGCTCCCCCTTACACCTCCCAGCTCACCAGTCTTACTTACATACATTGATTAATTCATCAGTCACACAGCAATGAGGAAAAAAGACAACCTCTCACACAGTGAATCACCAGTGATGTACAAATACAGACTGCTAGAGGTGGAGGAACAATATAACGGTGGGCATTTACAAGATAAAAAGTTTTGATCTACCCTAATGTGCCTTGCAGTTTCTATGCTCCAAAACCACACACCAGCAGTGATTTTCTATAGCACTATAAAGTTTTTTTTATGAATCATGATTCAACAAAATTATCTATTTCCTGTTTCATCTTTGTTAACTGGGCTATAGCACTGATCTGCATTGACAGTTTCTGTCATTCAAATGTGTATTCGATAAATGTTTCAGTCATTTGTGATTCAAATATGTTGGCTGTTATGTTAAAACGTATGTACATACACACACACAAACACACACACACACACACACACACACACACACACATATATATATATATATATATATATATATATATATATATATATATATATATATATATACATATACATATATATAAATATACACTTACAGTTCATCTTAAGCTGTCGGAAGAAAATCCTCACATTTTGAGAGCCCACATCCTTGGTAATGCAGCTTAGTTCAGACTGTCTTTTAATTCTCTGTGCTTCCACAGGCAAGTCCCTGATACTCTATGAGTATTCAGAGTTGGCTTCACACTTACAGTTCATCTTAAGCTGTTGGAAGAAAATCCTCACATTTTGAGAACCCACATCCTTGGTAATGCAGCTTAGTTCAGACTGTCTTTTAATTCTCTGTGCTTCCACAGGCAAATCCCTGATATAAGTATTCAGAGTTGGCTTCCTGCCATGCATGGAATATATCTGCAGACAGTTTGCCAGCACACTATATTTACTTCTAATCATGATTTGCCAAGAATCTATTCTTATCATGAAAATACATCTGTAGGGGTAGCAAGCATTTCTGAGGGTATGGGGCTCAATAACTCCTGTTAATGCATTTTCTCTCTTGTGTGACCCATTGGATAAGTGACAAGTTTTCACAGTTGTAGTATACATACTATACACACCAGTACTAAGTTTTACCTATGAAATGTAGTGCATTATTATATGCACAGAACTTTTTTTTAAAATATGACAAAACAAATGAAACAGCTACTATGCCATAAAAAACATCTATATTAATCTATGTATATCTTTATCTATATCTACAGATATCCTCTATGTATGTATCCATCTATATTTATATCTGTTAGTTGTAAATCAAGCAGTCTTATGAAGTTCTCTTTTTGGATTGAAAATGCTTAATGTTTTATGTTCCATCATCTTTTGCAGCTAATGTTGACTTCCCTTCTTGGTTTATATTTATGTTTTCAAATTTTTCTCTGTGTGTGTGTGTGTGTGTGTGTGTGTGTGTGTGTGTGTGTGTGTGTGTGTGTGTGTGTGTGTGTGTGTGTGCACATCTTGATGTCTTAATGTACTTTGGTTACTTGTTCTTAGTTTACTCATAAGTCTCATATTAAGCAAGCTTCCCCTCATCACTGAGTCCCTATACATTTTCATCTGTTATGTATATATTCACCATCCTAGTGAACCACACTGATTTATTTTCTCTTCCTCCTTTTCTTTGCCTTGGCAGCCTTCCTAAAACATGTTGCATTGATCTGTTTATATTGGGTCATCTATAATTTTCCTTTTGTCATCCAGTCGTCTGCTCTCCTTTCACAATCCTATACCCGTCTCCCATATACTTTCACAAATAACCCTTATAGTCTCATGTCCCATGTTAGCCCATGTGTGTCTTTTTTTCATGACCATTATGCCCCACATTAGACCATGCTCATCATTAGCAAAATTTGTATCAATTTAACTATGACATGTCACAGAAATAATAACAATATGAGCAAAACATTTATATAAAAAGCAAGAAAAACAACTGCTGCATGATGAGATGGGAAATTCGAGGTGATATGCCAGACAACTTTAGGATGTACTGCTGTAATAGATACAAATAAATTCTGCACTGCAAAAGGTAATAAGGTTTACTTTTATTGAAAGTTTGTTTATTGGGGTAGTATACTTATTACAAATAGATAATTTGCAGTCAAAGCCCAGATGAAGAAATCCCCTAAAAACATAACTGATTCACAAGCAGAAGGTACATAGTGCAGCAAACAATTGAAACAATGAGCAAATATTAACAGAACAGAAAACCAAATGTGAATTAATTTTAGTAATAAATTGGGAGGTAAGCAGCTGGTGATACAGAAGACAGAAGCAGAAGTGTAGTGGGGAAGGAGGAGGTAGATGATGTATCCAATGGGAAAGTGCTTGCCCTCAGATTTTTGATGGAGGAGTCTTTTGAGTTGTGCTGTGGAAGTGGGAAAAGAGGAATATTTTTTTAGGTGAGGGGGTGAGATTGCCAGAGTGTGAGTGCAAGAATGGATAAGTGGTTGGTACAGTGCAGTTTGATTTGGGGAGAGGGAGGCTGGAGTGAAAGATTGAGTTAGCAGAAGTTGCAGACATTTTATGGGGTGGCTGTACGATGGAGTTTCCTAACAGGAGGCAGGAAGGCACCTGGTTGAAGTAGTTTGAAAAGAAGAGACCCCATATGAGTATCTCAACTCTGTAGGTAGCTTGGAGACATCTGATTTTAGAGGGGGTGGTGCAGTAGTGTTTCAGAGGGGGGAGATGGAAATGAAACTACATATTTGATTTCAATGGACAGTAGAGGGTCTATATCACATTATCAAAAAGCCGTAATATCGGATGGCTTTTCATCAAACCGTAAAAGTCGAAAGCTGAAAATAGGGAAAACGCAAATGAGCGAATTCTTTCCCTGGGAAAGAAACCACTTGACTATCCTTGTGAGTTTGCCCTTTTCCCCACTGTAGTGTGATCTCGGAGTTGATATATTTAGTTAGGGGAGTGTGGGGGTACAGACTCTCACATTGGGGGATGTGAGAGGCGAAGCCCTCCACTTTGTAATGTTTAGATTAGTGTATAGTTGGTGGTAGGGGTAGCGATTTCTTTCCCAGTGAAAGAATTTGCTCTTTCGCATTTTCACTATTTTCAGCTTTCGACTTTTACGGCTCAATCAAAAGCCGTTTGATATTATGGTTTTTTGATAAGCTAATATAGACCCTATTTCCCAGGACCAGAATAAAAGAGAGTTATCTTTTTCCTGCTGTCTTCAATGTGGTTATGGGAGTTAAGTCATTGGTATTTAAAGGACATAGTTGGTTCCACTGAGGTACCACTGAGACCTGTAATATGAGATTTTTTTTTTTTTCAACTTTTTTAAGGTTCCAAATATCTTGCTTTTTGTTTCGGATAGTGTTTAGAAGTGGGTTATTGTTGTTCAAAATTAAGAGAGTGGAAGTCAGACTGAAGCTTGGCTTGAAAGCTAAATGTAGGGGGACTGGATCAAAGGATAACCATGTTACCAGAGTAAAGAATGATAGTAAGGTTAGGTAGATCAGATGGTCATTTTTTAATGAAGGTTGAAGACGATAGTGGAGTGAGTATGGAGCAAGGGGTGCATGAGGTGATAGAAATGAGCCAATTTTGACTCAGAACTATCTATTAAAGAAATCTTGGAAGTAGTTGACAATGTTGGAATAACTCTTATTTCTTGGGGGGTGGGTAAAGGGAGAATAGGAGGTGGCCAATAAGATGAAAAGCATTGGTTAGATCAAAGAGCTCCTGAAAGTTTCCTTTATCCATGTTGAACAGGGTCTCTCTGTAAGTGAGTACAGTGCAGCCAGCCCAGAATACAGGATGCTTAAGAGTGAGGAGTTGGGAAGGGGTTTCACAAGAGCAATTTTTTTAAATGTCTGGTATTGTGTATTGAGGTGATCAAAAGTTAAAATGTGAAGACAAGGTGTGGTAATGGAGTCTTTGCAGCGTGAGATGAAGCAGGGGATTAGATTGTCTGCACCAGGGGTGCATCCAAGTGTATGTTTTCTTATAGTGGCTAAAGGACTTTGTGAGTGGTTTTCCTTAAAAATAGAAGAAAAGGAGGAAAAAAGGAGGACTGAATGAGTTGGGGTTAGTAGTAGATGTTGTAATAGTGAGGCAGCTGAATTCTCTGAGAAAGTTAATAGTTGAGAATTGGCCTTGAGAGATCAGGATGGTGATAGGGGAGGATGTGGGATCTCTGGATTTACAGCCCGTGAAAACATAAAATGGTTGTATTTGGCTGTGCTTCTTAGAAAACAGAGTACATTCCACATTCTGGGAACACAAACTGAAAAGGCCTTCATGTAGCATTCTAAATAATAAAAAGACTGGATCACAGGAAATGGAAAAAAAAATACTCAAGTTTTTTGGGATGGTGTTGCTTTTATGACTTTACTGTAATTCTACAGTGTGTTGAAACTGTACAGTTATTTGAGCTTAACACTTGCTGTGGATTTTTTTCTCCAGGCCTTGAATAAAAAGTAAGTTTTGACCTAGACAAACAACCTGGTAATTGATATATAAACAAAAACAGAAGAAAAATGAAATAATTTCACATTATGCCACAAGTATTACACCTTTGCCTACTGAATGGAATATACGTAGAGGTGTGTCTTCTTTTTTAACGGATGCAAGATGGCTATGCTAGAAAAAACTACAAAGAAGACATGTTGGCTCATGGCATAATTATATAGAATACAATACAGTTTTGTATCACAAGGAAATGCTATGCATCCCTAAAAGTCTTTACCAATATTTAACAGATTATCAAATAGTACATTTATTTAGTCACAAGATAACCACAAACAAGTATAAACAAGAAATTACAATGAGAATTCATCATAGCATAAGATGCAATTGCATTACACTTCGTAGTAATGTTGCATCTACTTTGTGGGTAGCAATGAATGAACTGATGAGAGCCAACAGAACCTTGCATAGTAATATAACAACTGAAGGCCAGAACTCAATTATAAAAGTGAAGGATTTTTGTGGAAAGGGAAGAGTGTATTGAAAAGGTGATGATGAAGTGATTTATACTATATTGTATGCATACATCCATGTTAGTTGCATGGGAACGTGAATAGAAGATGTCTAAGTAACAAGCAGCTAAACGGAAAAAAATGCATGGGTTATGAGCAGGGGTTATGCAAGTTTTGTTTTGCAGAGAAGATTAAAACTACACACTGAAAAAAAGCAAAGTGCATTCTGAAAAGCAAAATGCTTAGTAAGCAGAGATACATGCTAGGCAGAATAACATCAATAAGGTCAGACTTCTGGACAAATTATGTGGAAGGGGAGAAGACAGTGAACCTTTTTTAACAGTTCTATTTTTTTCTTTAAAATAATCTTGAAGTGAGAGAAGATCAATTTAAATTAAAGTGTATATTTTTTGGAGGGGGGTTGTAAAATGACACGTTTTCAAGTCATCAGCAAATCTTTGACTGACCACTGACAAAATTCATTTAAGTCCATACTTTTTAAAATTTGCAACAATTTTCAAAACGCATCAGTCTGTTATGTATACTATATAGAATATAGCTGAAAAGAAATCTGCAGTAACATATCATTTAGTCCTCATTTCATGATGTTGGTACTAAGGCTCTATGACATCCATTTTGGACTGGATGTGTGATCATGCTTACATTTTGAAAAATTAGCTATTTTAAGTCATTGTGCTTGAGTCTTTTTATCTGGTGGCATAGACTGTGGTCTCATAACTAAACATCTTTGGCTTTCATGTTTGAATATTAGCTAATGCATTTATTCCAAAGGTGTGTATTTTGTAATAGGCTGTGACAAAATCTGTTGTTTTTACCAGACAGCATAGAAAGTTGCCTCACTTAGTTGACTTTACTTGATGGTTTCAATTGTGTTCCTTAAAGAGGGGTTTGATGAGATTCCCCAGTGGCATATAGGAATTTTATTTATTTTTCATTTGTTGACCGGGATAGTCCAACTGGATATATGTCCATTTTCAGTGGAGGCCCGGGGAGAAAAGCTCCAAGGAGACAATTTACAGACATACAGATAATTCAAGGATACATATTTCAACTAGACCCATTAGGTATGTAGTTGGGCACACATAAAGGAATTAAGCATCAGCGAGGTACAGTTAACAATAAGTATGTAAATAACAATACATAGTGCAGAATAACACAGGTATGCCAACATTCTTCAGTTGTGGTATACAATTTTATGAGGATAAAACATGAGGTATTTGTTAAGCCACGAATTACAATAGTGTAGACATTGTACAAGTATTAGTCTGGTGAAGAACAGGGAATGAAGGAATAACCATGGTACAGTGCAAAGAGCTGAAGTCCAGGCCATGACCCACCTGCTTTCTTGACACTGGTTAAATACTAAACTTTATTTATTTATTTATTTGTTTGTTTTTGTTTATCGGGAAAGTCTGCATGCAAACACTTTTTTATATGAAACAAAATGTTGTTTCACACACATTTACAAATATTTTTTTTTTAATTGTTTCTGAACACAGAAGACTAAATGCAGTGAACCATGTTTACAGCATTACTATTCATGGACGGCTAAGAGGCACTTATGTTACTCTGGGTTCCAGCTCCAAGTATGCTGGATTAGCATAGGTAAGTAATTTTAAATTAGTTATGTAATGGCCAAAGTGTTAAATTAAAAACTAATCATGTTCAGATGCAATGTTTTTAATGGCTGCAAAATGAACTTTTCTTTTCACACAAAAAAGTATTCATGTGCATTGTGTGAAAAGAAAAATGTGTTTTGCATCAATTGGCATACTATCATTACATTTTTGTAATGATTTAAATACCAACATGATTTACAAAAACACAAGTATTTTGTGCAATCTTTATAGGTTTTATTACTAATTTATATTTTGTTTCTCATGTAATTAATCTTGGTCTACTGAACATTTGCATGATGGTATACAAAACCTTTGAAATAAGGATATCAATACGCCAGAGTTGATTTGTATGCAATTGCTTGTATTTCCAAAGCGACTGAATATGGTCCAGTCCTTGCACTGTCTTTTTAAACTTATTACTTTCTTCTTGGTCTGTTAGATCATAAGGTTTATTTGAAATCTAACTTTTTCGGGTTTTTGAGTCACTTTATACAAATGATGAAGCCGCTTGAGAGGAAAAACTGCTTTTGTTTTCTGTGAAGTCTTCAAGTTGTTTATAATGAATAATTCTGGACTTTTTGCTGGTCATTCATGTGCTTTTGGATCACATTGTCTTTGAATTGTGCACAATGATTGCAGTGCTCATTTGGATTTTTAGTATGAATATACAGTGTTGTAAAACTGAATACAGAGTCTTAACTCACTATGTACCAAAGTCTATGAATCACCCAGGGCGTTGCTACGCCATTCTGTGGCATACCAGCACTACTCCAAGGTGTACAATGTTCAAGAATAGCTCTCTCTGGTTCTCAGTGCCTGACAAGCTGGCCAAGGTAAAGGAAGTGAGTGACCGTGGTTTGCTTGATAATCTAGTGCAGGGGAGTAGCTCACAACAGTCTGGCACATTTGGTCCCTTTTGGAGGTCACTTTCAAGAGAAACACATCTCCTGTAAATTCTTATAGCACTCTGGGAAGGAGGAACATTTTTGTCAGAACTGTAAACACAAAGACACTGGAACACAGACATGATATAATACCTTATTTGAGAAATGTACAAATTCCCAGGGGAATGAGTCGTACTGGCTGAACTATGACACAAAAATTAAGAAAAGAGGGAAAACATCATAACTAATCAAGACCTATGAGAAATGCATCATAGAGGATATGGATTAATGAAAATGTCTTGGTGGAGATTTAGCTGGATCATATATGAACACTCAGAGCAGTGTCCCAAACTAAGAAGGGAAAAGACACAGAATGGTTTTACTGTCCTTTTTCTTGTATCTATCAAATTAAGTAAAACCTGTCCCATGACACAAGAAGGAGCTGCCTCCCCTGGCCCCTCAAAAAAAGAGATAAAGCTTGCAGATCACTAGGGACTATTTGGGAAAGAAAGGCAAAATGGTGGCTGAAGCTGGACTCCACTGTGCCGGGGTGATGGATATTAGTATAAATGGACTCTAGATGAAGTAAACTGAAGAGTCTATGTAAGCAGACATGCAAATATGCTTACAGATAGTATGGATTGTATGTGCCACTCATAGGTACAAACAGACCACAACAGTAAATACCATCATGTGAACAGTATGGATTGTGTCTACCTCTCATAGATACAACTAGACCAATGCAGTTAATATCATCACGTGAACAGTATCGATTGTGTTTACCACTAATAGACACAACTAGAACATGGCAGTGAATACCATCATGTGAAAAGTATGGATTATATTTGTCACTCATCAACACAACCAGATTAAGGCAGTGAATACCATCATGTGAACAGTATGGATTGTGTTTGCCACTAATAAACACAAACAGACAATGGCAGTGAATATCACAATATGAACAATATGGATTGTGTCATAGACATAAATAGACCACAGCAGTGAATACCATCATGTGAACAGTATGGATTGTCTCCCCCATTCATAGACACAAACAGTCCAAGGCAGTGAATACCATGATAGTGAGATGGTAGCGATCTGGAGGGTGAAGGAGTTAATACTGAACTGCATGGAGTGGTAAAGCAAGTTGTAAGACTGGTTACAAGAAAATCTGTGGATAGCAGCAACAGTTGTTGTTGTGTCTTTCGGCTTTTCCCGGTTAGGGGTCGCCACAGCGGAACTCCGGTCTGCTAATGATTGGCAGTAGATTTTTACGTGCCGAGTTGCCAGCTCTGACACACAACCTTCAACGAAGGTATGCCCATTCATGCATGTCTCCACACAGAAGATGCTCTAGCTGAGAATTGAACAGGACAATGTCTTAACAAAAATGTGTTCCACCGGAATGAATTTAGGAAACATTGTGGAACTGTGGGTTTGAATACTTCACTTGTTTATAGATGTGCATTCCAAGTTGCAGGACTGTCTAACCTTTTACCCAGGGCAAAACAGTATTTTCAGGAAAAAAATAATGACTTAATCATTATGTGCCATTAGTATCCATGGAACACATATGCATTGATTAAATGTAAATGCTTAAAGGGCATTTTGGCTAGCATAGATGAAGTATACACCACAAATCAATGACATTTTAATAAGAATAAATCAATTGAAGATCTTAAAAATTATTATGCAAAGATGATTAAGGATTAAATGGGTCAGTCTGAGGGAAACTGTGGTCTCATTGAGGAGCAGAAGAACATATAAGTGAAATGCAGGCAGAATATGCCAAGCAAAAGTGGGAAGCTTTTGAGATATTTAACTATTAGCAAATCTGTTTGGGAATGAACCTACCTTCCTTTAGATGTTGGAGGAAGATCTCAGTCAAAAGCATAAGACAATCTTTAATAACAGATTTCAGTGAAGGACACATATCGAAAGGATTTAGCTTAGGTTAACAATGATATCCAGGTCCACTGGCATAGAGAGTTTGGACCTGAGTACATCTAGAATGGCTTGGGTTTGACTAGTGGAGCATCAGACAAGTGGGGGGGGGGCAATTATCTGATGATGGCTTGCCCTTCCTAAGGGATAGTGTTGGAAGAGATCTGATTCAAAGGCACCACATGGGGGAAAATGTAGTAGTACAGTTCTTGTAACTTGGACAAATAGCAAATATTTACTCTTGGAAGACTGCAAGCATTACATTGAGCTTTCCAGACAAAGAGTGGGTAGGTCCATATAAAAGAAATATTCCAGTGGGTACTGATGATAATACCACATCAGGTATAGATCCATTTTCCCATCTTACCATCTATGGTTAAAATATGTCTGGATTGCCCACCACAGTCCCACCCCTCAAGAGGGAAATAAAAGGTGGGCCTGGTCTCAAGGTAAGGTTGGCTACTCTGACACAGGTGATGATTGGTCAGAGGACACAGGATGGTGGCCAGATTGATGCATGAGGCAAAAATATCTCAATCTTCAAGTGAAACAATCAAACAAAGCTATGGTATCTGAGGTAGTATTTTAAAACTGCAAAGATTAAAGGCATATGATTAATTAATACAAAACAAGATACTGAAAACACACTTGGAAATTGCTTTAGCTGTAGGAACCCAGGTGATTGGCCCAATGAGTGCAAAGTTCTCAAACAGTAGTATAAGACATGCAGAAATAAAGCAAAAAGATATGAAGCCAAGTAGCGGGGTACCTTTGAAGCATGCACTGTATTCTATACAACCATCCTCACTGACTGTAGAAGATAAGTTAAGAAAGGCGACATTAATTTTCATACAAGAGCTAACTGCTCAGGCCTGATAAATAGCTGTAACTCCAGATGGAAACAGAGATGAAAAATAGATGTATATCAGAGAATTCATAAAGGGCAGATGTGCAAAATTTGATATATTTAGTTGGATGGGTAGAAGACACATCTTTTTATCTTTTTATGTATTGACCACTTTTATGTAGTGACCACTATTTATGCATGGACAGAGATATTTTAAATATTAATTTTGTTTTTTGATATATTATATATATATATTATAAAAATAAAATCTATAAATAATAAATATTATATATAAACTCATATATACTTATAATTATATGGATATATTTACAATATTTTATTTATTTATTTCTATAATTTATTTAATTCATTAAAGTTATTTAAAAGGATTTTTTGCATAGTGTTGGTTAATTAAGTTTTATGTAACACTAATTAACTGTGACGTGATACTATAAAACAGCAAGGTATTCTGGGCAATCATGTGATTCTGATGAAGTCTAATAGGCGCACGCTCTTCAATCCTTGTTTGCAAAATGTGATATATGCCAGTTTCTTAGAAAATATGAATTATAGGAGGTGGTAGGGGAGAATCTGTAATCACATATCTACTCACAGCTGTCCTGCTTGGTGGTGCACAGAGATAAAACCCTGTTTGTGACCCAGATGATCAAGTTCCAAGTTCATATAATGTCTTAGTTGCCAGGTAGTGGAGGATGGTTGTGAACAGCATTTGCTGGCTCACTCATCCTGGGAGAGGAAGATGTGAATCATGGTCAGGCCAGTCTGCTCACATACAAATCATGTCTTGTACATTACCAGTGGCCACAAGACCAGTGTATGTGTGTTTGGTGATACCACACTGGTGACATTAGCCTTCACCAGCACTTATGTGGGAGCATAGTGGGCATTATGACAATCCTGCAGTGCCACAGATGCTGATGTCAGCCACCATGGGTGGGGTTAGGGCCAAAAACAAACAGACCCATTTCTAGCATGCTAGGGAGAGAAGAAATAGCACCTTGGTTGCCTGTATGATGCCCCTCTGGCTTGTTGTCACCCTCACTGTGAAAGGAACAAATTGGCTGAGCTGATGGGGAGAGATGATCAATGGTTGGCAGGTCTGACAGAAAATAAAACACATAAGGTAAACCTAAGTAAACTGCTCCAAACTGCATGAAAAACAAGTAATAGGAAGTTTTTGCCAGTAAAATTCTAGACTTGTTCCTACAATGAGTTTGCAATTTGTGGAAGTGATTTCTGAAAACCTGTGGTTGTAACAGAAAAAGAAGCTATTAAGATCACTTGATATGCTGTTGATGGAAAAACCAAAACATTCATGACTCCTTCTACACATCAGCTTATGTGACAGTGGTGAGACTATTTCAATGAAACTAAGTGGCTGATAGGGGCTTAGGAATTATTTGCAACTAATTTTTAGAGGTAAGAGCTAAAGGTAAACAAGACTTCAGGCAAGCTCAGAATGTCCCCAGCTGTAGTAATAAGAGAAGAATCACACACTCATTCAATGACTGTACAACCTGCCCAGAGGTGTTAAAAGCAAAAAAGAAACAGTTTCAACTTTTCTATAGAAAAGCTTCATCATGGAAGCTATCTCCATAAGAAATTCATTGATTTAGTCACTCAAGAAGCCTTATTGGTCATTGTGGATGACTTTGACCTATGTAGTACTAAATAGCTACAGTCTAAGAATTAGGCAAATTGTCCAGGTCAATACAGGATCATTATTTATTTATTTAATTATCTGCCCACCCTTCCTTGACAGGTTAGGCCCACTAGGATAGTGGCCTCTTTTTATGGAAGACCCAATGTGGTATTTATACTACTAAGGGAACATTGACCAGGAGACAGGGAACTTCCCCTACTAATTTCAATAAGTGCCACGGGATCTTTTTCATCCACCTGAGCTACCACCAACTCAAGCGGATGGGACCTCTTTTCAGGGTCTATATCACATTATCGAACTTTTAAAAGTTTGAACTTCATATGGTCGACACTATATGATCAAACTTTTAAAAGTGCGAATGTTTCAACGGAGATCTCTGTACAGTGCGGAATGGGAAGATTTCCCTTTTCTGCACTGTAGTGTGATCTCGAAGTTGGTATATTTAAAGAGCAGGGGGGGGGGTGTAGGAGGTCTTGCTCCCCTGCTTACAATGTTCAGGTAGGATTTTTCTGTCATTTATTTTTTTTATTACATTTTCAAAGTTTTAATAGTTCGATCATACGGTGTCGACCATATGATGTTCAAACTTTTAAAAGTTCGATCATCTAATATAGACCCTCATTTCAGACTTATAAACTCTCCCTATTTTGGAGAAGCATTCTGATTTTGAAGGCTCAATTTACCCCTGCACATAATGTACTTGTTTTTGGAGGTATGTTCTTTTTTTAATGGCTTAATTTATCCCTCCACATAATTTTCTGAATTCCCCATCATCACACATGATTTTTGAAGCTGGTTAGTACACAGAAAACCAAACTTCCTAACCAACATACTAGTAACACAAATAATTTAAAATAAGAGGACAGAATCTCACACATCCCACATCCAAACAAATGACAATGTATGGTAGAATTCTGCAATACAGCTCACTTCTTCTTCTTCTTTTGGCTGCTCCCGTTAGGGGATGCCACAGCAGATCAGATTTCCATTTCTTCCTGTTTTCTGCATCTTGCTCTGTCACACCAACCATCTGCATGTCCTCTCTCACCACATCCATAAACCTTATCTTAGGCCTTCCTCTTTTCCTGTTACCTGGCAGCTTCATCCTTAGCATCTTTTTCCCAATATATTCTGCATCCCTCCTCAGCACATGTCCAAACCAATGTAATCTTGCCTCTCTGGCTTTGTCTCCAAATCTTCCAACCTGGGCTGACCCTCTAATATACTTATTCCTAATCCTGTCCACCCTCGTCACACCCAGTGCAAATCTTAACATCTTCAACTCTGCCATGCCAAGTTCTGACTCCTGCCTTTTTGTCAATGCCACTGTCTCCAACCCATATAACATAGCTGGTCTCACTACCCTCTTGTAGACCTTCCCTTTCACTCTTACTGGTACTCATCTGTCACAAATCACTCCTGACACTCTTCTCCAGCCACTCCATCCTGCCTGTACTCTCTTCTTCACCTCTCTTCCACACACACCATTACTCTGAACTGTTGATCCCAAGTATTTAAACTCATCGACCTTCACCACCTCTACTCCCTGCATCCTCACCATTCCTCTATCCTCCCTCTCATTCACACACACATATATTATGTCTTAGTCCTGCTGACCTTCATTCCTCTTCTCTCTAAAGCATATCTCCACCTCTCCAGGGTCTTCTCCACCTGTTCCCTACTCTCACTACAGATCACAATGTCATTTGCAAACATCATAGTCCATGGGGACTCCTGTCTGATCTCATCTGTCATGTCTTCAAATTTTACACTGCCTCTTTGATAATGCGCTATTATATTTTTCCATCACTTTTGTCAGTCTGTTTTTAAATGGAGTTTGCCTGGCAGACTAATTTGTCACTGGGCTATACCTTTAAGTGGATAAGGCTGAAAGGTTGGGGGGGGGTTAAGTTCATAGGTTCATAGGTGTTTACTAGGCTAATGACCACAGGGGCCTTTTAAAGCCTAGCCATGCATCCCCAATCTCTGACAAGTTCTGATAAGTGTAGTCACAGAAAGGATGGATCAGGGGAAGGAGGTTAAAAAAGGTCAGGTTTTGGATAGCGGAGTCCTCTTTGGCACTGCAGTTTGCATTGCTAGGATAGTCTGTGGTGTCCAGGTGATCAGCTGGGGTATTTTAGTTAGGCCTAGGTATTTGGTTTCAGGAAGGTGAGTATGTTTTTTTTATATTACTGAAGGTAAGTATAAGGATCTTAGGAATGTTGTGGGGTTACCTATAGGTTGTTTGTTATTGAGATTAAAGTTTATTATTATTATTATTATTATTATTATTATTATTATTATTATTATCATTATTATGTATACATATTGTAGTGCTGATAGCCCAGATCTTTGCAGAATTTCCAGATTGTTGCCTCATTTGGTCTGTTCCTGTTTCTAGGTAATCACTGAGGACTGTAATCACTATATAATGGCACACATTGTAATTTCAGATGTCATATTCTGAAAATGCATGCTGATGCAAAACCTCTTTTTATGGTGACTTTTAAGTATAAGAGCAATATTTGTTTGTGCCTGTTTTTGCCCCTCCTCCCATTGTTTTGGTTGTCCAGATTTCTTGAACGAAGAGGTTCAGAGGTAGGCATATGTGTAACTCCTGGTCATAACTCTTAACTGTCCAGTTTTACTGAATGCACAGTTTTTGCAATCCAGAGGCTGAATTGACTAAATGGCATATAGAGCTATGTCAAACCCAGAGCTGTTGGACATGCTACACCTAAAGAAATCCCAATCCCTCCGAGCTACATGCTCTAGGGACCTAAACCTTGTCACCACAATAAACAGGACATGTTGGAGGGATAGATTCCTGTCCCAGAGACTTCCTATACTCTGGAACAAGCTACCCATCTATGTCAAGCAAAGTTCTTCATTAGCACTCTTCAAAAAAAATCTTGATGAGTGGATGGGAAATAGGAAATACACCCTGGGGATCACTTCTGTGTCTCTGCTGGACAGTGGCACAGGAAAATAACTTTCTTGGGTGGCGAAAGCTATGGAACCTTGCTGGCTAGGCTTACGTAGGCGCTTGGGCCGATAGCCTAGTACCTACCTATGAACCTATGAACCTATGTCTGTGTTCCAGACTGCATACATTAATCCTATTAGTCTAGAAACTTTATAAATTCAGTAGAGAAATATTTAAACTTTGCAGAGAGAAAATCATGAATGAGCCTGCTACAGAGTTTGTTAATGGCACTGGCAGCTGCTATATTTTTTGAAAGAGGGCAGCATAGTCCATCGGGATATTCACACCAACATAGTTATGAAAGGTGGCTTTGCACTGGGTTGCTAGGCAATGGCAACCCTCACAACAGCATGAGTAGGCTGCTTCCAGTATAAGGGGGAGCATTAAAATTATGTTTTAGACTGTCAAGCACAAGTGGTAGAGAATCTTGGTAAACACTAACAATGATTAATATTAATAAAAGCTTAAAGTAGCTTTTAGTAATTTGTTAAGCTACTAAATGTTCACACAGAGGCAGTCCTTTACCAGAGGAAAGTATGTCCCTTTTATCTTTGTCAGTAACAAACAGTGTCAAAAGGAATGAAACAATTGTCATAATATGGTCATTGTGAGATTCAATACCTTCTACTCAGTGAGACAAGGAAGTTAGATGCAGTCAGGTAACAATGCCCTCAGTAATCCACACCCCTGGTTTATATTATTCTTTATTTATTAAGTGACGGATGAAGTCAGTCTCCAGTCCAAACAAAATCATTACTGTACTCTTCAGAGGGAGGGAAATCCTGTCATAATACTCTGGTAAAACATTCAACAGCAAAGCTTGAGCCAGTGGTATAGTAAATTAACAAATATAAGTATGATAAAAGTATTTATTATTTAAACTTTTTAAAATGTTGGAAAAATATTTTTTTTTCCTGAATATCTACCACTGTCCTCTGGAACACTCACTTTTTGTTTCTTATTTACATAAAAAGGGGAACATCAAATATATAATTAAGGGGTCTAATATTTAAAGATTAGTAGATAGTTAAAGCAGGGGTTTTGTTGAGAACATTAGTGGATTAGTTGGGGAGGTATCTTAAGGGGGATATGTGAGGCTGGCATTATTGCTGATCTGTTGTGTTCTCTCTTTTCATTTAGGATGACACAGGTAGAGGACTTGGCAAAGAAATGGCAAGAGTCAGAGGTTCAAGCAGAGGAATTATTTCAAAGGGCACAGGCACAGGAGCAAGTCACACATGAAGCCATCCAGGAAGAGGCATCTACAGGTCCAAGGAAGAGACATAATTAGGTTGGCGTAGCAAGTTACAGAGGCCTCGGGGACTACAGGCAAGTGATCCAAAAGGGCCAGAAGGTATGCAACACAGATGGAACTATAGGATCCAAAGGCATTGGAAGGAAGTGGACAGTAGATTCTGACAGAATTGCCCTTAATGTCTCAGTTAACAACAGGTAATGATGCTAATATCTTTATTAAATAAGGGGGTTTAGATAACTTGATGCCAGATGCAGATTTACTTATGTTCATGTGGGACTTAAATTTGGGAGACAGCTGCAGATTGCAGAGCTTGTAAAGGGTGGGGGCTGAGAGTATTGTAGGGCATGTCGGCAAAGGGGCTGAGGCACTGAGACAGGACATAGGTGTCACAGGGATGGGCCAGGTTTTGGGAGGAAACTGGGATTTCCCTATGTTGCTAGGTACCCAGTAGAGGGGTTAACTATGGAGACTCAGGTAGTGTAAGGCAGTTTTGTAGGATCCTTACAGTCAGGCTTGCAGACTGGGGTAGCTGGTAAACCAGTTATTACAGTGCACATATTGCAGGTTGTAAAGGAAAAATTTGGAGGGGAGAGTTTATTGAAGTTTCTATTTTGTAGATGGAGACAGTGTGCAAGGGGTGATGGAAGCTGAATGACCTGGGGTTAAGGATATCTTTACATCACTGGCTGCTTTAGGGAAGAGAGGGGTAGGTAGGTATAGGCAGAGGACTTTGGGCAGTTGGGTTTGGGGGTTTGCTTATTTCATGGCCATGATCCTTGAGATGGAGGCCCCAGCAGTCACTATCCTTGTCATCTTACTTTTTGATGGTTAGGGAAGTGCAGAGGCGTAGTGGTGGTAATTCCTGTCTGTGGTATTATCAACACTTTCAAAAGCTGTAGACCACAGACAAATCCATGGTTTGGGAACACAGGAATCCTAATACGTGGATGTGAGCCATGTTGAATAGGCCCAGCAGCACAGTCATGGAACAAATGGATGGAGGTGGGAGCAAGGCAAAGGCATGTTGGGATTGCAATGTGGGTAAGTGTTCATGGCCATCTTGTAGGTTTCTGCCAGTCTATATCACATTGTCAATATCTCAGTTTAGTGAATCTCTATTCATCGAACCCAACTGAGTGAAAACTCACTTCAACAAAAGATCATTTCAGTAAACTTTCACACAAGGAAATAAACTAGTATGTCAGCTACCAACCGTACAAAAAAACTCCTAAATCTTAAACTCAGCTAAGTGGGGGACTTAACCCCCCCACTCCCCAATGAGGGAGGTTGTACCCTCACACCCCCTCAACTAAATATACCAACTCCGAGATAGCACTACAGTGGGGAAAAGGACATATTCCCGATGATGGCAGACTAGTTTCTTTTCCTGTGTGAAAGTTCACTGAAACAATCATTCATTGAAGTGAGCCTTTGCTCAATTGGGTTTGATGAACAGGGATTCGCTATATTGAGATTTTGATGAAGTAATATAGACCTGGTTCCTACATGGGTGTTATCATAGTTCAGGCCAACAAGCTGGGCTTAAATGTTTGAAAGAAGGATGTGATGAATGGACTGAGAGCTAATGCTTATGGACAGGGACAGTGTAAGGAGACTGGCGGTCAAGGAAGGTTGAGTCAGAGGGGCGAGTCAGAGGGGCATCAGGGGTTTGCCCTACTTTTGTCCATTATTGCCAGTTGGTTTTAGCAGCTGTTGTGATCATACCCCAACAGAGAAGTGGAGCTTAAGTTGGTGGGTGGTTTCAAGGCAGTTTTGAGATAAAACGTAAGGCAGGTAGTTAATTTCAAATCTGCAAGAATTTAAAGTCAGTAGTGGGAAAGGAAGAGGTAGCAGAAATTGTTGGATAAGGAATTGATAGCAAGTTGGTTATTAGGTCTCTTCAATTTTCCACCATTAATGACTACTGTGTCTCCCCGTTGGGAGCAGTGCCCAAGGAATTACCAGAGGAATATGGTTAATACATAATTTGTCTTTCCTTGAAGGGGATTCAGTCATTACCCATATTGATAGAGTAGAGAATAAGGTTCAGTATTCATCTTTGGATGAGACAGTAAGGGTTGTCGGAGCATTAGAGGGTCCATGGTTGACTAAGTTGGATGTCATCTGCCTTTCGGTTGTTACTGGTGATGGAGAAAGATTGGCCTGTGTTAGGCACGCATCTTCACAGGAGATTTTTTATCTTTGACAAGTCCATGCCCATGGTCTGTGCAGTTGCATGAGCCACATTTGAAAAATTCAGTATGACATTTTATTGGGTGTGACAGCAGAGGGTGGTGGGCATGAGAGTGGTGCATTATCTGGATGATTTTTAATTGATGGGTGAAGGCAAGGAAGCAGTCATTAAGGGGATGAGAATGTCTGAGCATGTGTGTGTGTGCATGACTGGGAGTGCTGTTTGCTAAGGATAATGTAGAGCGTCCAGCCAATGCACTAACCTTTTCGGGTTTAGAGTTAGACATAAACTTAGTAGTTCAAGCTCCCACAAAACAAGATGATGAATGTTAGGAGATGAGAGTTCAAAAAGTTGATGATTCAGGTCCACTAACTAACTAAACCCTGTAGGCCAGAGGGCTAGGGAATGTACATTTGCAATGGTTTTAGCTCATTTGTTGTGGGTGGGAAAGAATAAGAGCAAATTTGGTCAGAGAATGTCTATCTATTGAAGTGTTCCAGCTTTCCAACATTTTAACAGTTTTTTTTTTTTTTGTCTGTGGTGTCCATTTTGTGATTATTTAATTCATTTTTAATTCAGGCGGGAAGGTATGAGTGGGAAGGTATGAGTAGCTATATTCAGTAAATTGGAATGATCTGAATTGAAGGAGTGGAATGGGAAGGCAGTTTCTTGATTGGGTTGATGATGTTAGTGGAGTGAGATAGTTTGGGAGAAGAGATTTTTAGATTCAAGAGAGAATTCATTTAGAGAGAGAGAAAGTTTTAGAAGCCAAGACCAAGCAGACTAGTGTGTGCTGTTGTGCAGCCAGGGGATTGTTTTGTTTTGCTTAACCTTTCATTTTCAGCTCAGCATATTACTGGTCATTACAATACTTTAGCTGATAGCCTGTCCTATTTTCAGTTTTGTAGCTTGCAGCAGCTGGCATCCAAAGCTTAGGTAAGCTACACTATTTTAC
The DNA here is from genome assembly GCF_019279795.1 of Protopterus annectens. Lineage (NCBI taxonomy): Eukaryota > Metazoa > Chordata > Ceratodontiformes > Protopteridae > Protopterus > Protopterus annectens. The sequence goes on along the minus strand of NC_056743.1, from coordinate 1,043,615,035 downwards.
CTAGCCCAGTAGGAAGGATTACCATACTAAAATAGCACACCGTGCTTCTGCTGATTACATTTATAGGGCTATAGGGCTATCACTGAAGAGGAGCTTACGAACACTGCGTTTGTGGGCCTTTCTTCTGTTAATCACAAATGGCTTCTTAGTGGGTTATTTCTGTATGGTTTGGATAATAAATTCTTTACTGGTTCTGCAGTCATACATGCAGGATATCTTTCCTTGTCACCATTGAGAAAAGCATCTCTCATCTCCATGCAAGCTGGATCTGTGAGTGTGTGTGTGTGTGGGGGGGGGTACTTCAAAGCTTTGCCCTTAACCTATTGTGCTTTAAATTATTTATTCATTTTCTGACATTAAAACTTCAGAACATTAATACTTTGCTGTATACCAGTAACTTGTTTTTGTTATGTGGATAGACCCAGCAGACATGAGCAAAATGTTAAATAGTCATCTAGACCAACTTTGCCTGGGTTTGAAACTACTAGTCTTCCGGGTTAGCTTAGGCACAATTTACTCACGGTTTTCTGAGACAATGAATGCCTCAGCCTTTTTAAAGACACATTTACCACTGCAGGGCCTTATGACAATGTTTTTGAAAATCAGCAAACTACTAAGTATCTGGAATTCAGTGCATTGATTGCTTTAGCCTCACACAAACAGAAATTTATTTAAACATTGGCAGCTCATCTTCCTGTATGTCACATGCACAGCACTTTTAACAAGTGAGGTACCTGCCTGTGTGTGTTTGTGTATCTCTCTGCAAAATCCCCAGTGCTGTCTGTCACATTATGTGTTACTAAGTAATAAATTATGTAGTATAGCTTGTACTTTAAGGCTTCATGCTCATATCACTTATAGCCTTGTAGAAGGGGAAGCCTTGACTTGATGTTGTCCTTATCTGTAAAGTGCTGTTTTTAACTCCCTAAAACCTTGATCAATGGGTGAAAATGGCCCTCTAAAGCAGTGTGCTGTTGTTCTTGTGTGTTATGAAGCAGCCCCGTTCCTTATGTGATCTTCAGTCCAGCATTACAGCTAGAAATGTGTAGCTGGCCACCACGTAAATTAACTTAATCAGTTTATCTGTGTTTTATATATTTTTTAACTAACTTGTTAAACAAAAACAATGATAATGTTTCACTATGCAGAGCACTATTGGAAAAACAGGGATAGCAGAAGCTAACTTTGCTATAATTTCTAATCATGACTGAGAAGCAAAAAGAGTTTGTGTTGATCAAAGCTATGCAATATGCAAATGGTAGATGATGAAATACAAATCCCAGCCTTCAGATTAATAGTTTAAAAATGTTAACCTCAAAATTATGCTCATCTTTTGTCTTAGTGCTGGTATGTTTTAAATAGTAAAGATTTTGTTTTAACAGGAAAATACAAGAATTAAACCATGATATGCATCTATACTGAATTCAGTTGCAGGTACAACATTGTGTAATTCAAAAGCTGTTAAGTGCAGGAGACATTTCTTGATCTGCAGCTGCTTATATCAATGTCCTTGTGCAAAACCTGTTCAACGGTTTTCAAAGAAGACACAAAAGATATTGCTGAAGAGAAGAGACATAGAAAAGTTTCGACACTCAGTCTTCAAAAATCAAGAATGCTAATATATTGGTGTATTCCTTTCTCTCTAAGATGGATAAAAAATGAATTCAGAAAATGGGCATTGATGCTTAATTTGGTGAGTGCATGAGTATGCATGTGTGCATGTGTGTCTGCATTGTGCGCACAACATAAGGCATTTGTAAATGTCTAGCCTGTTACTATTAGTCAGTTGTCTTGGAGTGTAATAATTAGGTCAGTTTATAGAATGTGCATGTGGACATTTAGGACTTCAGTGCCTGTGGTGCGAACAGAAAATCAGCTGTGTCATACTGTGTTTGCGAGAAGTACTTACTGCATTATTTATAACCACACCTGTCAGAAATAAGAAACCTTCAGCTGGCTGTGACTGAGTACAGCAAAAGAGGAGCTGTCATTTGCTGGCTTGGATCATCAGTTCTCTGTTTTGAAAAATCTGATCTTACTGCCCACGGAACCATGAAAGAAATGACTCACACAGGTGATTCTGAACACAAGAATGCAAATGGCTACAAGCTTTCCCTGGGACAAAGTGAAGGAATTTGGTGGGGAGGTCTGTTTTAACAGTAAAGAGAAGAGTAGAGCAGTGGGCAGTGAAGGGCAAATTCTGCATGAGCAGTTAGGTCTAGTGAATATTGTGACAAACTATAAGAACATCTGCAATCTTTTATTTATTTATTTGTCTTTGTTTACTGGGAAAGTCCGGGGTTAGTTCAGCTTACAATGAGCTGGTAAAAGGGTGATTTGCTATTTCAGATAGCAAGGAGATCTGTTGTGGCATTATTTTACAATGCAGTTATCAGAGAACACACCTTCACTTTAATATAAAGATATAAAGAAAAGTTCTGCAATGTATAATATGCAGTGCGATAACCCTCTGGCAATTTGAGCAGAGGGATAGATAAAGTTGTGAAGTGTAGTTCCTGTGATCAGAGTTTGATGCACTCATTTGCCTACTAAGTAACCATGAACAAGTTCCTTAATCAGACATTGCTCCCAAGTCACTCCTGAAAAGAGACTTTGTGTCTGTGTGTGTCCTGTAGGCCCATCAGTGAGTATAATAATAATAATAATAATAATAATAATAATAATAATAATTATTATTATTATTATTATTATTATTATTATTATTATTGGGCAGCCACGGTGGTGCAGCAGTTAGCGTTTTCACCTCACAGCAAGAGATTCCCTGGTTTGATCCTCAGCTGCGGTGCCTTCTGTGTGGAGTCTGCATGCCCTCCCTCTGGTCGCATGGGTTTGCTCTGGTTTCCTCCCACATCCCAAAGATTGGACACTCTAAATTGGCCTTAGGTGTGAGTGCGTGTGTATGCCTTCTGTGGAAGGTTGGGTGCCAGGCTGGTAACTTGATACCATAAAACTCCGCTGCCAATCTTGAGCAGACATGTGATCTGCTGTGGCGACCCCTAACCGGGAAAAGCCAGAAAAAGAAAATTATTATTCATTTAGAGTGTTACCATATTGTTTCTGGCAGTTGGTGCAGAGGGTAAGGTTCCAAGCAGTAGTTCTTGTGGTACAGGCTTTGATTCTCTTAGCCCTCATTTGCCTACTGTGACCTTGAGCAAGTTGCTTAACCAGACTTTGTTCCCAGGTCATCCCTAAAAATGGCCTGCGTATCCAATGGGTCCATATGCTCAACAATTAGGATTAGATTAGCATGCTGCCAGCCATAGAGTCAGAAAGGCCTGCTGAACTATTCCAAGGACAGCACAGAATGTAAAATGCCAATGCAGTTAATGACCTGAGATGTGATGCAAAAAGGACACTGCATAAAACAAGAGCAGGTGAAAGCATAAGCAACAACTGGCAGAGGACACCATCAGCAATGAAAGCAGAAAACCACACTCAAAAGTTAACTATGGACTGCAGGGAGTATTTACATTACAATAACACAAAACAAGTGTGCAAAGACTACCACAAAATATTGTACAACAGTAAAAAGATATGCCACACATCTACAAATAGTGTACACAAACCTATTTCCTCTGTATCACCCATAAGGGGGAGTCAGAGCCAAATCTCTCAACTGTCCAGATTTCCACAGAATGTTCAGATTTTTTTCTCATATCTTTTTGTCAGTTGCTCATATAATTTGTGGTTTTCTATGAAATTATTCAGCTTTGGTGTCACTAAATAATAGTAAATAGGGACAGACATTTGACTTTCAGACTTCATATCCTTCAGAAAATACATAATTCAAAAACTGTTATTCTAGCAATTTCTAAGTTTATAGGAGCAATTTTTTAAAATTTGTCCCTATTTTGGGGTCTTTGTCCCCCTAGTTTTTTTAGCTTTCTCCAGATTGCTTGCACTGAGAGGTTGAAAAGTATGGTTAGAGCTTATTTTGACCAGGTTTGGTTGCAAGGCAGAGAACCACTCCTGGCCAGGGTACTGGCCCACTGCAGGGTGAAGACATTCATATGACATGCAACAAGGCAATTTCGATTTATAAGACCACCAATGCATTGGATGCCATGCCTTTGAGTTGTGTAAGAAAACTAAAAAAAATGTTAAAAAACATGGAAACAGGAAAGACAGGAAAATTCTATACAGAAGGCCAGAGAATAAACTTGAGATTCTGAGATGTGATCTGACAAAGTGCATGCAGCACCCCAAATGGCTTCATTCAAAAGCTCAAGATATATGTACCTCTTAAGCATCTGGTAGCCTCTGATATAAAAGATGCCTCCTACCTCCTGCATCTTTAGTTCATTACTTGTGTATTTCAGATACAAAGCTGCATACAGAGTTAATGTAACAAATGTTAAGAGGAAAAGGGTTGGAATACATATGGTTAGATGATAGTTTTGATTTTAATGTGTCATTTTGTAATTGGTTGTTTAAAAATGGGGAGTGGGCACTTAACAACCTTGTAAAGGTCACACCCCCTGGGAAGGCAGGTAGTTCAAAAATATGGAAGGATCCTACAGGGAATAGCTTTTCCCTGAAAAGATCAATTACATTTTTCAGGACCTTGGCATGGTGAATAATTTATTTAACAGGAACATAGTGTATATGAAAAACAAATAAGCTTTTGGAAGCCTAGGAATATGTAGTCAAAAAATACTGTCTACAATAGACAGAGGTGAGACTTATAAATCTATAACTGGTAGGCCCCTTCATGTACCCACCTTTGTGTTAGTAAATCACCTTTTACATGCTCTAGTCCTACTATAACAATCAAAGTTCTAAGGGGAGACTTTTCAGTTTCACCTATGGTCCACCAAGGAGTTTTGTCACTTCATCTGTTTGTATAAGGGGGAGGGGGGGCAGCTCATTTTATTTCTCTACCTTATTCCCAAAGTTCCATGAGTTCATAGGATCATAGGATCATAGAAGTTTAGTAGGCAATTGACCTGGAAGTCATTTCAAGCCTAGCTATTTCATCCCAATGTAATCCCATAAATATGCTAGTCAATACCTAGAACTGTATTTAGTAATGACTTCCCATGTCCAGGAGGGTTGTGGGCACTATCCCCGGTAAGAATTTATGGTATCACATCTACTCATCCAGGTTCCTCCTGAGCAGTGTTACAGAGGTGCTCTGCTTCATATGAATTGGTAGCCTGTTCCAAAGATGTAGCAGTTACTGGGAGTTAAATCTGCCCATCCAGCATGTCCCATTTAAGTCATAGACCATACTTAGGTCCTTGGAGTGGTTAGCCGTAGTCCTGTTTGATTTATGGATATGCAGCAAGTTCATTAGGTTTGGGTCTTGGATTGTTCTGTAAGCCAGGCATAAGTCTCCTCTAAGAAGTCTATATGATACAGAGTATAGCGACAGGGACTTTAATCTGTCTGTGTAAGGCATGTGCTGGAGTCCTTTGATTTTCTTTGTAAGAAACTTCTAAGGTCTCTCCAGTTGCTGCAGGTGCTTTGTACATTACATGCCAAACAGAGCATTATGCTCTATTATGAGCCTGATTAGTGATGAGTATAGAGGGATTATGATCTCCATTGTTCTAGAAGTGATGCCTTTACTAATCAAGTGTGCTACATAGAAAGCATTCCCTTACTACAGTAGACACATGGTGGTCAAAGTTAAGGTCACAGTCAACTTGTGATTCCAGATCCCTTACCACTTTGTAGGTACTTAGGGAATGGTTGTTGATCTGACTGTGTGAAGGGACATTGTTTTTCCCAAGGAAATGATGATGCCTTTCTTTGCATTTAGTTTGAGACTATGACTAAGACACCAGTCACTGGTCTGTGTAAGACCCTCCTGAAGTATACTGACATCATTTGGGGATTTAATAATTGAACCTGGTTTGCAGTCATCTGCATACTTGATCAGCCACAACTCCTTAGTTTTGGCCTGAATATCTGAGAAGTATATAGCAAACAGCCAGGGGCCCAGCACTGACCCTTGTGGCACCCCACTGGTGACAGGTCTGCTGGTTGATGTGGAGTCACCACATTGATAGTGTGTGTCCAGTTTGTGAGCCAGTTGGCAGCCCATCTTACAACAACAGGGTTTACATTCAGTTTGCTAAATTTAGCTGTAATGCCTGAGTATGGGATTGTGTCGAAATTTTTTGCCAAGTCGAGGTATGCTGTGTGCACAGACTTGCCCTCATTAATGACCCTGGTCACATTTTCAAAGAAATCAACCAGACTAAACAGGCAGGATCTGCCTTTGATGAAGCTGAATTGGGTTGGCTCTGGGGTTTGGAGGTCACCTATGTCTTTATTTATGAGGTCCATAATGATACGTTCCATGGCCTTACAGATGAGGCTGTTCAGATTTATGGGTCTGTAATTCCATGGCTCTGTTGCTATGCCACCTTTGTGGAGGGGGATAACTGTTGCTGTTCTCCATTCTACAGGAACAAAGCCTGTGGTTAGGCTATGATTGAAAAGGGTAGTTAATGACTTAATGGTGATGCTAGTTTATGTTTTAGCCCATTTAGTAGGGTCTATATTACGTCATTGAAATGCAATTCCAGCGAACACCTATCCATTGACACCTAATCAGAGAAATAATTCACTGAAGTTAATAAGTGCGAGGAAATACTTGCCTGCAGCACAACATACCAACATTTACATGAACCTACCTAAGTGGGGGGGCGTTGCCCCCCACACCTCCCCTAACTATATATACCAACTCTGAGATCACACTACAGTGGAGAAAAGGGCAAAGTTCTGTTGTTGGCCAACTACATCTTTATCCATATTACATTTAGCGAATTGTTTCGCTGATTAGGTGTCAATGGATAGGTGTTCACTGGAATTGCATTTTGGTGACGTAGTATATACTCATTTAGAAGACAGACTGGGATGCTGTCTGGTCCCATAGAGGCTGTGTTTTTGCCTTGGACAAGGCTTTAATGACCTGCTCTTCAGATATTTAGTGTGGGGGGAGTTTGGGGGAAGGTTTGTGATAAGTTTGGAGGGGATAAGGGAGTGAAATTTTCACCACACCTATCTGCTACCAGGTTTGCTATCACTGCAGGATCAGTGTGTGTGTGATACTACTAGTCACAAGTTCAGCACATGCTTGGGTCCTACCTTTTAGGCTTTGAACATAGCTGTAAAAGATGTTATGGTTATCCTTGGCTGTGCTTGCTAAGTTTTTCTCAAAAAACCCTTGGAGGATTTGACATGTTGTCTTATTTGCCTGTTGAGGCTGAGGTGCTTTTCCATTGTTGGGGCCTCACCTTAGTTTTTTGGACAGCAACTTTTTGCATTTGTTGTAGTTTGTTGATGCTGGATGTCCACCATGGTGGCTTGTTTTTTACTTGGGGCTCTGGCTTTGATTCTTTCTGAGCCATTATTAACCTTTCATCTTTTGGTTTCAGCTCAGCTCTCCTTAACCATTGCTGCATCAACACCTGATCAACATGAGGTTTTTACAGCAGATATCTATACTTGCCACAATATTTATGTCTTTTCCACATGTTGTTACTTCTCATATGATGCTTCTCTTTATATTCTTTTTTTTTTTTGGCACATTCAGTTGCTGTTTGATTTCTGGTAACCTCTGGATTGGTATACATGAAAAACTCAGCAGAAAGTTCATCTTAGACTTCCTGTCCTAATGTTTTAAAACTTTCACTATATTTTGATCTGATGAGGTCAGAAGATATGTATGCAGTCCCATGACTTCAGATCTATACATGTAATCAATTCTGAGGAGGTCCATACCTCTTTCAAAGCATGGAATATATAGTCTTGGTTTGCACTGATTTTTATATACTGTATCATTTGATAAGCATATTTGTTTCACTGTCCAACTGATCCATTACATTTTGGGGCCAGTCAGTCACACCAAAACTGTAAGTTAGAACAAGAAGAACAAATTGTTTATAGCTTGGAATTTATTCTTAGATGTCAAGGTTGTTTTCAATATTAGCTTTAGACTTCTGAAGTATTCCTTTCAGATTTTTATTTGCCTTTGCTAATTTTTTATTGCTGATCCGTCATTAATTCCTAAATATTTATACACTCCTTTCTGCTTAAGTCCCTTTATATCACATTCCTCTCCTATATTGATATTTTCTTGGTAGTGGAACTTCCCTGCTTTAAACATTGCTTTTGCACATTTATTAAGATCAAATGACATAATAATATCATCTCAGAAAGTTTTAACCACTTGCAGTTGTGCTTTCAACTCTTCATCTGATGAACCATACACTTTTAAGTCATCCACAAAAAGTAGATGAGATGTCTTTAAGCAAGGTTGATTTTTGGAAGCCAAATTGTAATCATGACCTAATCTGTTAGGTAAACAGCCTAATAGGTTAAGGAAAAGACAAAAGAGCAACAGTGACAAAGAATCACTGTGGAATATCCCGCTTTGATTTTTTATCTCTGATAATAATTTGCCCTTTGTCATAGTTTAATTGCAAAGTGGTTTGCCACTGTTTCATGGTCACTGTAATGTAATTGATTGATGTAGGATGTACCTTATACATCTGTAAGCACTGTTTTATCCATGAATCTGGAATACTGTCAAATGCTTTTTTTTGTAATGTATCCATGCCATACTTAGATTCTTTCATTTTTTTTCATTTCTGTGTTATGGTTATATTCAGCAACAGATGATCCTTTGTTACACGACTTCCTTTTGTTCTCTTCTGCTCTATTGCTGTGATTGATTTTCCCAGGTGACTATAAACTCTGTTTGCATCAATTCCAGGATACAGTTTGTTTGTACATCATCAGAAGGCAGGCTATTGGTCTACTTTTTAGGATGGCTTAGATTTTCAAGGTTAAGGAGAAGTATCATTTTTCCTGTTAACCAGGTTGGTGTCTGTTCAGGATGTGTATATAAATAATTCTTACTCAGGGCTGAGGAGTAAAGATGTTAGTAATTTTAGCCAGAAGTTAGGAACTGCCTGTGGTTTCCCATTTAGGAGCTTTTCTTAATTTACTTCATCCCATTTCATACTAGGGTTGTCACCTTTCATTGTGGCTAAAACTGGAGTAAGGCCTATAAAAAGCATAATAAATCAGCCAATTTAACAAACTCTGATAGTCTGTTTCCTTTTTAGAAACAGAATACCGGAGTTTGTACAGTGCTTTCCAGACTACCAGAGAATCTATTTGATTTCCAGATAGTCCTGAAAAAAATGGAGTGGTGGCAACCCTATTTCACATCCTGTAAATTTGAACTTTTTACTGTTTCTTTTCATTTTTCTAGCCATTCAGCATTTTATATTCCCCAGGGTTTTCATAAATATTTGTCCAAAATGTATCTATTTCTCCTTTTTTGGTGGTGTTTCCTTTCGCTTTGTTTTCCAGTTATCTATAAAACTTTTTTGGGTCATCAATGAATTTGCTTAGTTCATACATTTTCTTTATATATATATCTGCATATCTTCTAAGTTTTCCTGCCTGTGCTTATATCTTTAGTTTATTATTTGCAAGAGTGTATGACAGATCCTGGCCTGTTTTGATACTGTGCATTATTTTTACCATGTCCATCCTTCTAAGTACCTTTGTTGATCTGCTCACTCTTCTATATTCAAACAGTGGCACTTCTTGTCCTAATTGTTTTATAGTTTTCTTTATTCAGTGCTTCCATGGTGGCATTTACTTCTTCCCCTCCTTTCCCTTACTGCTCTATGTTTTGTAGTAAAACTTTATCTGTTATTAATTTAGCTACACAGTAATGTATGCTATTAATTTATGTTATATCACATGAATTTCTCTTAATAGTCTTGATTCCTGTGTTCATCTGTTTATCAGACTTCTAATATTTTAGGTTTTATTCACTTCTTGTAAACTATTTCTCTTTGTTTATAATGTATATCCATCTCAGTTAAATAAAGAAGCTTTTTCCTTAGCTCATTTTCTTTTAAACTGAGAGTACATTCTTTGCTCTCCATTTCCTCCAGCTATTCTACAGAAATTTCCAGAAGATCTTCCTGTGACATATCCTCTTCAGATGTATCTTGCTTCATCTGCTGCTTCTTCATATGGGAACTCACTGGCCCATCACTCCACAAAAATGCCTGTGTCAGAGTCATCACTGTTGCCTATTCCTTCCCTTACTGTGCAACTTCAGGTGAACATTTGAACCAGTTTCCTACAGAAAGCTCCAGAGCATCATCGTGTGGCAGGTCTTCAGATGCCTCCCACTGTTTTTCATTTATTTGGGGACTCACTGTTCCATCATGCTGTGACATTACCTGAGTTGCATTTTCACACCCCATTCTTCCAATACGATATATTAAATGACACTATTGAAGAACTTTGAAACAGAACAGAGTACCTCATGCCTCAGAAACTGCACTGGTAATAGGTTGTGTGGCCAAAACAAATATATAGTTTGAATTTTTGTGGCTAGATAGTTAATTTGTACCATTCTCTGCAGGTGCATTGGAAGAGAGGAGTTTTCCCCTAACCAATGTACACTGACATCAGAGTTCATTATATTATGACCTGTTATGTTCTTTGCACTTACACAGACATTTTGCAGCCATGCATATTGATATAATTACTGTGAAAGACGTATTCTATTTGTATTATTGTTGTGTGCATTAGGTGTGGTATGATAATGTTGCCAGGGAGTGTGCTCTAATTCATGCTAGTCTGTGGCAACCATGCAAACTCCAAAATCATTGCCTTCAGGAGGTGCATGCATACTTCCACACATACACAACTTCCCAAGTAACTGGCACGCCAGTTATGAAGCATGGAATTTGTCAGGGTTATAACACTGATTATTGCAGTGAGCTGAGGCTGCCTTCCCTCATTATTGTCAAACACTGACTATCAATTTCCCCTGTGGCTCCTTCAGTGTCCATGCCACTAACTGACCATAGGCTGCCTCAGGCACAGTAAGGTTTCTATCCCTCTGTGTAATGAGGATGCCCCAGATAACAATTTCTGGATGACGTGTAAGCCACACTTGATCACACCGAAGGCTGCTTTTTCTACCTTTTACGTCTGCGTCGATCTTAGCATCATTTGTGTACAGTCTGGTTTTGCTCTGTACTACTTTTTTGAATTCTGATACAAATGTGCCAAATGTGATGAATTAGATTGGACCCATTAAGGAAACTTGAGACTGTGTGTTTCCTGACAAACTTTCTCAAAGTACCTGCTTCCAGTCATTTAGACAGTTTTTTTATTTAGATCACCATCTTGGATCTCATGTCCATACTCTTGGTTTCTTCACTGATGTGTTGTGTAGTGTAGCATCAAGCACCTTAGTCATGTTCAGATGCACAGCATTTATATGATTTCCCTTGTTCACCTCACTGATAACCCCATCTTAGAACTAGATCATATTGTAGTAATAAGAGCTCTGATAAATTAGCTATACTGCTGCTCTTCAGCAAGTGAACTAGCATTTATGAACTCCAACAGTCTGAATAACATATTTTCTATAACATTACCTACCCTTTGATGGAAATTTAGACTAGAGGGCCTAGAGCATAGCTCTTTATATGTAAGTATATGTAAGTGAGATACCACTACTGAATTATGATCATGTGACATCCCATTCTGCTTATAAGAAAGTAGTTTATCAACAAGTAGTCCCCATCTCCTTTAGCATCCTTGGAGGGAGAGCTAATCCAAATATTTTCATTCATCTTTTTAAGGTACTCTTAGTTTACACTCTGTCCATGTTATCCCTGGGTGATTTTCAAACTCTCTACATATCCCCATCCATAGTGTATTTTATTTATTTATCCTTTGTTGACCAGGTTAGTCCCACAAAGCTAGTGACCTCTTTTCAGGGGAGACCCAAGCTGTTGTTTATACTACTAGAGGAAATTTGACCATGGCATCTAGGAACTTCCTGTACTCAATACAACACGCGCAGTGCATGTATCTATTCCATTCCTATCATGGAGTTGGCTGGCAGAATGGCATGGAAAGATGGTGAAAGAAGGAAGTGGAGCTGAGGTGAATCCTTGTTCCGCAGAGATGAATGATAAAAATGTTGTACAGGTGATTGGAAAAGAAGATTGGATGGACGATTCTGAGGAAATCTTGCAAAAAGAGTTATTTGAGGTGTCGAAGAATGAAGGAGTTATAATTACAATCGAGACAGTTGTGGTATGATATATTACAAAATTTATTGGAACAAAGTGAACCGGCAATAGGAAAGGAAGACTTGTGGGGTAAAATAATTTAGAACCTGAATAGCAGAGAAGAAAAGAAGAAATAATTTGTGGAAATAGTACGGTCTCAAAAAGAAACAGAGAAGGAAAATAAGAAAATAGAAGAAGTAGAAAAGAAGCATGTGGTGAGAATTCGGCATAAAGAAGAAATGGAGTTGAATAGGTATGAAATTTGGGACATGATAGTTGCGCCTTTAGGTGTAAAGGTACAGGAGGAAAGAAACTGATAACTAAAAGTAAAACAAAAGCCAAAAAGAACCAAAAAATAATAAAACAGAAGCCGACTGACTTTCAGCACTACTCGCTTATTGGAACAAACTTAAAAACAGACTGAGAGCTTTCATCTTAACCGCTTATAAGACTTCTTCAGAGTAAAGAGTCACCATGATTCATGAACCTATATACTAATATATCAGCCAATCAAAAGCCATAGATTAGCATATCCCAGATGATGTAATCACATCAATTAAAGTGCCAAAATCAACAATAATAAATATAAAGACGTGTTGAGTATAAAATAATAATTTAATGACAAAGTTAAAAACAGGATGTTGAATGCATTTAATACATTAAAATTCACCATGTTTAAGAACAAATAAGTAAGAATAAAAAAAAAATTAAATAAGTAAAATTTGCACTGCACTCACACAATGCTAGCCTTCTTTTTTAATACACCAGACAAAAATAAGGTATCATTAATTCCTGGAGCAACCAAGGCATTAAGCCTCAGTTGCCAGGCTAACTCAAGAAGTGTATCCAAGTCACCCATGAAGTTTGAAACCACTACTCAATCAATAACAAAAAATGTAACTTGGTCCCAATTCTACAGAAGCATGTCCCTCAAATATGAATGCAAATGTGAGCCCAGAGTTGTTCTCTCAGCTACATCAGAGTTATACTGAAATTGTTGCCAGTGGTTACATGGCAATGAACCATGGTGGGATGAACCTTAGCCAATCACAGTTTTTACCAGCACGAGATGTTGAGTTAGATGTTTGGTTTTATATTTATTATTGTTGGTTTTTGGCACTTTAATTGATATGATTACATCATGTAGAATATGCTAATCTATGGCTTTTGATTGGTTAATATATTAGTATATATGTTCATGAATCATGGCAGCTTTTTCTTCTGAAGAAGTCTTATGAGCAGTTAAGACCAACACACTCAGTCTGTTTTTAAGTTTTTGAGTGGCATTGAAAGTTGGTCGGCTTCTGTTTTATTATTTTTTTGGTACAGGAAGTAAGAGCAAGTATTATAACAAATAGAGACATATTGTGACATTTTTTAAAACTGCTGAAGTATGAGAAATGTTCTTAAAAAACTATGGAGAAAAAAGACATTCATCCATGGAATAATAATGTAGTTAAGACATTTTTTCATGAAGCGCAAACAAAAAATCAAATTCAGTTTCCGAGACTGAAAAAAAGAATGTTAGTATTTACTTCAATTTTTTAATGAAGTAAAATACATTTCAAAATATCTTGCTAACAGAGGACTTTGGCAGGTGCTTGGGACTGTAATATAATTTTGAAAATGGAGAATGGTAATATTGTACATATTCCAAAAATAATTAATGTTGATGGGATTAGAGCTGTTGTTAAATATTGAGGACAACAGAAGATATGGTTTGATTTGTTTTGCTTTTGTTTTTGTGTGCCAAAGAGGGGCATTTTGTGAATAACTGATAAAAAAGATGTTATGTATGTAGGGGAAGTGGTCATATTGCAAAAAACTATAAAGAAATTTGTTATAAATATAAGTAAGCTTGACATATATGGACGGATTGTGAGAAGAAGGGGGCATTAGAATGTGAAACTGAATAACAAAATAGAAAGGAAAGCAAAATAATACAATCAGAAAAACAACAAACAGAGGAACAAGAAAGTAGTGAGGTACACCAAGAAGAAAGTTTAGATAATATGCAAAAAGGGAAAGGAGAAAGGGAAAGTGGTACAGAGCTCAGTGATGAAGAAGATATACACTGTAAAGTGGTTAAAAAATACAATTGGGAAAAGATTTAAAGATAGAAAAAGAACATTTCAGGAGTTGGGAATAAAAGCTAAAAAGAAAGGAAATGGATAATCATTGTAATTTCCAGCAGAGTAGAAAGAACTGCAACAAATATTCTTAGAATACTATTGAGAAATGTTAATAACATTAAAAATTTAGTTAGGAAAGTTGGAATAATAGAATGGTGTAATAAGTGTGATTTGGATATAATAGCATTTGAAGATATTAGGATTTTGAATAAAGAAGAAAGAGAACAAACAGAAACACTATGGATGGGTGGTGTAATATGGACTTTGGGACATGAAAGTTATTCAGGAATTGCTGTAATATATAGAAAAGGAATACAAATGTTAGATATGTTAGTTGAATTAGGTAGGCTAATGGTAGTAGATTTTAGATGGGAAAAGAAAGTGTATAGAATAACAATATACACATATGTGTTATACAAAGAAAGGCAGAAATTATGTTCTGATATATTAAAGTTTGTTACAGTAAATATAGTTATTATAACAACAGGAGATTTAATTGTAATTTAAGAAACAAAAAACAAAAATATAGGAGTGACAAGAGATAATGGGAGAGATAATAAAATATAGGAATTTAAAACTATGGAATTTAAGTAAAAACACATATCAGAGAAGATTTCAGACAGAGATTATTTTATGTTGTCAAAGTCTATAAGAGTTATAACAGAACAAGTAGTAGAAACAGGTTTTTGAGATCATTCAGCAATATGGATTGAAACAGATGAAAATAAAGAACATCTTAAGATAGGGAAGTGAAGGGGCATGCTCAAGATGGTGAGCATTTAACAGCACTGTTTTTAGCTCTGCTTCATTTTAACATCTCTGACAGGAATTTTACTAAAAAACACATATAGAATGTTTCAAAACTTGCTGGATTTATAGTTGAACATCTGCTGAAAGATTTACTACAAAATAAGTTTATTATTTGCTTTTTCCTGTCAAAAAATAGAAATAACTAATTGTCTCAGAATGAGTCACTCTATGCCCAGTGTACAGGGCAATACTATGAAAAAAGACATTCAGGCTATACTAAATAACATCCGTGAGTTATCTGTAAAGATAGATAAATTATAAAGCAAAATGGACAATTTTAAAAAGGAATGTAAAAACAAGTTGAAGTACTAAGTGACTCTCTTAAACAGCAATCATCACAAATCTCGAGTATAGAAGAAGCACTGTCTGATTCTGATGGAAGATTACTTGAAAATGAGAATAACACTGAATTTCTTCTAAAACAAAACAACTTATTCAGGGATAAAATAGAAGACATAGAGAACAGATCTAGAAGGAATAATATCAGGAGTTATTTGATTCCTGAAAAAGAAGAGGGAGACAGTATGATTCAATTCCTTAATACCTGGCTGCCTAAAACTTTGAACCTGCCCGAAGCTTTTACCTTTAGCATAGAAAGGGCACATAGATCACCTTTTGACTCATCTTAAAAAAAAAAAAAAAAAAAATCTTCACCAAGGTCAGCGATTGTAAGATTTTTTTTGAAGTCAAGATAAGGATTTAGTCTTAAAAGCTACTTGGACTAATTATTCAGTTAAAATTAAAGGAAATACTATAAGATTTGACAGTGACTATTCTACATTAATGATGCCCAAGAGAAAAGCATGTGTGCCACTTGTTAAAAGCATAAAGAACAACATTATTAAAGCATAAATAAATCTTGTCTCCAGCAAAATAAGTATTCACCTTCCAGAAGGTAAAGATTTTTAACCCATTGGAAGATGCAATAGACTTTATACAGAAAAATGAAATCCTAGAAAAAAACAGAAGAAATGGACTGGAATCTATCTTCTTCTTTGAAGAGAAATGCAACAAGAGATGGTTGGTTAATAACCTGGTTACTTGTCTCATCTAATACTTAGTGCAATATTCACTATGACTGTTAACTTCTAGGTCATCTAGGACAGTAGCAATGCAGTGAAACATCTCTTCTTTCAGTGCAATACATGTTGCACATTCGTAAATTAACCATAGTGCAATACTCTTAAGGTCCATAATGCAACACTCTAATGTTCACAGTGGAATACTCAAATGTCTGTTTTTGTGCAAGGATCAGTGGAATGTACCAAGTACCTGTGCAATAATAAAGCCTCATGCAAGTAAGTGTTCACTGTGAAAAGTGTTAAAATGTGTTTCTAATTATGTGCAGTATTAGTCTGTCCACCCGCATGTTCGTGATGTAATAGCTGGGTATTATATGTCTAAATATCTGTGAAAATAGTGTATATGTTGTCTGCACTTTGAGTCCAGAGACACAGAATTTCATTCAGTTTTTGCACTTGTGTGATTTCTTAATGACAATAAAGTTTACTTTGACTTTGACTTTGACTGATAAAAGAAAAAAACAGTAAAAAACTGAAGGATTTCGTGGTTATGAATTCTTATTAATTTAAATAAATGCTTGAATACTTATGACCAGATGCTGTACATTACTTTTTGCAAGGTAAATCATTTCTTTCTTTCTTTCCCTACTCGAAATGTTTACTAGTTCCCTTTCTAAAATGTTACAGTTTGATTCCTTTAGCTATATATGAAATTAAAACCACTTATTTTCATTTAGAGTTTAAAAATTTAAACTATTCAGCTTATTAAAAATTGATCATTATTATGATGAAACTTATGTGGCACACTTTCTGATATCTTGACATAGTTGAGTAATGTATTATTAAGTATAATACAATATGTAACAATTGACACTAAAGAGGCATGTCAAGTTACATTCTGAGTTCTTAAAATGGTCCAGTAGTGTGCTACTGATAGTATGCTTGACATGCAATAGCACCCAGGAAAGACATGCTATGTTATAAACAAAGTATAAAAAAATACAGATTTTTTAACAGATATAAAAGTTACTAATGAAATGATATCAAATAATTGGAGTTACACTCATACTTTTACAAGTTAAACATGGATCACACATAACTGTCATTCTTTTAATGCAAGTTTAGGTGCTATGTTGCCTTTAAAAAATGACAGTCTGCTTTTTATTAAAGCTCTCATATAAATAAAGGTTGCTGAATCATTAAATGTTATTTCTTTCAGTGCAATGGCTTTTTGGTGGATGGAATACTGTGAGATTTTTTTTGTTGTTTTTTGTTGGTTTGGAGGGGTTTGAGGGATTGATGTGTGGTGTAGAGGTGGCCTGGATTCACTTGTGAGAATTTTTGTGTGAATTGCAACTGATGGATTATGTATATTTTCAAGCCCTTATCATGAAAACCATCTTGAAACAACTTAGAGTCATGAACACTTTTGTGGTGCTGTGAGAGTTCTAAAATTCTAAGGACTGTCCAGGTTACTTCTTTCTGTCTACAAGTAGATAATCATAATATTTTGAATCATATGCGAAGATGTCACGGAATACAAGTTGGATAATACGCAAAAGACAGTGAATTGCATTCCAATCCACTGTCAGTTATTAACTAGTTCTGAATGCTTGCTACTGATAGTATACTTGATATGCAACAGCACCCAGGAAAGTTATACTATGCTATAAACAAACTATAAAAATATAGTTTCTTACATATGCAAAGTTATTATTGGAATGTTATCAAATAATTAGAGTAACATTCACACTTTTATAAGTTAAATCTGGATCACACATAACTGTCATTCTTTTAATGCAAGTTTATATGCTGTGTCTCCTTTAACAAAATGACAGCTTTATCATAGGATCATAGGATCATAGGAAGTTACTAGGCTATTGACCCTGATGCCCTTACAAGCCTAGCCAAGAATTTAGCCCATGTTCCAACAAGTCAGCACCCTATGCCACTGTCCAGCTGGGACACAGGTGGAATCCCAGGGGTGTATTTTCTGTTCCCCATCCAGTTATTCAGGTTGTGCTTAAAAAGGGTTAATAAGGTACTCTGCTTTACGTGGAGAGGGAGTCTATTCCACAAAAGGGGGAGTCCCTGGAATACAAATATGTCCCGCCAACAAGTCCTATTGATGTCACAGACCAGGATGAGGTTGCACATGCAGGTTACTCGAGTGGAGCTTGACTTGTGGATATGCAGCAGTCCCATCAGGGCGGGGTCTGAAATTGCTTTGTATGCCAGACAGAGGTCACCTTTGATGAGTCTGAAGGAAACTGAGTAGAGGGACAAGGCTTTTAGCCTACCTGTGTAGGGTAGATGTTTGAGGCCCTGTATTCTCTGGGTGAGGAACCTCTGTGGTCTCTCCAGCTTGCTACTGCTGAGGTACATCCTGAAAGGGGCATTGTACTTAATAATGGGTCTTATAAGGGAAGAATAAAGGGATGTTATGACCTCCTTGTCCCTGGATGAGGTACCCTTACTAATGAGGTGTGCCATGTAGAAAGCTTTCCATACAACAGAGGCAATATGGTGGTCATAAGTCAGTTTACTATCAGCCTGGGTGCCCAAGTCCCTCACGACTGATTGTGTGCTTAGGACCTAATTATCAATGTGATAATTTGTGGGGATATCACTCTTCCCAAAAGGGATAATGATGCATTTTTGGCATTCAGTTTGGGGCCATGTTAATGGCACCAGTCATTTGTTTGGATGAGAACCCTTTTGGAGGCTGTCCACATCACCAGGGGAATTGATGACAGCATCCAGCTTGCAGTCATCTTTAAATATGGTCAGCCATAGCCCACTAGATTTGGTCTGCACCTCCATGAAGTATATCTCAAACAGCAGAGGCCTCAAAACTGATCCCTGGGGTACACTGCTTGTTACAGGTCTACTATTTGAGGTGGCTTCCCCTATTTTGTCTAGGTGGGTTCTATCAGTAAGCCAGTTTACTACCCATCTGGTAACATATGGATTCATGTCCAGTTGACAGAGTTTATCTATTATACCTGCATGGGGAATAGAATTGAAGGCTTTGCCCAGGTCAAGGTAGCTGGTGTGTACCATCTTCCCTTCATCTATGGCCTTGGTGACTGTCTCAAAGAAGTTGACCAAATTTAACAGGCATGACCACCCCCCCCCCTTGACATAACCAAGCTGTGTGGGATCAAGTGTCTGAAGGTTGCCAATGTCCTTGTTAATGAGGTCCATGATAATCTGCTCCATGGCCTTGCAGATCAGGGTAGTTAGGATGATGGGTCTATAATTCCCTGAATTGGTGGATGCTCCACCTTTGTGCAAAGGGATGACAGTGGCTGTCCTCCACTCAGGATGAAGCCAGTGCTCAGTCTTTGGTTGAATAGGGTGCCTAATGGTGCTGCAGGTTCTAACTTGAGTTCATGTAGAATGCAGCCTGGGATGTTATCGAGTCTCATGGAGGCTGTATTGTTTGCCTTTGAGGGGGCAGTGATGACTTGCTCTCTAGAGATAAGGAGAGGGGGGCAGGTACTGGGGATATCCTGTTTTACTGATGGGGAGGACAGAGGAGTGAAGTTTTCACTGATCCTGCCTGCCAGCACATTGGCTATATCTACAGCACTTGTGCATGTGGTGTCCTTGACCACCAATTCTAAGCAGATCTGGGTGCTTTCCTTGAGATTGTGGACATATGTGAAGAAGGCCTTATGATTGTCTTTAGTAGATGTGGCTAGTTTGAACTCAGTTTGCTTGGGAGGCTTTCTAAGTTGCTATTTGATTATTAAAATATAACATACTATACTTCCAATATATAAATAAACGTGCAAAAAAGTGCCCCTACAAAACAGGATATGCACTGAACTATGATATATGCTAGATAGTATATAAATATTCAAATATAAGCATATCATGTTACTCTGTACAATACTCTTTATCATTTAAACAGTGTCCTCACTTTTAAAGTGGGTTTTAGTGGTACTTCACCATTCAAACCCATCTTGCCATCTGCTCTTAAATGGACAATCCATTTAACTTCTTTTACCTCTGTGTGATTAGAAATGTCAATTTTGTGCTCAGTATCCTTTACATGTCCTACGACCATAAAATTAAATTGATGTTCTGCAGAACTCTTAGTGATGTGTTTTAGCAAGTGCATTGTTAACATTTTGCATATTAATGTTATACATCTTTAAGTCTTCTGTTGGTTTTCCCAACATAGAAGACGTGACATACTTTGCACTAAATTTAATACACTATATTAATACTATTGCAATCAGCTTGGACATGAAATTTAAACTGCTTGCAGGTGACTGGATGTTTAAAATAACCACTACTATTTATATACTGGCAGTAGTTGCAAGATAAACAAGGCTTAGTACTCATATTTCTGTCTTTCATTCTATGACTTTTATAGTTATAATTT
Organism: Protopterus annectens; assembly: GCF_019279795.1. Classification (NCBI taxonomy): domain Eukaryota; kingdom Metazoa; phylum Chordata; order Ceratodontiformes; family Protopteridae; genus Protopterus; species Protopterus annectens. Next base: position 1,043,594,577 of record NC_056743.1, on the reverse strand, counting down.
GTATATCCACAAAATAAACTTTTCACACATTTTTTTATTTTTGTATCTAAATGGCTGTATTCCTACAATATATCTGATTTTAGTCAAAATATTCCAATTTCTGTTAATAATCTCTCTTGTGTCTTTATTGTCATTACTATCAAATAATGAATATTTTAAATTCTGTTTCTTTAACTTGTCTACTTTTCTAACTATCGAAATATCTCTGTTCTTAAAAAAACAGATGGAAATCACTAACCCTACCTTGTTTTACATTGTCAAAAATTGGGGTAATATGTGAACTCCTATAGCTTCTCAATAAAAATCTGTCATTTAATTCTTTTAATTCATCCTCAAAACCTGACTCAGTTGCATTCAGACTGGAGGCTCTAGTAGCTTGCCCTTTTACTATATTTGTAAATACATAAGATGGGTGCATACTATTGTTGTGGAGTAATTTGTTGCAATAACATAGTTTTCTATATACTCCAGTAATAATACAGCCAGTTGTGTCCTTTGTAATTCTAACATCTAATAAATCTGTACTAAAAGCATCCTTTTTTATATCAAATTTCAAAAAACTCTAAATATTTTGAATGTATTCACTAAATTCTTTAAAAACATCATCCCCACCTGCCCACACAAAAATATGTCATCAACAAAATGACGATAAAATGGAATGTGCAATATGCCTACTAAATGTCTCATTCTTCACTATATATTTATCTTCTCAAACTGCCACAAAAGTGTTGGCACAACTATGGGCACAAACTGTGCCCATAGCTATACCATCAAGCTTAAGATAATACTTTTCATTAAAGACACATTGTTGGTCAATACCAGAGACATGAAAGTGCATATAACTTCTATTTCACTTTCTGGATAGCGGCTGTTTCTTGATATATAATCCCTTAAGGCATTAATTCCCTGCTCATTTGGTATTTTAGTAAATAAGGAACACACATCCATGGTGACAAACTCAAACTGTGTAGTGTAACTCTGTGTCGAGATAAATTCACAAAAATCTTGTAGAAAAATGTTGGTGTCCACTAAACTATTTTCATTCCTACTCACAATGGGATGTAATCGCTTCTCTATAATAATGGAGAGTGGTTCTGTCAACCATCCCTCCCCAGAAACTATGGGACATAAAGGGGTATTTTCTGGATGCTTGTGAATTTTTGGAATTCCTTGTATACATGGTATTCTAGGATGTTCAACAAGACAGTATTTATATATATCAGGAGTAATATATTTACAGTTCAATAAATTCAATAGGACACTATCAACGTGTCCTTTTATATGATGTATCATTAACACGTCAACCATTCTATAAATCTCCCTATCTCGCAACGTTTCTTGTATTTTATTCACATAGAACATGGTGTCCATAATGACTGTCAGTCCGCCTTTGGCAGCGGGTTTTATAATAATATGCAAATCATTTTACAAATCTCTTAAAGCTTTTTGTTCATGTCCATTCATATTATAAAAAGTCCTTTTTATATTTGAACATTCAAATAAAGTATATAAATCATCAATACACAGTTTACCAAAGGCCTCTACTAATGGATGATTAATAGGGACATAACAACTAGGTTTCTTAAAAGCATAAGTATTATTTACACTACCTGATTCAGATGTTGAAAAATGCATCTTCAGCATTACATTATATTACATATAAGCATGTTTAAGTCCAAAATGGTCTCGGTCAAATCCGCTGGCTGTGACAGTATAAAAGTCAGTCCTTTCTCAAGGATGGACATCTCATGAATGGACAATTTCTTTTGCAATATGTTCCATACTAATGAGGCCTCAAGTTCTTCCACATTTTCTTGATGGTTTGTCTCCCATTTCTGATGTAAATTTCCTTTTTTGTCTCCCTTGGCTTCATATCTTCCCTTCTGGAGTATGGGTAGTGCTAACCCCATAAAAGAGTCATTCAAGTTTTTTGAAGAATTGCTAGGTACGTTTGTATGTTTTGTTTAGGTTGTACAACTGGATCCTCCCCAGAATTACCATGGCTGTTACTATACTATTAGAGTTTCTCCTGTTATTCTTTTCACATGATGGTTAATGCTCTATCGAATCCCCATTCAAGTTCTCATTCACTTGCAATAACGTGGCTTCACAGCTGCTTTTATTAGGTGGTGGCAATCTTCTTTCATTCATGGAGCTGTCAGTCACTGATTTAACTAGTTGGTACAAGCAGTCTCATCTCCAATGTGAGTTTCATGTCGTTGAATTTATCTCAACTCAGAGTTACACTACACAGTTTGAGTTTGTCACCATGGACATCTGTTTCTTATTTACTAAAATACCAAATTTGCAGGGAATTAATACCTTAAGGGATTATATAACAAGAAACAATGACTATCTAGAAAGTGGCATAGAAGTTATATGCACTTTCATGTCTCTGGTATTGACGAACAATGTGTTTGTCTTTAATGAAAAGTATTATCTTCAGCTTGATGGCATAGCTATGGGAGCAGTTTGTGCCAATAGTTATACCTACACTTTTATGGCAGTTTGGGAAGATAAATATATAGTGAAGAATGAGACATTTAGTAGGCACATTCCATTTTATTATTGTTTTGTCGCTAACATATTTTTTGTGTGGGTAGGTAGGGATGACGTTTTTGAAGAAGTTAGTGACTACATTCAAAATATTGACTTTTTTTAAATTTGATATAAAAAAGGATGCTTTTAGTTTAGCTTTATTAGATGTTAGAGTTACAAAGTAACACAACTGGCAGTATTACTACTGGAGTATATAAAAAAACATGTTATCGCAACAAATTACTCCACCGCAGTAGTATGCACCCCTCTTATGTATTTACAAATCTAGTAAAAGGGGAAGCTACTAGAGCCTCCAGGCTGAATGCAACTGAGTCAGGTTTTCTGGATGAATTAAAAGAACTAAATGACAGATTTTTATTGAGGGGCTATAAGAGCTCACATATTACCCCATTTTTTGACAATGTGAAACAAGGTAGAGTTATTGATTTCCATCATTTTTTTTCTAAGAACAGAGATATCAGTGGCGGATCCAGGAATTTGCAAAGGGGGGGGGGGGGGCGCATTCTGGTTAGTTGACTACCAGGTGAAAGCGGGAAAGTGGGACACTGGGTTTGGTGGCTGTGAAAAGATTACCTTAATAAGCTCTGACATCACGTGTGGAAAGACATCAATTTACATTCAGTTGCACATGAATTTGCTGTGGATATGATAGTAGATAGGTAATTCCTGTGCAGCACACAACACATGTACAGGTAGTACAAGTATTTTCAGTGCATGCCTGGAAAAGATGATTGGTTGCCCATACCAAGTCACATCATTCTCCTTCAATGTCATACTGGGCATATGCACTGTTATAAACTTGGAAAGAAACCCTCTGAAATATATGTTATTGTTATGAGACATGAAATATATACCACAGTCACAGATGTTGTGATAAATTAATTTAATGACTGTACCAAATAAATAAACTCATAAAACTTTCCTAAGCAGGCCATAATGTTTTTGGATTGTTTACTGTTCGTTCTATGGTTTTAAGCACAATTAATTATCTTTTATTAGTGTTTTCATGACAAAAGTCCTACTGTACCTTTGCTCTCCTTTCAACAAATTCTGGAGTGGGTGTGGGAGGGGGAGGCAATGCTGCTCTCCAGCAGTTCAAAAATGCCAAAGGAAACAGATGATCTGCTGTGGCAGCCCCTAACGGGAGCAGACAAATGAAAAAACCTGTGTGTATGTGTGTGTGTGTGTGTGTGTGTGTGTGTGTGTGTGATAAATTTATTTTTCCCCACAGAAAAAAGTTATGCTTTTTTCAGTTTATTAAACCAGCAGAGCAAAATTGTTACATTTCCTTTGCATACATACTTAGGTATGTATATACACACACACACACACACACACACACACACACACACACACACACACACACACACACACACACACACACACGTATATAAATAGTTTGGGCATGTGCAATAATGCCCTTCTAGCCTGCCAATACACCAAACAATCATTCCCATAATAAATACCCAAGCTATTTTTTAAAAATATTTAAACTAGTGCTTGCTTTAATATAATTTAGTTGTCTGTTTCATGCATCATCTCTCATTCCTATATAATCTTCTATGTAGACTCTCTGATGACTGTCTACGACACTTTGCTAGCACCAAACATTATCAGAGGTAGCCATTTCTAAATGCCCTATATACTTGAATAAGAGGTACAAGTTCAGATATTTTAGTCTTTCATCATAACTTAAATTTTCACATACATGAATGCCCTTGGTATATTTTAGCTGTACTCCATTTTACTACTGCTTGTTCTCTTATAACGTTTTCATGTTGTTATTCCATATTGTAGTATGGGTTTAATGTAACCTGCAAATGATTTTATCAGTCTTTCATTTCCTAGACATTATAAATCTTTATATGCATCCTACAGTTTTATAATCATCATAACCATTTGGTATGATTAAAATACTTAAAACTGCATCTACACATACACCAAGGTCCTTGAATGAATCTACAGCATCAATCAATGTGTGCTGTATTAAATATTTACCCTTCAATTTGTCTTTCAAATATAATTTATTTAGATTTTAATGTATCTATCAACATATTATTCTCCTGCACCCAAATGGTACATTTAATCAAGTGCTCTACCTATAACAGATGTAAACCTGTTTGCCTATTTTCGAGTCATCAGTATACAGACTGTAGAACACATCAGATGAAAAAGTTAGATCTGAAAGCTGCAACCTAAACAAGTAAGGGCCTAGGACAGAGCCCTGTCAGATGCCTTGACTGCAAACTAGCATTTCACTTGTTCAATTGCTGTATGATACTTGCCATTTGCTGTTTGGAAGATGTGCGGTCTTATTATCATTGTTTCTTCTACAAATTTTTATGTGTTGCATTCATAATACATTTCACCAAAAGCCACCGCTGCAGTTTTTATAAAATGTTAGTTCAATTAACAGGTTTACATTTTTAATTAAAAACAACAATAGCACTTTTATATGCATGTGTGCTACTTTCTCTCTGTATCTTGTGGAGCTTTTCTCCCCAGGCATCCACTAAAAAAGGATTTTCCACTCTGTTAATCTTTCTCAACCAACAAAAGTATAAAAAAAAAAAGAGCTTCAGCTTTCTATATGTTCTTTACACTGCAGTGCATCTCCTATAGTTTCTTGACAATCACTTCAGAACCCCACCTACAGTTCCAACCCATTCTACATATATGGACCACCCACCTTAATATTCTTCCTATATATACTCTACAACAACCCACTCCTTCCACTTTATAATCAGACTCTACTCTTCCATTTCTATTCTTACCTCACATTCTTACCCAATTTAGATATGCAGCTTTTGCCTTACCAATAGGTGAAAATTAAAAATACAAAAAAGTATAATTGACAACTTTTGACAGGCCTTGTGAGAGGTTCACTGTGTCTACTATGTACATACTATATATGTTTGCAATAGGTTCTACATGAATCTAAGGCTAACTGCCCAGAAGGGCAATTTTAAATCTATTCAATAAGCCAAGGTTAGAATCAAACTCTGTATCTTATGTCTATGAGGCAAAGACTTAAACCATTATTTCAAACCCATTGCCTGTGTGATGTGTTACCTATATTATTCTCGCATGCCAGATACTGTTTTCCATACATGCCCACACAACATGCTTCATATAGTACATCTTTGAATACCCTTAGTGAAATTACTCTGTACATCTTATAAACATGTAAGTGCCATGTCTCTTCTGTAAAATTTTGTATACTTACTACCGCTTCTCCCTTTCCCATATCTACACTCAGAGAATGAGCCTGAAACTGGTGTACAAGTATCAGAGCCCTACACTAGTTAACAGATATAAATAAATGAACAAACAAACAAACAAACAAACAGATAAAATGTACAGAAATTAGCACCATTCATGCCCTGAGACGACCATCCTTTATGTTTTAAGTAACTTTTCCCAATAAACACTTAAACAGCATCATCAGTCCTGTGGTTTTCAGAGGAAGTGTGTGTGTGTGTGTGTGTGTGTGTGTGTGTGTGTGTGTGTGTGTGTGTGTGTGTGTGTGTGTGTGTGTGTGTGCATGTGTGTGTGTGTGTGCATGTGCGTGTGTGTGTCATAATAAAATTATAATCATAATCCAAAAACAATACCCAGGTATTACCTTTACAGTTCATTTCTAAATTTCTTGTGCATTAGGAATTTCACATTTAGGACATTAAATATTACATATGTCTTTCAGTGCATGCATTTCCAACCCCTTGATTCAGACTATTGGAAAACTGAAACTGTTTAGATTGTGTCTGTATTACAGTTAAATCTATTTCCATAAATAGGAGCAGCACAGTGTTAATGTTTTGACTACTGGTAAGGGTCATCCATTATCCTTTCTATGGTTCCAAAACATGCAACTTAACTTAAGGACAACTGCAAGCAAAGTACTTTTATTTTATTTTACTGTTTATGTTGAATGAAGGCAGCTTACATTTATTTAGTTTTAACTGCTTAACTGATAAGTCCTATATGAAACCAATACCCTAAAAATGATATCAATCCAGCTGTTTTGAGTAATTTTCTTTCCATGTTAACCTTTAAACACACAGAGGCCGACATATTCCTTTTTATAGGTTCATAGGTTGGTACTAGGCTATCGGCCCTAAGGCCTATGCAAGCCTAGCCATAACAATTCCCTGGAAATTTTTTCCTACAATATTTACTTCTCTGTCTAGCAGGGCGACTGACATGATCCCTGGGGTGAATTTCCTATCTCCCATCCAATCATCAAGGTTCCTTTTGAAGAGGGCCAATGAGGTGCTCTGCTTGACAAGTATGGGCAGTCTATTAAAGAGTATGGGGAGTCTCTGGGTCAGGAACCTCTCCCTACAACATGTTTTGTTCATTGTGATGATAAGGTTTAGATCCCTGGAGCGTGTGGCTCTGAGGGATTGGGATTTCTTTAAGTGGAGCACGTCCAACAGCTCAGGGTTTGACATGGCCTTGTATGTTAAGCAGAGATCGCCTCTGAGTAGACGATATGCCACAGAGTATAGCTGGAGTTTTTTTAAACGGTCAGCATATGGCATCAGCTTTAGGCCTGTGATTCTTTTAGTGAGGTATTTCTGTGGCCTTTCCAGCTGTTGCAGATGTCTTGTGAGGTACATACCAAATGGGGCATTATACTCTATAATGGGTCTAACGAGGGATGAGTACAGTGGGACAATGACCTTTTTTCTGGATGAAAAGTCCTTAGTGATGAGGTGTGCCACATAGATGGATTTCATGACTGTTGTGGCGATGTGGTTATCGAAAGTGAGACCACTGTCCACTTGTGTCCCAAAGTCTTTCATCACACTTTCGATGTTTAGTGTCCTGCCACCTATGTGGTAGTTCATGGGTACATGTTTTTTCCAAAGGGGATAACTATACATTTTTTGGCATTAAGCTTGAGCCCATGGCTTTGGCACCAGGCATATGTTTCTGTAAGGCCCTTTTATAGAATATTCACATAATTTAAGGACAGTAATACCCCCCAATACATCAGATTCCTTGTGTAAGTACATTTATTCCACAGATAGACATACCCAAAATAATTAAAAACATACAGTAGAGCTGAAACTCCCTGATTAGGAATTGAACCCTTTAACCATTTTTATACCAACCAAATCGCTTATAAACTGGAGACTCTCCTTGGGACCTGCAGGGAACTGCTGTAGCTGTCTTCCTAGAAAGAAGCAAAGTAAAACAAGACAATGCAAAATAAATGCATAAGATGAACAATTGGATTTATGGGTCATCTAAAGGCATTTCCTCATTCAGTCATTCACTTTGTTAATGTGCTCAGATCAATTGAAGTCGTAAGATGATATCAGACATCAAACAAATCATGGCACCAAGAAGCAATAAGGACTACTCGCTAGTCCAACACTAGCAGAATAGACAATATTATAAAGAATTCCACTGGATATCAGACATGCCAATACTAACATAATTTAATGGCACTTCAGGACAGAAATAACAAAGCAAACACTAACTAGACAGACATTTTTTTAAATGCAAGTTTTGAATATAGTGCTGTGCTGGCATCTATTACAGTTAACATGCTGATGTGTGCTTCACCACCTAACCCGAATGAAGCATTTTTTCCCAGAATGAGGATTTGAGAATTGTCTGATATTGGGAAAAGTGAACTACAGAAAATTAAACAGAAAAGAACTGCAGCAATTTGAAACAAAGTGAAATAAACTGATTTAATGGTGGGAACTGGTGGCACATGGGTGTGTGCGTACGCTTGTCTGTATCCATGTGAGGGTAAGTGTACCATACTACGTGTCAAATGCGCAACTTTTACAACTGTCTTAAGAGCTGGAATACGTAACTGTGAATGATTTTAGATGAATGGGTTAAGAAATGCAGCTGTATGAGCTAGCATTTAATTGACATCAGAATACATGTGGTATTCACTGACACACCTGTCTCTTAAGTTAAGAGTCTTAACAATGACAAATGTCAGTGATCAACATCTCCATTCAAGTCTCCCTTAGTTACTTAATGCCAGTATAGTCACTCAGTCCCTGGTGACAGCTCACCTTCTCTTGGTCCCCACTCCTTCAGTCTGTTTCCCTCCCCCCACCCGGGAAAGACTCAGGGGCCGACTGCAGACTCTGTTCTAAAAACTGTTGGGGAATGAGTAGTAGTGTTGATGTGAGCCATTTCAAAGGTTAACTTATTCCCTAGTAGCAGTAACAACATGGTATGTAACCGCCGGCCTTAGGGTTTGAGTTCAAGGGATGTGGGACAGCCTAGCTGTGACATTTGGCGCATGCCTACTTTACGTGCTGGATATTAAAATAACTTTGGAAATTAAATAGTATCGATTTGTGCGAATGCATCTGAATCTGTTTTTCTAGCACAATCAGAGTGCTATTCATACCCCGCTTCTTTGGCGGCTTGAAAATTGGTGGTGTCAAAAGAATTAGCACATACCTCAAAGTAGATCTCTCCAGTAGCAGTAGCTATAAGTCATTTCAAACGACAATTTGTCCAGCTATTTTTATTTTAAAATTGAACAAGATTGTTTGTCTTCCGACAACAATTACTGACAGCTCTCACCGACGCGCCTAAATTATAAGAGATGCAGTTGGTTGCATCTGATTGCAACCTCCAATCATCTCCGATCTATGTATTTGGCCCGTTGGTGACAGGATTCTTTGAAAAGATTGATTGTGACTTCCAAAAAAAAAGTTGGGCTGGCGCGATTTCCAAAAAAAAAAAAATTGAAAAAGGGGCCGGCGCGTGCCCATGCCTAAATCCGCCACTGACAACTACTACACCATTATTTTCTTTGTGGAATCCAGAGAAAGGACCTAGATTTGACCTGAAACTATATTTTATTTATTTTTTAAAAATGTTTTATTTGTTTATAAATATAATAAATTGTGGAATCCAGGGAAAGGACCCAGATTTGACCTGATACTATATTTTAGAGGAGAACTTGACTACTGGCAGAAATAGAGTTGAACCATTCTATTGTAGGGTCAATACTCTCTATAAACTGCTACTAATTTTGACTAATTTTATAGACTCCATCAGTAAGCTAACCAATCATCCTCTCTTCAACAAATCTTACTCTACTTCACCCACCAAAAACCTCCAAGACCTCCACAGGCTGCATCTTAAACACTGTATCTACAAACTATATTAAAGCCATACAAACTATATTAAATCCATACTACTTAAGCTATGCTCCTCCTCAGCAGATCTCCTTCCACTGTCTCAAGAAAGCAGCCAACTCCAAAGCTCTACCAATCTCCATTCTCTTTAACCAATCACTGAAGCTAAAGTCCCAGCAATATGGAAAACATTCTTCACCCTACCCATCCATAAAGGTGGTAGTTTGACTAAAATATCCAACTTTAGGCCCATTGCAATTCTATCACCCCTCTCAAAGATCCTGGAAAAATGTGTTCACAAACAAGTTTTACAATACCTCATACAGGAGAACTTAATCACTCCAACCCAGCATGGATTTCACCCTAGTCACAGTACCTCTACTGCCCTCATCTCCTTTATCAACACCATCTCTTAAGCCAGAGACCAGAACTAGTCTGCCTCTTTCTTGACCTCTCAAAGGCTTTTGACACCATCTCTCACCCTCTCCTCTTAAATAAACTCTCTAAACTCATCCCATCTACCTTTACAATCTCTTGGTACTCTAGCTACCTTAGTAAATAGTTTCCAATCTATAAAATGGCTTTCTGCTATCTCCCTAGAACTCCCTATAAACATGGGAGTTCCTCAAGGCTCAATTCTAGGCCCACTACTATTTAGCATTTTTATTAAATCAATTAGCTACCTCCACTCCTCAGTCTTCTCTGGTATAGCATGCTGATGACTCCAGAGTCATCACCATTGCTGATACCCTCTCCGATCTACATATTACAACTCAGAATTCCTTTTTGTCTATTGAAAAAGGGTGCAACCAAAACCAACTAATCTTAAACCCTAAGAAGGCTAAACCCTTGCTTGCTGTCCCAAAAACAGTACATCTAAAACCTTCACTCTCTTCCCACAATAAAACATACCTATCACAGTCAATACTCACACCAAACTACTTGGCATCATTATTGATTACCAGCTAAAATTTGACCAACATGTACTCAGTAATATCAAAAACCCACTAAAAACTAGGACTGCTCTACAGGAACAAAAAATGTTTTGTCTAGTAATGCCAAGACAGCTCTATCTACTACAAACCCTTCTCTATGGCTCTCAAATACTCACCAACTTACAAACCATACTTCTCTCTAAACTAGAAACCAGCTACAACAAGATTGTCAAATTTCCTGCTGAACTCCCATACTGTTCTCATCACTGCTTGGCTCTCAGGAAACTAAAATTGGTCAGAGCTTCCCCATAACCTTCTTCTCTCTCAGCTACAGATGGTTCACTCCATACTGCAACAGCCATCTTCCTATCCCAGCATTACCACTATCATCTCCTCCTATTCCCCACCTAGAACACTTAGAAGCTCTGAACAACATCTCCTTACTATATACAAGCCAAATATAAACTTCAGCAAGAACCTCTACAGCTATTCACCAGCTGAAAACCGGAATAAACTTCCACTTAACATTCGAATCATTAAGTCCAAATGTCAGGTCAGAAATGCATTTAAAAAACACCTAAGCAATATAAGACCAAGTCAGTGTAATCATCCCCAATTTAATTTTACTTCTCTGTCTAACCTGTCTCCCTCCCCCCTCCCTCACCAGTATCACCCTACTTCCTTTCTCTCCCACCAAAACTCACTGTATTACTCCTACTTCTTACTCTACCTTGTACCTGCATTTTACTATCCACAAATACATAGAATTGTACCCAATGTTTTCGTTCCTATTGCTTCTATGGAGGGGAACTGAAGATAAAGAATCTCATTTACTTTTTTTTATTTGTGTAACATTCACTTTGTACTGTAATAGCCTGCACATCTCTGATTCTTAGAATTCATTACCAATCTCATACCATATCTCTAATCTGTACAGTTTCCTTACATTGTCAATCTTCTTGTATGTGTGTGGGTGTGTATATATATTTTATGTCTTTTGTAGTTATGCACTGCAATGTCTATGTATTTGTGGAGCTTTTCTCCTTGTGTCTCCACTGAAAAAGGGTTTCAGCTCAGCTGGACCAACCCAGTCAACAAATGTCAAATAAATACTAAATAAATAGGAAGGTTAAGCAGGATTTTTCAATCCAGACAACTGCTACACTGGCACTGAATTGCCTGATGTTTGAAGAGGAGCTTTGTTATTTTTTGACTCATTTCATGCTGCCAGACAACAAACAGACAATACCCCATGGCCTCTCCTCCCTCCACCTGCATACAGTGGATAGCAAATGACTGTTTCCCATAATCTTTCCAAAAGACTAAAGTTAAGTATGTGCTCAAGTCATCTCCAGTGACTTAATGAAATTGTGTCAAAGAAACTGTTTGGTTTAGGTACACATCAATGAGTTAAGTGCTTTTGCTTTTATTTAAAGATGGCAGTTATAGCAAGACCCCAGGCAACTGAGTTTTTATATTTAGTTATGCATACTTCAGATTCTATTACTGTATTACAGTCAAGAAGCAACCAAGCAGCTCTTTTGTTGTTTCATTTTAAAATAAAATTTATGAATGTTCTTAAGCCTGCTGATATCTGTGAAACTACCTAGAAATAGTAAGAAAGTCTAAAGGTCATATTTAAGTCTAAAGGTCATATTTAAGTGCAGTTGTCTCTTGAAGGTAGCCATGGAAATTAATGAGGTTATACCCATCTGGTTCTTCACATACAGGCATGCAATGGGTTTTGCAAGGTTTTAAACATAAAAATGCCTAGCCAAAGCCACCTACATATAAAAATAAGGGATCAATGATCAGGGAAAAATCAAACATACGTAGCTTCTAAAAGTATACCTCAACATTGTTTGTTTGACTAAATTGTGTCGTACTGGTCTTGAGCTGCAATTAATGCTATTAACAAACCTGTTCAACTAGACAGCTAAAACTATTCACAGTGTCACGTCTGTGAATGTAAATCTAAAAAATAAATCCAGTTCCAACCTGAAACTTGCCTATATATGAAAGGCGAGATCTGCTATTTTTTAGTTTAAGAAAAGATCACTTAATGTGACAATATGAGTGGTAGTCACTACAGCTGCATCACTATTGCTTATAGAAACATGCAGATACCCACTAACAAGAGATCACCACTTTCTGATATGTGCAGACAAATTTACTAAGTGAAATAGGGACATTTTATAATGGAATTTTGTAATAAGAAGACAAATATTTCTATTTAATTAATTCTAGTCATAATTCTAATAGTCACTGCCAAATGATATGTAAAGCAAGATTTATATACTTGCAGGAAAATGTACCCACTCTGGCTTTGCCCACAAGTGTAAACCCTACCAGATGGGATAAAGCATGCTTTATCCACGGGCAGATGTTCATAGGTTCATACTAGGCTATCTGCCCTAGGGCAGTTATAAGCCTAACCAGAGTGTGTTTGGCTTTCGCCACCCATTTTAAATTAATTTTGCTATGCCCTTTTTCGAGGTTAGTATACTGTGCCTCTGTCTAACAGTGACACAGAAGTGATACCTGGGGTAAACCTACGATCTCCCATCCACTCATCAGGATTCCTCTTGAAGAGAGTCAATGAGGGACTCTGCCTAACCTGGAATGGGATTTTATTCCAGAGTGAAGGGAGCCTCTGGGTTATGAATCTGTCCCTCCAGCATGTCCTATTTATTTCAGTGCTGAGGTTCAAGTCTCTCGAGCACATATCTCGATGGGATTTGGATTTTCTGAGGTGCAGCATGTCCATTAATTCCGGGTTGGACATGGCTTTATACGTCAGGCACAGATCACCACTGAGTAGAGCAGGAGTTTCTTTAACCAGGCAGCATATGGCATCTGTTTGAGCCCTTTGATCCTCTTGGTGAGGTACTTTTGGGGTCTTTCCAGTTGCTGCAGGTGTCTGGTAAGGTACATCCCAAAAGGGGCATTGTACTCAATTATGGGCCTGATGAGGGATGAGTAAAGAGGCACGATGACCTCCCCTGATCTAGATGTGAATCCTTTCATGATTAGGTGGGCTATATAAAATGTTTTTCTAACCAATTTGGCCACGTGGTTGTCAAATGAGAGATTGCTATCAACTTGGGTCCCCAGGTCCCTAACTATTTAGGTTCATAGGTTGGTACTAGGCTATCAGCCCTAGGGCCTATACAAGCCTAGCCATAACAATTCCCTGGCTATTTCTTCCCACATTATTTACTTTCCTGGACCCCTGTCTAGCAGGGCAACTGACGTGATCCCTGGGGTGAATTTCCTTTCTCCCATCCAATCGTCAAGGTTCCTCTTGAAGAGGTCCAAAGAGGCACTCTGCTTGACATGTATGGGCAATCTGTTCCAGAGTCTGTACTTAATGGATTACCACCTATGTGGTGATTTGTGGGCACTTTGTTTTTGCCAAAGGGGATGACTATACACTTTTTGGCGTTTAGCTTGAGGCCATGGCTCTGGCACCAGTTGTCTGGTTCTATGAGGCCCTTTTGGAGGATGCTTGTGTTGGCTGGAGAGTCGATTATGGTGCCCAGTTTGCAGTCATCTGCGAACTTGGTCAGCCACAGTCCTTCCATGTTGGCCTGTACCTCTGAGAAATATATACCAAACAAGAGAGGTCCCAGGACTGAGTCTTGCGGGACGCCACTTGTAACTGGTTTGGAGTCTGACATGGCTCCAGCAATTCTAACCATGTGGGTTCTGTCCTTGAGCCAGTTTGCAACCCATCTAGTGACATAGGGGTTTATATGTAGTATGGTGAGCTTATCTACAATGCCTGAGAGGGGTATTCTATTGAAGGCTTTTGCGAGGTCCAGGTAGGCTGTGTGGACCACCTTCCCCTAGTCAACGGCCTTGGTGACTGTTTCAAAGAAATTGACCAGGTTTAAGAGGCAGGATCTGCTCTTAAAGCCGAACTGGGTAGGATCCAGTGACTGTAGGTCCCCAATATCTTTATTTATGAGGTCCATGATGATCCTTTCCATAGCTTTGCAGACCAAGCTAGTCAGGCTTATGGGGCGATAGTTTCCAGGATCCGTTGAGGCACCACCTTTGTGGAGAGGGACCACTGTTGCTGTACGCCACTCTTTGGGTACATATCCTGTAGTAAGGCTGAAATTGAACACTAGTTTTATGTTTGGGTTTAGCTCTTCTTGGAGTTCATGTAGGACGCAGCCCGGGACACCGTCTGATCCCATTTATGCTGTGTTTTTTGCTTTGGAGAGGGTGGCTCTTACCTGAGCATCTGAGTTGTCAGGGGGGCAGCACTCTGCTGAGATAGATATTTGCCCTTTTGGTGGTGGGGGGGGGGAGAAGTTTGCGCTGAACCTGTCAGCTAGGATGTTGGCAATGTCTGTGGGTTCGGTGTATTTTTTGTCATTTTGGACTAATTCTGAGCCTATCTGGGAATTTCCACCCAGGTTCCTAACATAACTAAAGAAAGCCTTGTGATTATCCTTAGTGTCCTGTGCAATTTTTCTCTCGAAGCTGGCCTTAGACGATTTTATGAGTGCCCGTAGTTTTTTGCTAATACTGATCAGGGATGCCTTCCCTTTTTGGGATTTTGCTCTATCATGTAGTAGCTTCCTCCTTCTATTGTATAGTTTGTTTATGGCTGGGGTCCACCAGACAGGACGTCTGCCTTTGGAGGATTGGGTCTTGGTTTTATTTGGGATTGCATGATCCATGCATTCCTGAAGGTGTTCATAGAATGCGTTTAAAAAGAATTCTGCGGTCTGGGTCATATTTTCCACAGGCCCGGGGGCTTAGAAGCATTCCACCTCGGTTTTGAGGAGTGTGAAATTTGCTTTAGAGAAGTTTTTCACTGTGGTTTTCTGGGCAGGGGGTGGGGTCGGGATGTGAATATCCAGTGAGATTAGTTTATGGTCTGATCTTACCAGTGATGGATACACTTCTGGTCTGGAGCATTGAGTCCCCATGTTGGTGATGATCAGGTCCAGTATGTTTTCCCCTCTTGTGGGAGTGGTAACAAGTTGTTCCATAGCATTTCAGTTTATAAATTCTAGGAACCTTTGGGCTAGGGTGTTGGAGCTAGAGTAATGCTCCCAGTCTATGTTTGGGTAGGTGAAGTCGCCCAATATAATGGTGTTTGGAGAGAACTTCATATTTTCCAGTGTTCTCAGGAAGGCCGAGTGGGGTTCCTGGGTTTGGGAGGGTGGTCTGTAGCAGGCTATAAACTGGAAGGCGGTTTTACCCACTGTTAGTTGCACATGGATAGTCTCTGATGCTTCGTGCTGTACCACCAACCTGGAGGTGTGGGTATCTTTGATGAATATTGATACTCCCCCTCCTTTTGTGGTTCGGTCCAAGATTTGGGGCCGAAAAACATGGTATGAGGTATAACCTGGTAGTGCTGGGGTGCTCTCAGGAGCCTTGAACCAGGTTTCTGTTACTGCACAGATATCGATGTTCTCCATGCTAAGGAGAGTTTCGAGTGCGTGCATCTTGAGGTTTAGACTTCTGGTGTTGAGTAGCATTACTCTTAGTTTCTTATCCCTTGCGATACCTATGGAGGTGGGTTTGTCTTTTGAGCCTTGCCTAAAAAAGGCACTATGGGGGTAGCAAGAGCCTTTGCCAATATCCGAAAGCCCAGGGGTGACAGGTGCAAGCCGTCCCTAGCGAAGCATCGTGGCTTGTCGAGCATGTCAGCCCAGGCTGACAGGCATTGGATCCCCTTTGAATGACACCAATACTTAAGCCAATTGTTGAAATTGATCATCTTGTCTTCATATTGTGGCATCATTCTTGGTGAGGGTAAGATGCTACTCAAGGTCAGGGTCATACCGGCCTGGGCTATATGCTCAGAGAGCTACTCTATGTCTCTTTTCATGTAGTCCAGGGAGGTACATCTCAGGTCATTCACACCAGCATGGACAATGACCGTGTCATATTTGTACTTGCCTTGGAGTGACCTGAGTGCTTGTGTTATGTGGCGGATCCTAGCACCCGACAGGCAGCTCACCGTGACCTTCTCCTTGTTCAGTCTGGTGAGCGGGACGTCAGTGCGCCTGATGATAGTCACCTATTACAAGTGTATCAGGTGTGTTGTTTAGCCTTAAGGGCTGTGACTGTTCGGCACACTGGCTTTGTGAGCTATGTGTTGCACGTGTTTTGTTTTGGGGTAGCGGTTGCTTGGCTGTCTGCTTTGGAGGTCTCTGCTGCTTAGGCAGATTTTTATTTAGAGCCTCCAAGTATGTTTTTGTGTGTTTATGTGTTTGGTTTGCTGTCGTGGTAGGTCTATGTGAGACTGGAATTGTAGTGAATGTGGTTTCCTTCTCCTCCTGACTGGTTACGCCAGTACTGAGTTGAGAGAGCTTAGCCTCCAGTTTGGCTATATGGTTGCATCTCTCACATGTGTTGGAATTTGTTGGGAGGAGGAGGAGAGGGTTGTCTGTGTACAAGAGGCAGTTGTAACATTGCCTCAAGATTCCCAGATTCACCAGCTGGACCGGAGAGGAGATTGACAAATGACCTTTGGACATGCTAGAATAATATTGGGAATTCCTTTGGCACCTTTAACCCCTAGTGGGCGTGGCTTAAGCCTTTAAAAACTAAGTTATCACCTTAGAGTTCTAGAAAACTCTCATTGAAAGAGGTCAAATATCAATAGAGTTGTGTTTGCCATCACATATGGCTCAAGACAAAATATCCTGGTACCTTGTAAGTAACATGCTTTTGGAATTATTAATGCAGATATGAACAATCCATATTTGACACCTAGAGGAGCAGTAGGGGTTAACTGCAGAAGACGCCTGGAGGAGCACTCGGCTGTAATGAGATAATTGAAAAAAAGGGCCAATGGGGAACAAGGTACTCAAGGGGAGTTTGTGAGGGTGTAGTGCTTTTAATTTTTTAGAGCTGACTTAGTGAGCAAGTGCCAGGTAAATTAAATGCAATGTGTTACAGGTAACTTAAATGCAAAAACGACAAACAATAACTTTCTTTCAAGTGAAACAAGGAAATAAGTACAGTAAGCAATGCAGATATCACTAGGGATGCACAGAAGCGCTGAAAAGCCGCGTTTTAGGTGGAATTAGCGTTTCAGGGAAATAACAAGCAAACAAAACAAGCATACAAACAAAGTTAGATTCAGCAGGCCTGGATCTAGTCTATGCTACAGTAAACAAGGTGTACTAATTTCAGTAAGAAACAGTTCACATATGCAGGCACTATAAGTCTTTAACCAGAAATTCCCAGCTCAGAAGGGCAGAGTCCAGCCTCTCCTCCCACAAGAGTGCAGACCACGAACCTTCTTAATGTAAAATAACTGGCCTGAAGCCCAAGTGCTTAAACCAGAACTAATACACTTTTAGAATAACAGACACTGAGCCCTCAAATCAGCAGTTCCCAACTTAGAAGGATGTAAGCTACCTGTCCTGCTCCTGTTCATTCATTATTTCATTAGTAACTACTAGGCTAGCTGCCCTTGCCGGCCATTTTAAGCCTAGTCAGTTTCCCTTTTGGTGCTTGAATTAACTTCCCATTTGGTGTTAGATTGTTCTTACCCATCCCATTATATACTACCCATAGTAAGAATAATGGATGTCATACCCTAGATGATTATAGGGGACCTATGCATGGTATAAACTATTTAGCTGCTGCCCCTGTCCATTAATAGTTCAGGGGGCAATTCTGGGGTAAATTTTCCTTTTCCAATCCATACAACAAATTTAAATATGGACCGGGATGAGCTTTAAGTGTATGGGCAGTCTGTTCCAGAGCAGCAGTATCCTTTGCTACATATATATATATATATATATATATATATATATATATATATATATATATATATATATATATCTTTCCCTCCAAACAATTCTCTTGATATTGCAAGAGATTTAGATCACTATATCAAGTATTTCGAATGCCATTTGACTTGCTAATGTGCAGTAAAGTAATGGGTTGGAGAATGCCTTGTATGACAGACAAGGGTCACCTCTTAGCAGTCTGTAGGATACCAAGTATAGTGATATGGCTTTGAGTTGGTCCATGTAGGACATATTGTTTAGGCCACGCATCCTTTTAATAAAGTTATCCCTGTGGGCATTTTAGTTGTTGCATGTGTCGGGACAGATACATGCCAAAGGAGCATTATACTCGATGTTTGGCCTAATGAGGCCTGAGTAAAGGGGGACAATGACATCATAAAATCTAGACACAATCCCTTTGTTTATAAGCTGCACAATATAGAAGGACTTCCTTATAACAATGAATACATTATGGTCAAAATTTAGGTCACTGCCCACTTTAAGTTCAAAATTCCAAACAACTAGGTCAACTCTTTGGGACATGTTGCCAATGTGGTAATTCACAGAGTTAGGTGACTTCCCAAAGAGTATGATAATTTGTATCACGTAGTATACAAAATAAATGCCATATAGAAATATATAACTTTGCCCACTTCAGTCTCACCTCCCCAGCAATCATTGTTCAAAAAATTACATATATTAATATCATCAGATTTCATAGTAGTACTAATAAAGAAAAGGCTGTATAATCTAGCAAAGAAAGCATGCATTATCAGTTACTACAGCATTCATTTTCAGATCTGCTTCTACCACTGGTATCATATGTTCTGAGGACTGTGTCCATTCATTTACAACCACAAACAAATCCATTAGCTGTGAATGAGGCCTTAGTTGAACTTGCAGCTACTAAAACAGAAGTGGCTAATTCATTAACAAGAACAATGCATGAAAATAGATCGATAAACCGACAGAGAAACTGCATTGCTGTATGAACTCACAATTTTAGAAAAGCACAGTAAAACTTAAGCTATAAACTCCATGCTAAGTCAGTGTACAGACGTAGCAACAAACTCAGTCTGCTTGTTTGTGCATCAGCACCTGCAAGCATGGCCCCATATGCTTCCTCATTTAAACACACAAACACACAGAATTAACTGCAGGAAAGAGATAAGTTACCCATCACACTTGTTTGAGAAAGTTAAATAATTATTTTTTTAAATAATTTAAGAGTATCCTATGCATAATCCCTGCTTGACCATAGAAGAGGTGAGACTCTCACTCCCAGCACCTACTTCAAGTCTGTAAGAAACCACACTAGTTTGAGGTAAATCCCACCTCACCTATGGTCAAGTCAAATCTGTTTTTCTAGCACAATCAAAGTGCTATTCATACCCCGCTTCTTTGGCGGCTTGAAAATTGGTGGTGTCAAAAGAATTAGCACATACCTCAAAGTAGATCTCTCCAGTAGCAGTAGTTATAAGTCGTTTCAAACGACAATTTGTCCAGCTATTTTTATTTTAAAATTGAACAAGATTGTTTGTCTTACGACAACAATTACTGACAGCTCTCACCAACACGCCTAAATTATAAGAGATGCAGTTGGTTGCATCTGATTGCAACCTCCAATCATCTCCGATCTATGTATTTGGCCCGTTGGTGACAGGATTCTTCGGAAAGATTGATTGTGACTTCCAAAAAAAGTTGGGCTGGCGCGATTTCCAAAAAAAAAAAAAATTGAAAAAGGGGCCGGCGCGCGCCCCTGCACCCATGCCTAAATCCGCCACTGTGATATTTCGATAGTTAGAAAATCAGACAAGTTAGAGAAACAGACTTTAAAATATTCGTTATTTTATAGTAATGACAATAAATACATCAAAGAGATTATTAACAGACACTGGAATATTTTGACTACTGATGTTAAAATCAGAAATATTGTAGGAATACAGCTGATGTTTAGATACTAAAATAAAAAATGTGTGAAAAATTATGTGGCTATAGAAATTATAACTATAAAAGTCATAGAATGAAAGATAGAAATATGAGTACTAAGCCTTGTTTATCTTGTAGCTACTGCCAGTATATAAATAGTAGTGGTTATTTTATACATCCAGTCACCTGTAAACAGTTTAAATTTCATATCCAAGCTGATTGCAATAGTTTTAATATAGTGTATTTAGCTCAGTGTAAAGTATGTCATGTCTTCTATGTTGGGAAAACCAACTGAAAACTTAAAGACCGTATTAGGGACCATATGTATAACATTAATATGCAGAATGTTAACAATGCACTTGCTAAACACGTCACTAAGAGTTCTGTAGAACATCAATTTAATTTTATGGTTGTAGAACATGTAAAGGATAGTGAAGGCAAAGGTGACATCTCTAATTGCACAGAGGTAAATGAAATTAAATGGATTGTCCATTTAAGAGCAGATGGCAAGATGGGTTTGAATGGTCAAGTACCACTAAAATAAAGTTCACTTTGACTAATAAAAGAAAAAAACAGTAAAAAACTGAAGAATTCCGTGGTCCATTTAAGAGCAGATGGCAAGATGGGTTTGAATGGTCAAGTACCACTAAAACTCATTTTAAAAGTGAAGACACTGTTTAAATGATAAAGAGTATTGTGCAGAGTGACATAATATGCTTATATTTGAATATTTATATACTATCTAGCATATATCATTGTTTAGTACGTATCCTGTTTTACAGGGGCATAGTCATTTATATTTCTTGCACTTTTTTGCACATGTTTATTTATGTATTGGAAGTATAGTATGTTATATTTTAATAATCAAATAGCACACTTAGGTAATATTCAAATTTTAAATTATAGCCCTTTAAGTGTGTAAATGAATGAGTGATGTAATGTTTTTGGAGAGACTGTCATTAATAAATATGTTTTTGAAACTTTTAAAAATTTTTGCTTCATTTTCCGATTTTACTATGGTCTGATGAAGCGAGTTTGACACTCGTGAAAGTGCTTACCTAATTTAAATTTTTATTGGAAATTGGCTGTGTTTCTTATTCCGTACTGTTTTTTTTATTTTTTAAGATAGATAATAAACAAAATAATTAAGTAGTTCTGAATGCTTGCACTATACCAAAAGGATAATTTATATACTAGCCTATAGAATGGCACCTCTGATAAAAACAATTAGAATTTTGTTTCTCTGTCATTGTCTCATTTTAATGATATCAAAATGTAATATCTCAGAGCAATTTATTATGGAAAGTTTGAATCTTAAAAGGGATGATTTTTAGATGTTTGTTCAGATCCTATTAGACATAACATTTAAGGAAAAATAGGACTAATTCTAACAGTAGTGCTAGATTAATGACTATCAAATATATAAGGGTAAATATAAATGTTTTATTATATGACACTCTAAACTAGGATTATAGCTAAAATATAAAACATAGGAATATAGCAATAGTACAAGACATAGTATATAAACAGAAATAGAAAGAGATCAGAATAAGTAAATATGTATATAGTTAAAGAATATAAACAACTGGTAGGCTAGCATAGTGGCTAAGGTGTTCACCTTACAGGCATAAGTTGCAGGGTTTAATTCTCACATGGAGTAATTGGCTGTACTTGGAATGGTCCATAAGGAGAGGTAGCCTGGTACTAATTTATGAACTTATGATCCTATGTACAACATTACACATAGTAAATAAAATAGAAAAAAATAAAATCATCTGATCTATAAATTAATAATTATGAAAATAACTTACTTCCTTTCTATAGTAGACCAGGGAGATAATGTCAGGTACAGGGAAATATGAGTGTAGGGTTATTCAATTTGATAAACTTAAAATAAAGATTCTGAGCACCTGTTTAACTTTTCTTATTTATAATAACTCACTAACAGGCTTTTTTTTAAATGATGCACACTAAAATTATGAGACATTATTATGAACCAGCAGCATGAGCTTTCATAGTCTAATGGAGAGTTTGACTGGTAGTTTGTTCATCTTTTTCAACAAACAAGGAATATGTTATTCCATGGTAGACTGCTTTAGGGTTCTATCATTAGGTAATTTTTATTTGTTTCAAAAGTTTTGTCTATGGCAGAAGACTTCATATTGTTATATATAAAGTGTATAATAAGTTCTATACACTTGTGTTTTTTTCTCTCTTATGAGAACAATATAGAATACATGTCTGATTAATATCAATGGACTGAATAATCTAATAAAAGGGGGAGTCTGTTCAAATACTTGCAATTACATAAAGCTCAAATAGTATTTCCACAGGAAACACATTTACTTAATAAAGATGTAAATAAACTTTCGTTAAAGAATTATTTGTTTTTAGCAGGTTCTGGCTTTTGAGCTAAAAGAAGACATACCCTCATTTTATAGAAGAACTCACCAGTAATGGTTAAAGTAAAAGATACCTATGTTGATAAAACATGTTATGGTAAGCACTGTTTTAACTGAGTGGAACAGAAAACTATATATATTGGTGAACCCTTATTGGATTCCAGGTGTTGGAGATAAAGATGCAAAAAATTACTTTGATACTATAGCCTATTACATGAAAGGTAAAGTAGTAATGGCTGGTGCTTTAAATTTTATTTTTCGGACAAAGATTCGACTGCAGATAGAAAGCTGAGAATTACATCTTCAGCCAAACACTTAATGCATTTTGTAAATCTAATGAATTTACAGGATCATAGGATCATAGGAAGTTACCAGGCTAATGGCCCTAGAGCCCTTACAAACCTGGCAAAGTTCTACCTTTATTTCCACGATCAGCACCTATTGCCGCTGTCCAAGATAGATACAGGTGGAACCTCCGGGGTGAATTTACTGTTACCCATCCAGTCATCCAGATTATGTTTGAAAAGGGCCAGTGAGGTGCTCTGTTTGACATGAAGTGGCAGTCTGTTCCAAAGGTGTGGTAACCTTTGGGAGACAAATCTTCCCTCCAGCAGGTTTTATTAATGTCACATACCAGGTTAAGGTCTTTAGAGTGAGTAGCCTGTGTACCATTTGACTTGTGGATATGCAGCTTTTCCAATAAAGCAGGTTAAGAGATTGCCTTATATGCAAGGCAGAGATCACCTCTGAGTAGCCTGTATGAAACAGAATAAAGTGATTTCAGATGACCCATGTAGGACAGATGATGGAGATCTTGAATTTTCCTTGTGAAAAATATTTGTGATCACTCCAGTTGTTGCAGTTGTGTGGAAAGGTACATACCAAAAGATGCATTGAACTCAATTATTGGCCTGATGAGGGAAGAGTACAGGGAGGTTATAACTTCTATTTTTCTGGAAGCAATGCCCCTACTTATGAGATGAGCAATATAGAATGTCCTTTTTGCCACTGTGTAGGCATGGCGATTAAAGTTAAGGTTGTTGTAAACCTGTGTGCTCAAGTCTTTCACCACTGAATGTGTACTTAGGGTATTGCTATCGATGTGGTAGTTAGCAGGAGCATCACTCTTACTGAAAGGGATGGTAATACATTTTTTGCATTGAGTTTAAGACCATGACTTTGGCACCAATCATTTGTTTGTGTAAGACCCTCTTGTAGGATGCTGACATCATATGGAGATTCTATGGCCACTCCCCATTTGCAGTCATCAGCAAACTTTGTCAGCCACAGATCTTTAGTTTTTGCTTGTACTTTGGAGAAATAGATTCCAAATAGTACAGGTCCCAGGACTGATCCCTGTGGAACACCACTGGTTACAGGTCTGCTGTTGGAGGTGGATTCCACTAGTTTGACTATATGGGTTCTATCAGTGAGCCAGTTAGCGACCCATATAATGATATAAGGGTTAATACCTAGCCGGGCGAGTTTGTCAATGATGCCTGAGTGGGGATAGTGTCAAAAGCTAGGTAGGCCGTATGCAGATTTCCCCTCATTCTGGGTCTTGGTGACCATCTTGAAGAAGTCCACCAGGTTTAACAGGCATGTTTAGAGATTGCCTATATTTTTTTTCATAAGGTCCTCGATGATTTGCTCCATTGCATTTCAGATAAGGCTAGTCAGGCTAATAGGTCTATAGTTCCCAGGATCAGTGGAAGCACCACCTTTGTGCAAGGGAATAACGGTGGCCATTTTCCTTTCACATGGGACGAAACCAGTGCTTAGACTATGATTGAAAAGAGTACCCAATGGTGTTACTAATTCTTGTTGGAGCTCATGTAGGACACAGCCTGGGATGTTATTAGGTCCCATAGATGCTGTATTTTTGCCCTTAGAGAGGGTGTTTATGACCTGCTCTTTAGAGATAAAAGGTAGGGGACAGGTGCTAGGGATGTCTTGGGGGTACATATGGGGTACATGTGGCGGTAACCGGGGAGTAAATTTTTCAAAGAGCCTGTTGGTCAACAAGTTAGCTATGTCCACTGGCTGAGTAGATGTGGTATCATTAACTATCAGTTTGGTACAAATTTGGGCCTTTCCTTTTAGGTTATAGATGTAACTAAAGAATGCCTTATGGCTGACTTTAGTTAAGGAAACTAATTTGGATTTGTAGTTTACTTTTGGAGGACTTCACAAGAAGTCTTATTTGCTTGTATAAGCTGAGGAGGGAGTGTTTCCAGTTTAGGACTCCCTCCCTCTTACTCTTAGACAGCAATTTCTTCCTCTTATTGTAAAGCCTGATAATGGCAGTTGTCCACCAGGCAGGTTTGCACTTCTTTAAAGAAGTTGTTTTGGTCCTATCAGGTACTGCCAAGTCAATGCAGTTATGCAGATGTTTGTATAAAGCACTGGTGTAGAACTCGGCATAGTTGCCAGCTCCACCTGAAGGGTGAGATGCAGTGAAGCTATTTATACCATTCTGTAAGAGTTTATAATCTGCTTTGGAGATTTTTTTAGTTTAATTGCTGCTGGGGGGGGGGGGGGGTAGGTGTGATAGTTACTTTGAACGAGACTGATTTGAGGTCAGATGTCACCAAGGAAGACCTCACAGTGGGGGGGGGGCTACAATGGTACCCCAATATTGGTAAGCACCAGAGCCGGGATGCTGGAATCCCTTGTGGGGGTGTCAACTAGCTGGAGTTACTGAAGTCAAGGAACCTTTCAGCAAGTGAGTTTGAGCATTGGTAATTTACCTAGTCAATGGATGGATAGTTAAAGTTACCCAAAACCATGGTGTTCAGATGTATCTTGATAGATGCTGTGACACCCATACACTGGCCTAGTAATCAGGGAACCTCAGTCTTCACCACTAGCACTGAGGGGCATGCACATTGGGAAGGATAACAAGTCCACACAGTAAAGTACAATTTCCCTTAAGAGCACACAGAGATCATAGTCAGTCTGGGGCTGGTTTCTCCCTTTCACTCCAGATCCCCAGTAAGACTCCCCAATGGCACAGCTATAGGGTACAGATCTCATCCAAGTGGTCAAGCCAAAACCTCCAGCACCCTCTCTGTCCAACCAGTGCTTACAATGACATAGAATTATTTACAAAATTCTATCTAGCTAGGCTGGCAGCCTCTTGGTTTTTCACATTTTTCTCCTCTACCCCCTGAGAACTCAAGCTAGTTTTTCAAGTGCCTCTTGAGGAACGTTGCTTTAGAGGGTTGAGTCTATCTGGGTATACCTTACCCCATTCCCTGTCTTGAGAGCCCATCTGTGTTGGCATTGTTAATTCCACTGTGGTGCTGCACTGACATATCATATGTTTGCAACCCTAGGCTCCACCTTAGCAACTTGGCATTTTGCTGGCTGGCTCAATGGAACCATGTTAGGAGATTGTGATCTATAACTACAGTGAATTTCCTTCCATACAAATAAGGGTGAAGTTTCTGCAGTGCCCATGCTATGGCTAGGCATTCCTTTTGTGCAGCTGCATAGCATTCCTCCCTTGGTTGGAGCCTACAACTGGGATAAACCACTGGGTGCTCTTTGCCCTCTGAAGAAATCTGGCTAAGTAAAGCCCTCACACCATGGTTTGAAGCATCCACCTGCACAACAAATTATTTGCTGTAATCTGGACTGACTAAAACAGGGGGTCCTCCCAAAGCTTCTTTGAGCTTCTGGAATGCCTGCTCATATGCTGTGGTCCACACATCTGGCCTCTTTTTCCTTGTCAAGTCTGTGAGGGGAGCAGCTATGGTACTATAACTGGGGACAAACTTTCTGTAGTACCCTGATTTCCCTAAGAACGCCTTCACCTGCTTTTTGGCAATAGATGCAAGCCATTCCTGAATGGCTTCCACTTTGGCAGGTTCTGGCCTGATCTTACCCCTCCCCACTCTATGTCACAGGTAGGAGACCTCTGCCATACCCACCTCACATTTGCTGGGCTTAATGGTCAACCCTACCCTCTGTAGTCTACTCAGCACCTCCCTGACATGTTGAAGGTGCTCTGGCCAGGAATGGCTGTAGATGGCAATATCATCTAGGTAAGCAAGGGCAAACCCTCCTCCTCCTGCTATGATATGATCTACCAGCCTCTGGAAAGTCTCTGGGGCATTTTTCATCCCAAAGGGCATATTTGTGAAGTCATACAAGCCTGAAGGAGTCACAAAGGCTGACCTCTGTCTAGCACTGGGAGTCAAGGGCATCTGCCAGTAACCCTTAGTAAGATCAATGGTGGTAAGATACCTAGCTCCACCCAGCTTCTCTAGGGATTCATCTGTCCTAGGCATGGGGTAAGCATCTGAATCTGTGTGACTATTTAATTTCCTTTAGTCCACACAGAACCTGGTGCTGCCATCGTTCTTTCACACCAGCACCACTGGGTAGGCCCAGGGACTGTATGACATCTGAATTAACCCTAGTACCAAAATTGCTGTAACTCCTCCCTCAGAGTTTGTTTGACTCTCTCAGGCACTCTATAAGAGGCTTGCCTAATAGGCCTTTGGGGTCCTGTATCCACTTGGTGCTGCACCAGGTGGGTGCAACCTGGTTTACCAGTAAACATGTCCCCAACCTCCTGTAACACTGCTCAGATTTCTTGAACCTGGGTAGGAGATGGCTGCTGTGACATTGCTACCCCTTCCACTGAGGTGCCAGTCCGAGCCTCGCTGAGGAGATCAGTTACCAGATCTCCCTCAGGCTCCCCCTGTAATCCACTGCAAATACTCAGCACAAGGGCCTCCCTATCATATTAAGGTTTCATCATGTTGACATGGTAAAATTTGTGCCCCTGTCTCCTGCCTAGCAGTTCTACCATTTAGTTAACATCACTGACCTTCCTTACCACCTTGTAGGGTCCATCCCAAGCTGCTTGCAGTTTGTTGTGTCTGACAGGAATGAGAACCATTATCTGCTGCACTACAGCATACTCTCTAGCTCGAGTATTCCTCTCATACCAGACCTTTTTCTGTTGTTGGGATTTTGCCAGGTTCTCCTGGGCCAAGCCCAGGAGTTCCCTGAGCCTTGTTATGAGGTTTAGGACATATTCCACAACAGACTCCTTGTATGATTCACACTAACCTTTCCACTCATCACAAATTAAATTGAGAGGTCCCCTCACCCTATGCCCATACAACAACTCAAAGGGTGAAAAACCTGTGGATTCATGGGGAACCTCTCTGTAAGCAAACAACAGATGGGCAAATATTTGTCCCACTCCCTATTAAACTGGTCTGCAAATGCCCGTAGCAAGCACTTAAGTGTAGAGTTTATCCTCTCAACAACATCATTAGTCTGGGGCTGGTAGTGGGTGGTCTTTAGGTGCTTCACCCCACAGTACTTCCACAGACATGCTAGCAGGTCTGACATGAAATTGGCACCTCTGTTAGTAATACTTTTCGGAAACCTACCCTGCTTAAAATCTCTAACAAAGCATTTACCAACTTTTCCACCTCACTGAAGGACAAAGCCAGTGCCTCAGGGTATCTCATAGCATAATCTACTACCACTAGGATATACTTTTTCCCTGTGGAACTTGGGGTACTCAAAGACCCCACAATATTCATAGCTACCCTCTGAAATGGCTCTTCAATCACAGGCAAAGGCATCAAAGGAACTTTCACCTTGTCTCCTGCCTTGCCCACCTTTTGGCACTACTCACAGGTCCTGCAGTACTCTGTTACATCTCTGGAAATCCCAGGCCAATAAAAGTTCTGCATAATACATCTCTTTGTATGTTTTATGCCCATGTGACCTGCAAAGGGAATATGGCTAGAAGTGCTAGATGGTAGGCTCTAGGCACTACCATCTGCTGTATTCTCACACCATCTAGCCCTCTCTCAGGGGTCCAATCTCTATACAGTAATCCTTTGTCCCAGTATACAGATTCCACCTTCCCTTGAGAATCAGGTGCCTCACTAGCTACCTGCCTCAGGCCCAGAGATGAGCCAGTCTCAACACTCTCTTTGTAACCCTTCCCAGCTTCCCTTCCACAGGAAGTCTGGCATCCTCTGACCGCAGTGCCTCACTGTCAGCCTGGGTACTGCTACTCATCTCTACCTTTGCAGTCACTCTGTCCAAGGGAACATCAGTACCCACAAGCAGCTGTGGTTCACATTCAGTCTCACTGCTACAGGGTAGCTCCCTCCCTGAAGTAACCACCTCATCAGTCCTGGGTGCAAGTATGCGGTCGGACTGGGTCCCCCCCAAGCTGCCAGACTCACATGCTTGTCTCCAAGCCTGACTACATGTAACTGCATTAGCACATGGTACTGCCTTATCAAAATCCTTCCCTATCAGAACATCTGCAGGATGGTAGTTTGGTACCCCTGTTGTCTCAAGATAACCTACTATTGGCATTTTGTCCTTCCCACTTACTGGCTCCTTCACCTTTTGTTCCCCAGCTTGCCTCCATGGACATCTATATGTTACATGGCCCCACTGGTTTGATTCAAAACAGTTAACCCTAGGTCCTGGACATGTACATGGACTAGTGGCTTCCCCTACTACTGGCAGATTCTGTTGGGGCAGTCTGGCCTGCGCACCATGGGTTCCTGTAGACCCATGAGCAGTACTGGGGGTCCCTTTCCTGTGTAGGGATGCCCTGCTTGATAGGTATATGTCTCCCTTCTTCCCCATCTCATCTACAGTAGAGCATTGTCTATCAGCTAACCAGATCCTCATGTCCTCAGGCAAAGTGGTAAGGGCTCGTTCCCTCACCAAAAGGTCTTCCAGCCCTTCAAAATGTTGACCTGGCATCCACTCATGCACCTATGAAAATAAGTGCTTAGTTCAGCAACATATTCACACACACTTTCATCTGCCTTGCATCTATGCTCACAAAACTTTTTCCTATAAGCTTCAGGTGTTAGCTTAAACAATTCTAGTAAACAATTCTTTACAGCATTATGATTTAAAAAATCATTGTCAAACAGTTTGGACAAACTAGTTACAGCTTTACCATGGCGTAAGGGAGTCAGAATATGCACCCAGAGCCTTTACTCAACATAATACTGTTAACATACCCTCTCAAACATATGAATGAAACTATCAAAAATTATCCCCCTCTGTAAACTGTGGAAGAAATGTACTGATCTTTTATGCTTCTGGGGTCCGGTTACTCCCTTCCTCATTACCTCCATGACTCTGGCAAAGAGTTAGCATCTCCTTTTCCTGCTGCCTCTGCCTCTCCTTCTCCTCAGCTTGCAGGTGTAGCAGTTTCTCATTCTTCTCAGCCTGCAGATTCACAGCTTCTCATTTTGTTCAGTCTATAGATGCCTCAGTCTGTCTACTGCTTCAATTTCCAACCGCTTGGCCTTCAACTCAAGTCTCTTTAACTCCAGCTGGATTTTTAAGTCCTCTGTAGAAAGGTTGAGCTGACCATTCTCAACAGCCAGTCTGATTGTCCTCCTAATTGCTATTCTCTGATGCAGCTGTGATCAAAGCTGCAATCATGTCTGCTTTAGTCGGGTTTCCATGTACCAGTCCTTTAGCCTGGTGCATCTCAGCCAAGTGGCTCCTTGTCAGCTTACCATACTTCTCTGCTGACATGCTTGCCTGCACTCCCTGACTAACTAAGCTAACAAAAGAAATAAAACAATTGTGATCTGAACTCTGAATGCTCACTGCATGGCTGATTTAGAATACAAAAACACCTTCAGTGATCACTGTACACAAGCTACAGGAATTCACTATCCACACCACTACAATCCAATTAATGTGTGATGTGGCTACCTCACAAGTTTATATTTGTTAAATTAATATTTGATGTGGATATCCCACTACTGCCAAACAATTAATCTGTGATGCCTGTACACTGGCCCAGTAATCAAAGAGCCTCAATCCTCACCACTAGCACCAGTGAGGGGCATGCACATTGGGAAGGATAACAAGTAAACACACAGTAAAGTACAATTTCCCTTAACATCGCACAGAGATTAGTCTGTCAGTCTGGGGTTGGTTTCTCCCTTTCACTCCAGATCCCCAATAAGACTCCTCACTGGCACAGCTACAAGGTACTGATCTCAGCCGAGTGGCCAAGCTAAAACTTTTGGCACCCTCTATGTCCAACCAGTGCTTCATGTTCCGGTCCAAGTAGCTGACACACACACATTTTGAGATTCGATTTATATACAAACACACAGACACTCCTGGGGAAGGCTGTCACAGGTTCTTCAGCTATGTTCCTTTCTGCCCAGAATATAAGGTAGAAATCACTGCCACCAACCACTACTTATCAGCTACTAATAAGGCCCTTTCCAAAGGGTGACCAATTCTACTGTGCAGTGTTATTACTATCCGAATAGTAAGTGTGATGAATAGCAAGGCTATTTTAGAGTGGCTTACACAGTATCACCAAATACATGCAAAGTACTCTAAGAGCTTAAATTAACTCTATACAAACCAGCTACAGTTAAAAGGTTTAAAATATTTAATAATAAATAATAAAAACACAAGACAATACTTGTCAGTTCAACACAGTGCTAATAGAGATTTCAGAAATCACAGGAAAATACTTTATAGGTTCATAGGTTCATAGGTTGGTACTAGGCTATTGGCCCTAGAGCCTATGCAAGCCTAGCCATAACAATTCCCTGGCTATTTCTTCCCACACTATTTACTTCCTGGACCCATGTCTAGCAGGGTGACTGACATGACCCTCAGGATGAATTTCCTTTTTCCCATCCAATCGTCAAGGTTCCTTTTGAAGAGGGCCAAAGAGGCGCTCTGCTTGACATGTATGGGCAGTCTATTCCAGAGTCTGGGGAGTTTCTGGGTCAGGAACCTATCCCTCCAGCATGTTTTGTTTGTTGTTATGATAAGGTTTAGATCCCTGGAGTGTGTGGGACTGAGGGATTGGGATTTCTTTAAGTGTAGTATGTCCAACAGCTCTGGGTTTGACATGGCCTTGTATGTTAAGCAGAGATTGCCTCTGAGTAGATGATATGCGACAGAGAATAGCTGGTGTTTTTAAGGCTGTCAGCACAAGGCATCTGCTTTGGGCCTGTGATTATTTTAGTGAGGTATTTCTGTGGCATTTCCAGTTGTTGCTGGTGTCTTGAGAGGTACATACCAAATGGGGCATTGTATTCTATAATGGGTCTAATGAGGGATGAGTACAGGGGGGCAATGACCTCCTTTTTTCTGGATGAAAAGCCCTTAGTGATAAGGTGTTCCACATAGAAGGATTTCCTGACTGTTGTGGCGATGTGGTTATCGAAGGTGAGACCACTGTCCACTTGTGTCCCTAAGTCTCATATCACACTTTCAGTGTTTAGTGTACTGACACCTATGTGGTAATTCATGGGTACATGTTTTTTCCCAAATGGGATAACTATACATTTCTTGGCATTGAGCTTGAGCCCATGGCTCTGGCACCATGCATCTGTTTCTGTAAGGCCCTTTTGTAGAATATCCACATAACTTGGAGATTCAATAACGGCTCCCAGTTTGTAGTCATCTGCGATATTTGTTAGCCAGAGTCCTTTAGTACTGGCCTGTACTTCAGAGAAGTAGATGCCAAACAAGAGTGGTCCCAGGACTGACCCTTGAGATACTCCACTTGTCACTTGTCTGGAGCTGGATTTGGAGTCAGCTACTTTTACAGTTGGGTTCTGTCAGTAAGCCAGCTGGCAACCCATTCAGTGACATAGGGATTAATGCCCAGCTTAGTAAGTTTATCTATGATTCTAGAGTGGGGGGGTGGTGGTATCAAAGGCCTTGTTGAGGTCCAGATAGGCTGTGTGGAATACCTTACCCTCGTCCATGGCTCTGGAGACTAAGTCAAAGAAGTCAATCAGGTTTAGGAGACAAGATCGTCCCTTCATGAACCCAAACTGGGTGGGGTCCAGTGTTTGATGGTTGCCAATGTCTTTGTTTATAAGTTCCAAGATAATAAGTTCCATGGCCTTGCAAATCAGGCTCGTCAGACTGATGGGGCAGTAGTTCCTGGGATCCAAGGTGGATCCCCCCTTGTGGAGTGGGATAACTGCAGCTGTGCGCCACTCAGTGGCCATGAAGCCTGAGGTGAGGCTATCATTAAACATGACACATAGTTGAGGTGCCAGTTCATTTTGTAGTTCATGTAGTACACAGCCCAGGATCTCATCTAGTCCCATGGATGCTGGATAGTCTCATATAAATATAGAAAACAGCTAGACTAATATGGCTATATTCCTCTCTATCTCTAAGAGAAATACTAAGATCTAAATAACTTTACTTACAGAGCAAAGCACAGTGCTGGTGAGTTGTTGTTTACAGGTCTAGAGGAAGATACAAAATGCTCAATCTTTATTTATGAGAAAGTCTTAAATTGATAATACACCTTTCTGCTGAGTCATTTCAGATTATATAATTCTTGACACTTCTACTTAAGTTTCCCAGGCTCACAGAACTTAACATTTTAACATTTGTTTTTGTAATCTGCATCTGCCAGGAAACCACAGCAATAAAGATCCGTTACATGTAAAAGCTAGTAATTATCTCTTGTCTTAAAACAATAGAAAGAATTTCCAGCCCAGACATCCTGTCTCCTAGCTTGAGATCAGTCATAAAATGCTTTACTTATCATCTTTCTTCCAGCAGGGTGCACTGTGGTTACATTTTTAAAGCTCGGAAGATACACAGTTTTCTTACATCTGTTACACAAGCCTGTGAATCATATTAATATTTACAATGACACAGAATTATTTACAAAATTATATCTAGCTAGGCTGGCAGCCCCTCAGTTTTTCACAGATGCAGGTAGATCCAAATAGGCAGAGTGGGTGTCCTGATTCACTGAGGGGGTCCTGTAGCTGGCAATGACTTAAATTGGTGTCCTACCAACAGTTAATTGCACTTGAGGCACCTCCAAGGATCATGCTGTTTAACCCCTCTGGAGGTGTATTTATCTTTAATGAATATTGATACGTCACCTCCTTTAGTTTTCATGTCTTCAGTTTGTGGTCTGAATGAGTGAAAGGAAGTGTAACCCAGTATGGCTGGGATGTTCTCCACAGCCTTGGACCAAGTCACCATAAATGCACAAATGTCAGTGTCTTCCAAGATGAGGACTGCTTCTAATGAGTGCAATTTCATGGTAAGACTCCTAGTATTTAGCAGCATAACCTTGAGGTTGTTTTTAGATGGAGTTTTTACATCAGGAATTTTGCCCTGGAGACACTGTTGAAAAAGGCACTATGGAGGTAACAAGAGCCTTAGCCAGTAGCTGAAATCCCAGGGGTGACAGATGAAGTCCATCTCTGGCAAAGCCTCAAGGTCTGTCGATCATGTCATCCCAGGCTGACAGATATTGGATCCCCTTAGAATGACACCAGAATCTAAGCCAATTATTAAAGTCAGTCATTTTCTGTTTGTATTGAGGCATCATGCTAGGTGAAGGTGAAATGCTCCTTAAGGCTAAGGACATACCTGCCTGAGACATAAAGTCTGAGAGCTCAGTCATGTATCCAGAGAAGTACATCTCAAGTCGTTCACACCAACATGGACTGTGATGGAATCATAACAGTACCTGTTGTTGAAAGATTTGAGTACATGTGTGATATGGCAGATCCTGGCACCTGACAGACAGCTGACCATGATCTTATCCTTATTCAGCTTGGTGAGAGGATTTAAAGGATATCTATGAGCTAAGGAAAACAAACTCTCTTTAATTTACCCATTATTCATATAGATATGGAACACAAACAGATATTGATAAAATTTTTGTTTCAAGCAATCTGCTATCACATATCAGAGAAGTTTCAATAGTTTCATGTCCATTATCAGACCACAATGCTATAATTTTTAATAGTACTTTAAAAACTGACAGTCTAATACATCACAGGAGATTTCCAGTGTACATTATTAAAATAAAAAGGATTCAAGGATTGGTTTGTTAAAGAGATCAAAAATTTCCAAGAAATATGAATGGTAAAGCAACTGACATTGTCTTGTGGGATTCACTAAAGGCTTACTTAAATGGAAGAGTTGCAAGCTGGTATTATAGTAAAACAAGAGAATGGGGCAAATAAGTGAATACACTACAGGCCAAAACAAGCACACTAAAGTTAAATCTAAAACAAAATGACATTATCAGTATGAACTTAAAAGCTGAAATACAAAATATGTTGAAATTCTAAATCATAAAGTTTCAATAAACCTGGAAAAACTAAAACTTCAGGCATATTCAGTAAACCATTTAAGCTTGCATAGACTTGCTCTTAGATCAAAGAAAATGAATAAACTAAATCATATCAAAGAAAATATAACACATATAAGTAATAAAAAGAAAGTAAAACAGATATTATAGATATTCTTGAAGGCTTTAAAATATTTTATGAAAATATAAAAAATATAAGTAACCTAGATAATGATGATATAGTTGAAACTTTTCTAGGGGAAATATGAATAATAAATTAACAAGTGAACAAATAAAAAAATTACAGACCATTCACTTTAACATAAATAAAAGATCAAATAAAAAGTTAAAAAATAATAAGGCGCTCGGCTTAGATGGTCTTATACAAGAACTATATGCAATACTATCATATCATGTAGTCAAAATATTAGATAAGGTCTATAATGAAATGAAAACAACTGCTGAAGTCCCCCATCATGGAAATATTCCCTTATATCACCTATTTTAAAACAATTATTTAAATAACATAATTTCCTCTTTGCAAAAGTTCACATATTCTAACTATTGTATTAAAGACTTAATATTTTCTATGTTTCCAATTGCATATACAAACGACTGTTTAGAAAGTCATTACTTCAACAAAATTCTAGTATTGAAACAACAAAGTAATTTAATTTATTAGCATCAATTCTTAAATGATACTGATATATATACTGTTGAAAATTCCCCACATTATTGCAATTCTTAATAAATATCAATAATAATAATACAATGAAAAATAAAGCATATTTGTCACAAATGTAAACAATTCTTAATTTATATTTCACATATTTAGACAATTCCTCTTTGAACTACTCCTCAGAAATGAATAATGAAGACTTCTCTGAAGAATAGATGAAATTAATATTAAAATGTACAGATAAAACTACATTTTCATTATATTGGACATTTTTCACTTGGAATTGTTTACAAAGAGCTATTGTCACCCCTAACAAAATTACAAAAAATTCTATAAATCAAACAGAATTAAATGCTGGAGATGTGATTCTGAAATAATAGCTGATTGGACACATGATATATGAATGTGAAGTCATCTTGTCTTTTGGAAAGAAATTAATAACTTTATTCAAGCTCTATGGTTATATAAATGGAATATTTCCAAATCTTTAGTTTTATTTATACTTCCATTCCTGAGAATTCCAAAATGCAAAGTGCCTCTTCTTTGGTCTTTTCTTGATATAGCCAGAAAAGTAATTACTGAAAACTAGAAATTTTGTTTGCAGTAGTGAATTGCATACTGTAAAGATGAGAACTTCTAATATTACATATGCATTTAAATCTTGGCTTAAACTTAAAGACTTGCTTTAAAATATTGTTGTTAATGTATAACCTTGATGTATTGATCAGCTGTGGACCTATGGAAATAGTTATTTGCTTGTTTTATAACTGATTTTATTGTTTAAAAAATTTTAAAAAATTAAAAAAGATAGGAAAGTGAATTAAAATAATGAAAATAATGGAATGAGGATGGTCAGAAATACATAGTAAAATTATGGAAGGATCATTTACAAATGAGATTTTCTTATAAGAGCATTACAGAATGTTGGATCACATTTAAAGAGAGGTATAAAAATATTTATCTTATATGAGAGGATGACAAAAAGATGAAAAAGATAAGAAAGAATATGGGCAAATTTGAAAGGATGCTCTAAACTGTTTAGGTAGGACTGAAAGGAATTATTTTAGGAGAGAAAAAGAAATTTATGTGAAAAATCAGGAGAAAATGAAAGAATTGTTATATAGACAAAATATTTTTTTACAGGAAAATAAGGAAGAAGTATCATCATCCCTGATTACTAAAGTAAAGGAGGAAGGTGGTAAAATGAGGGAGATAAAAAGTAATAATGGGAGAATTGAAAAGGAACAATCTAAAATAATGGATATCGTAACTACGTATGTAAAAGGAATGGTAAAAGGAAAAGGGTTAAAAAGGAAAGGTTCATGGAAGGTAAAATGGTTTTCAAAAGAAATAAAGACTTGGAATAACAGATTACAGTAGCAGAAATGGAGAAAGTAATTAAAACTGTTCGTGTAGATATAGCAGTTGAATTGCATGGTATATAGGCTATCAAATGTAAGCAAAATGAATGTTATGGCAAAAAGAAATATTAATAAAAGTATTTAATGAATGATTAAATAAAGGGATAATTTATAAAGAAACACGTGAAGGGGTGATGAGATTTATATGGAAGAAAAAAAGAGAAGAAGGAAATAAGAAATTGGATACCTATCTTCTTTTTTCAGCATTTCCCAGTTAGGGGTTGCCACAGTGGATCACCTGTCTGCTCATGATTGGCAGTGGAGTTTTATGGTGTTGAGTTGCCAGCCCAGCACCCAACCTTCCACAGAAGGCACACACATGCACGCACTCACTCCTAGGGCCAATTTAGAGTGTCCAATCCACCTACAGCATGTCTTTGGGATGTGGGAGGAAACTAGAGCACCCAGAGGAAACCCACACAACCACAGGGAGGACATGCAGACTCCACACAGAAGGCAGCTCAGCCGAGGATCAAACCGGAGAGCCTCTTGCTGTGAGGCAGTAATGCTAACCGCTGCACCACCGTGGCCGCCCAAGAAATTGGAGACCTATGATGCTGGATAATTGTGATTATAAATAGTTTATGAAAGTAATACAAAAAGATTATAAGGTAAATTTCTACCTAAGGAGAAGATAATTCATCTCATGGCAGATACCCAGCATGGTTTTCATCTACACCATAGCACAACCTCAGCGTTAACGGCTTTTACCAATACCATAAACAATAACCGTAACAATAATCACATATCCTCTGCCCTATTCTTGGATCTTTCCAAGGCATTTGACATGGTTGATCACCAACTTCTGGTCCACACCTTGCAAACTTTCCACCTTGATACTAATGCCCTTCTTTGGTTTACATCCTACCTAAATGGAAGACAACAGGCTGTCCTATGGCAGAACAAGCTCTCTAATTGATTACCAAACACACTTGGAGTACCACAAGGCTCAATATTAGGGCCCCTACTGTTTTCCGTCTTTATTAATGACTTGTATACAGTCATACCAAATGTCAGCTGTATCCAATGCGCCGATGACTCCACCCTGATTTGCTCAGCTACTTCTCCCACAGACCTGAGGGTCGCTACCCAGTCCACCTTTAATACCATAGAAAATTGGCTCTCTGAACGTAGATTGTAACTAAATCCCAAAAAAACTAAAATGATGTTATTCTCTCCAACTCATAGGTCTGCCACCTTCACCTTTACCATAAATGCAAAAGATGGGACAATAATTTCCCCTGATCCCTCTACAAAATTACTAGGTGTCATTATTGACAATAACCTAAAGTTTGACCTACATGTAAATCAAACAATCAAGAACATCAATAAAAAACTTGGGTCACTGTATAAAATAAAAGCCTTCCTAATCCCTCTAGCTAAGATGGCTATAGCTCGCTCTCATCTACTCTCAACACTTTTATACGCCTCCCCCCTTCTCTCCAATCTAAACAAATCTGTACTAAATAGACTGTCAACCTGTTACA
Source organism: Protopterus annectens (assembly GCF_019279795.1). Classification (NCBI taxonomy): domain Eukaryota; kingdom Metazoa; phylum Chordata; order Ceratodontiformes; family Protopteridae; genus Protopterus; species Protopterus annectens. Next base: position 1,043,556,136 of record NC_056743.1, on the reverse strand, counting down.
ATCATATTGCTAGGTTTGCCACTGGAATGCCTTTTAAAACACACCACTGCATCAATCTAAAACAGCTTGGGTGGCTAGAACTTCCCAGTCTCATACAATATAACCTGCTGATCATGGCTAACAAAATCCTCTATAACCCAGATAACACACCAGCCCTTCAAAATATAATCACCCCTCCACAACAATCCCAGATTGCTTCGATCCTCGAACAAACTTCTAATTCAGACAACCAAAATCAACAGCACTGCTGGAGATGCCCTCTTTGCTAACGCTGCAGGCAGAGCTTGGAACTTACTTCCAGATGATATTACTTTGCTCTCCTCCCTAGGACAATTTAAAACTAAACTCAAACAACATATGGCATTTAACTGGCTTTGCCACTGCAACAAGCCCGGGTAACTTTCAACATGAATGTGAATAACCCAACTAACTATTTATTGTTAATTTTTCTCATGACTAGAACTAGGGGTATCTCATGTCTGTCTATGTATTCATTGGTAATACTACTTATGTACTCTTGTTTTACTTGTATTATTCTATCTGATAAATTGGAGCTTATCTCTCCGGGCCTCCACTGAAAATGGACATGGCTCCAGTTGGACTATCCCGGTCAACAAATGTAAAATAAATAAATAAAAATAATAAATAATTCTCCTTCTCCTTAGGTAAGAAGTGGAACTCACTCCCATCCACACTAATGACAATGTCAAAAACTTCAAAACTCAGCTTTACACCTACCTCTCCTCCAAATGGAAATGTAACTGCATTGTCCCCACCTAGAACTCTTTAACAAAAGCCCCTGGGTGGGTATCCTCCTGAGTTCCTAAGCACCTTATAGCTGGCTATAACCTTCACATACACTCACACTGTAAATACTGTAAATAGTGTTTGACTTTTGACTTTAACTGTGTGAGTTTGTTAAAATGCAGCTGCACAACATTTTTCCACTATGGGCAATATTGCTCATGCTTTGTATTATTTGATATGTATTTCTACTTGTACTTTTATTTTTATTGGACTGCTATCTTTACTGTAATCTGTTTCATGGAAGTTTTCTCCCCGGGCCTCCACTGAAAATGGGCTCTCTGGGCCCAGTAGACTTCCCTGGTAATCAAACTGGAAATAAATAAATAAATAACATTATATAATAGTATTTTTATTTCATTTTATTTTTTACTTTATATTTGTTGACCGGGATAGTCTGACTGGATTAATGTCCATTTTCAGCAGAGGCCCAGGGAGAAAAGCTCCAAGGTAGACAGATACAGTAATAACAAAGAAGACATATTACAGATATGGTATTTACAAAGAATACATAAGCAGACATGAATTGACAATTTCACAAGTTCGAGTTACCCCTGGTAACAGTCAGGGGAAAAATTAAACAGTAGTTTGATTAATTGATTATTCACATTCATGGTGAGAGTTAGCCAGGCTTGTTGCAGTGGCAAACCCAGTTTAGTGCTAGATGTTTGAGTTTAGCTTTAAATTGGCATAGGGAGGAGACCAAAGTAATATCAGCTGGAAGTAGGTTCCAGGCTCTGCCTGCAGAGTTTGCAAAGAGGGAATCACCGGCTATAGTGTTAATTTTGATTGTCTGAATTAGTAGACTGTTTGAGGATTGAAGAAGTCTTGGATTGTTGTAGGGGGTGATAATATTTTTAAGAGCTGGTGTATTATCTGGATTATAGACAATTTTATTAGCCATAATCAGAAGGTTATATTGGATTAGACTGGGAAGTTTTAGCCACCCAAGCTGTTTAAGGTTGATGCAGTGGTGTATTCTAAAAGGCAGGCCAGTGGCAAACCTGGCAATGTGATTGTAACAGGTTGACAGTCTACTGATGGAGAAGTACAGAGAAGGTCAGAAGGAGTTGCATTGTGTCTTTGCGGACTTAGAAAAAGCATATGACAGGGTGCCTAGAGAGGAGTTGTGGTATTGTATGAGGAAGTCAGGAGGGTCAGAGAAGTATGCAAGAGTGGTACAGGATATGTACAAGGGTAGTGTGACAGCGGTGAGGTCTGCAGTGGGAGTGACGGATGCGTTTAAGGTGGAGGTGGGATTACATCAAGGATCAGCTCTGAGCCCTTTCTTATTTGCAATGGTGATGGACAGGTTGACAGACAAAATCAGACAGGAGTCCCCATGGACTATGATGTTTGCAGATGACATTGTGATCTGTAGTGAGAGTAGGGAACAGGTGGATGAGACCCTGGAGAGGTGGAGATATGCTCTAGAGAGAAGAGGAATGAAGGTCAACAGGACTAAGACAGAATATATTTGTGTGAATGAGAGGAAGGATAGAGGAATGGTGAGGACGCAGGGAGTAGAGGTGGCGAAGGTGGATGAGTTTAAATACCTGGGATCAACAGTTCAGAGTAATGGTGAGTGTGGAAGAGAGGTGAAAAATAGAATATAGGCAGGATGGAGTGGGTAGAGAAGAGTGTCAGGAGTGATTTGTGACAGACAAGTACGAGTAAGAGTGAAAGAGGAAGGTCTACAAGAGGGTATTGAGAACAGCTATGTTATATGGGTTGGAAACAGTGGCATTGACAAAAAGGCAGGAGTCAGAGCTGGACGTGGCAGAGTTAAAGATGTTAAGATTTGCACTGGGTGTGACGAAGGTGGACAGGATTAGGAATAAGTATATTAGAGGGTCAGCCCAGGTTGGAAGGTTTGGAGACAAAGCCAGAGAGGCAAGATTACGTTGGTTTGGACATGTGCCAAGGAGGGATTCAGAGTATATTGGGAAAAAGATGCTAAGGAAGAAGCTGCCAGGTAACTGGAAAAGAGGAAGGCCTAAGATAAGTTTTATGGATGTGGTGAGAGAGGACATGCAGGTAGCTGGTGTGACAGAGCAAAATGCAGAAAACAGGAAGAAATGGAAACAGATGATCCACTGTGGTGACCCCTAATGGGAGCAGCCGAAAGAAGAAGAAGCAACAATCAGTGTTCGGAGAGCCAGTTTTCTATAGTATTAAAGGTGGACTGGGTTACAGACCTCAAGTCTGAAAGAGATAATAGAAGATATTTATGGGGTCAGAGGGAAAGGAATTCAGGAAGTGTCAATGATACTTGAAAAAATATTAGATGATATTAAGAAAGATCAAACAGAACTAAAATTAATGATGGCTGATATAAATAAAGCATTTGATTCAATAGAGCATAATATTCTATTGCAATTAATGGAAGAATATAACTGTAGTATAAAAATCAAAAAGGTATGTGAAACTGTATATGAAAATATTACTATTAAAGTCTTTGTAAATGGTTAGATTAGTGAAGAAATAAAAATGAGAAGAGGTGTAAAACTGGGATGTCCAATAAGTAGTATTTTGTTTTCAATAATTTTGAATAGTGTAATAAAATGATTAAATAAGGAACTGGATGAGAGTAAATATAATCAAAAAATGTGGATAAAATATATGCTGATGATATAATATCAACAGTGAAAAATGGAAAAGAAATTGAAAACATATTTAATAGATTACTAGAGATTGGGTTTAATATTAACAAATGAAAATGCAAAAGTATTGGAGGTAATGAAAAATTGGGGGTGTATAGTTTGTGGAAATTATATCAGTACTAGGAACTGAATTTGCAGGTATGATATAAAAAAATGGGAAAATGCTGAGAGATTTAAAAGGATTTAAGATTATGTGGATTGTCAATAAATAAAAATATAACTATGGGTAGAGAAAATATCATATTTAGCCAGTGTATATATGCTCCCAAAATATATGCAGAAGCAGTTTATTGAAACTGTTTTTCACTTTATCTGTGGATGCAGATTAAATTCAGTTAAGAGAGGAGTTTTGTACATGGAAAAAGATAAAAGGGGTTTGGGCTTATTGAACCCGATAGTTTATGGAGCATCTTTAAATTTATATATGGTAATGAGATGGATAAATGGAAAAGAGATCAATTTGGTAGGGAATATATTTAATGAAAAATATAAAAAAGAATGGGATGTAATTAAATGAATAAAAGAGAAAATGAATGGAAAAATGAAGAAATAAGAATGTACCAAGATAAAACAAAAAATGTGGAAATTAAGATTAGATAAAGTTGTTGATAATAGGAAAAGTTGGTATAAGAATATCATAAGACAAAATGATTCTTTGAATCCTTGGAAACATTTAACAGAAGAAAAAATAAAGCTGTAAAACAAAGGAATAAAAAGTGAATGCCAAATGTGATCTGTCAAGATTTTTCACGTAGATTGAAAATTAGTAAGTTACCTGTTAAAGGAAACATGCCTTATAAAAAAGCTGATGAGAGAATTTGTTTATATTGTGTAGAATTAGAGACAATGGAACATGTTTTTGATGTGTAAAATAGTTAAACAAATTATGGTAACAATAATAGAAATCAAAATAGTTAAGAACTGCATGATTATAAACAAATACATATGGATATAATTGAGTATGTTTTTATAGACAATATAGTAAAGAATATGTTAAGAATAAGGATACAAATATGTGATAGAATTTAGATGATCTGGAATGAAAGGTTAAATGATGTTATGTTTAATGGAAAGTGGATTTTACATAATACTATAAAGAAAATAAAGTGGTGATTATGGAAAAAATAGTGGGAGGTCTGTATTAAATGTAATTATTTTTAGAGGGTTAAAGTATAAGATATTTCTTTTTTGTAAATATATAAACATGTTGTATTATAAATAAAGTGTACATATTTTACAAATCAAAACTTCTAGTCTTTTCCATAGGTACCTTGGGATCTTTGGCATCCACCTGAGCTACCACCAGCTCAAGCAGATGAGACCTTGATTTAACATCTCATCTGAAGGATGACAGTGTCAGTACTACAACACCTCCCTTATGCTGCACTGTCGTGTCAAGAGTTCATCTACCTGACTTGGGAATAGAATCCACAGGCTTCTGCCCTAAAGGTGAGTGTGCTACCCGTTGCACCACTGATACTTCTTTCCCATAATAATCCATACTTGATTCATGTAAAACTTTTCTGAATGAGGCTTCTTATACTTTTCTAGCATAGCCATGTCCTACTCTTTTCTTTTTATGCTTTTTATTGTATTCAGAGGTATTCTTTTACCATACCTCTCTACACTCATAGCCATAACTAGGAAAGGGCAAATGGGATGGCTGACCCAGGTATAAGCTATTAGTGGACACAGCCTGTAAAATATACTATCCTATAGGGATACCATTTCATCCCTCCAGCTTAGGGACAATGTTTCAAACAATTACTCCTTATCTTCATTGTTATCTTTATCTGTTCCTTCCACAGTTCATTTATCCCATCTTATAGGTTCATAGGTTCATAGGTAGGTAATAGGCTATCTGCCCAAGGGCATTTATAATCCTAGCCAGAGTGTGTCAGCTTTTGCTACCCCATTGATTAATTAACTGATCCTCTGTCAAGCAGAGCCAATTAAGTGATCCCAGGGGTGTATTTTCTGTTAGCCATCCACTCGTCAAGGTTTCTCTTGAAGAGTGTTAGTGAGGGGCTCTGCCTGATGTCATTTGGAATTTTGTTCCAAAGCATGGGGAGTCTCTGTGACAGGAATCTATCCCTCCAGCATGTTCTATTTATTGTTGTGGTGAGGTTTAGCTCACTAGAGCACATAGCTCGCAGTGACTTGGATTTCTTTAGGTGGAGCATGTCCATCAATTCTGAGTTAGACATGGCTTTGTAAGTCAGGCCGAGATCACCTCTGAGTAAGCGATATGCCACTGAGTACAGCCAGAGTTTTTACAGTCAGGCTGCATAGGACATATGTTTGAGGCCAGTAATCCTCTTGGTGAGATACTTTTGTGGTCTTTCCAGCTGTTGGAAGTGTCTTGTGAGTTACATCACAAATGGGGCATTGTACTCTATGATGGGTCTAATGAGTGACGAGTAGAGGGGCACTATAACCTCTTTATTTCTAGATGCAAACCCTTTAGTAATTAGAAGGGCCACATAGAAGGATTTCCTAACTAGTTTGGCAATATGCAAATATAGCAAAATATATCCTCAGCAACATCCGTCTCACTGTTCAAAAAATCACTCAAGCCACACCTCTTGCAGTCATGGCTCTGTCCTTGCATTACATAAATGCTTTCCTAATCTCCTCCATTTCTTCTATTCTCCTTTCTGTCACTACCCACTATGCCGCATACTCAGTACTTCAGAAACTCCTAGAACAGGACTACATTTAGCTACTTTTTGCTACTATATTGCCTACTGTGATGTCACTTTGATTGCATCAGACAATGAGTGTATCTCTTGTTTTTTTTTCCTTCCCAAATAACCAACATCCAGGGTCCTCTTTGTGTAATGTAAACCTGCCTGGAAAGATCTATTGTATGAAATATTTTTTGATTGTATATATATATATATATATATATATATATATATATATATATATATATATATATATATATATATATATATATATATATATATATATAAAAAACACTGTATAAAATTGTTGTTGTGGAGCTTTTCTTCCCGAGCTTCCGCTGTAAATGGACCTAGTTCCAGTCTGACTTTCCTGGTAAACAAATGTAAAATAAAAATAAAATAAATAAAATAATAAATAAAAATATGATTGTCAAAGGAGAGATTACTATCTACCTGGGTCCCCAGATCTCTTATTACTTCTTCTGTATTAAGGGGGCAGCCACCTATGTGGTAATTTGTGGGTGTTTTGTTTTTCCCAAATGGGATGACTATGCATTTTTTGGCATTTAGCTTGAGGCCATGACTTTGACATCAGGTGTCCGTCTCAGGAAGGCCCTTTTGGAGGATGCCCATGTCAACCGGAGAGTCAATTATGGCTCCCAGTTTGTCACCGTTGAACTTGGTTAGCCACAGTCCTCCTGTGTTTGCCTGTACTTCTGAGAGGTATATGCCAAAAAGTAGGGGTCCCAGGAACAAGCCTTGTGGGACACCACTTGTGACTGGTTTAAAGTCAGACCCGGAGCCTGCTATACTTACCGTGTGAGTTCTGTCTGTAAACCAGTTGGCAAACCATCTCGTGATGTAGGGTTTTACTTTCAGGCTGGTGAGTTTTTCTGTAATACCCGAGTAGGGAATGGTGTCAAAAGCCTTGGCGAGGTCAAGGTAGGCTGTGTGAACCACCTTTCCCTCGTGTATGGCCTTGGTGACTGTCTCGAAGAAGTCAACCAGGTTTAGCAGGCATGATCTGCCCTTAACAAAGTCGAACTGGGTTGGGTCAAGTGTTTGGAGGTTCCCAATGTCTTTGTTAATGAGTTCCATGATGATGCGCTCCATAGCCTTGCAGACCAGGTTAGTCAGGCTTATGGGGGTGATAGTTACCAGGGTCAGTTGTGGTCCCTCCTTTGTGAAGAGGAATAACCATTGCTGTGCACCATTCTATGGGCACATAACCTGTGGAGAGGCTGAGGTTGAACAGCATGTTTAGGTGGGGTGTTAGTTCGTTCTGCAGTTTGTGCAAGACGCAGCCTTGGACACCATCTGTTCCCATTGATGCTGTGTTTTTGGCTTTTGAAAGGACTGTTTTCACCTGTGCGTCTGTGATTTTTGGGATACTACACTTTTCCAGTATTGATATGGGCCCTTTTGGAGGTGAGAGGGGGGTGAAGTTTGCACTGAATCTATCTGCCAGGATGTTGGCAATATCAGTAGGGTCAGTATATTTTGTGCTATTTTGCAGTAGTTCAGTGCATATCTGTGAATTGCCACTTAGATTCTTAACATAGCTAAAGAAGGCTTTGTGGTTGTCTTTTGAAACCTTGGCTATTTTTCTTTTGTAGTTAGCCTTGGATGATTTCATGAGGGACCTTAGTTGCTTATTGATACTGATCAGGGATGTCTTTCCTTCTTGGGATTTGCTTTTTTTCTGAACTAGTTTCCTCCTTCTATTGTATAGCCTGTTTTTTGCAGGGGTCCACCAAACTGGTTTCCTTCTCTTAGAGGAGTGAGTCTTAGTTTTGCTAGGGATGGCACAATCCATGCATTCTTGTAGGTGCTCATAGAGTGCATTTGTAAAGGTTTCTGCATCTTGGGCAGTGTTATCCTTTAGCGTGGGGGCTGTGAAACATACCACCTCTGTCTTAAGTAAGGTGAAGTTTGCTTTAAAAAATTTTTTTACTGTGGTTTCCTTAGTTGGGGGTGGTGGTGGGGTGTGGACATCCAGAGTGATTAGTTTACGGTCTGATCTAACCAGTGACGCGTTGACCTCCAGTGTGGAACACCCATCGCCCATGTTGGTGATGACCAGGTCCAATATAGGTTCATAGGTTCATAGGTTCATACTAGGCTATCTGCCCAAGGGCATTTATAAGCCTAGCCCATAGATATGTGGCTTTCACCACCCCTTTAGTTTGAATAAAAACTATGCCTATTATTGTTTTGCTGTGCTGCTGATAATCCTAGGGTATATCTGCAATCCTGGGGGTATGTCTGTCATCTCCATCCATTGGTCAAGATTCCTCTTCTCTGCCCTACCAGTGCAGCTCTTTTGTTCCACAGCGATTTTGTTCCACAGCATAGAATCTGTCCTCAGAACGAATCCTCCCCTCATCAGCCGTCCTATTAATAACCCGTGTCAAGGTTTAAGTCTCCGTTGTGTGAGTGTGAAGATCTTTGAGGTTTTGACATGGCATAATATTCAATCATGGGAGTCACCTGGCTCAGGCTGTGGTATGTCACTCCTGGAGAGAGTGAATAGAGCTGGTCGGGCAGTTCTTGGAGTTTTTGAGACATATTTTTGGCTTTTGATACCTTTTTCCTCTTGGTTTTCCTTTTTTGGGGGCTTCCAGCTGCTGCAGGTGGCGGGTCAGGATACATTCCTCAACCTAGGTTGCTCATGGTGATGAGTGAGTGAGCGATGACCTCCTTGATCTAGATGTGAATCCCTGAATGATGTGAATCCCTTCATCCCAATGTGAATCTTGTCCTGATAGCAATGCAAGTGTCACTACTTTAGCAACATCTACCTGGGCGAGGCCTCTGTCTGGTGGCTTCCCCCTGGCTCTGTGGTTGCCACCACCATATGGTAGCTAGGGGTAACCTTGCTTTCGAAGGAATATATTTGTTTTTCTTGGTGTTTAATTAATGTACATGAAATAACAGTTAGGCCATGGCTCTGGGCCCAGTTATCCGCTTCTGTGAGGCCCAGTCAAGAGTTTTCATGTGTCAGGGAGTGTTTTCTGCAAATGTTGTATCATCATCTGCAAACTTTGTCATTGTGTACTTTCCTCAGTTAGATGCTTAAGACAAGAGAAAAGTAGATGATAGAAAGTGTGGTAGGACTGAGCCCCTGTGACAGATCTTTGAGTGGCTCCAGGAGTCTGACATGGCTCCAGCAACTCTTTCTGTCATTGTTCTGTCATAGCAGATTGCAACCCTGTATGTGTGGCTAGTGGTTTGGTTTGATGCTGAGTGGGAGAGTTAGGGTATTGTGTCATTGCCAGGTCGAAGGTCGAGGTAGGAGTCGAGGTAGGGCCTTGTGACTGCCTCAAAACCACTCAACCAAGTTTAAAAGGCATGATCTCAAAAGACACTGCCAAACTATCCAAAGTCAAAAGTGCATATTATGTCTTTGTCTTTATTTATGAGTTCCATTATGATCCTCTCCATAGTTCGCCCTCTCTAAGGCTTTGCAGATAAAGATTCAGGCTGGGTTGGAGGGTAAGCCCTTTCAAACTTGAATTGGAGGCTACAGCCTACCAGGAACCACATGCATTATCCTGAGGTGATGCTATGATTAAACAGCTCCTAACTCTTCTGGTTTAATTCTCTTATTGTAGTTAGCATGGCACATAGTCACACCATCCATCTGTCCATGGATTTTGTGTTTTTTTGAGATGAGAGCAGTTCTCACCTTTGCTGGAGATGTTTAGGGAGGGGACAATGGATGTTTGCCTTCTCTGAGGGGGAGGTGGGGAGGAAGTTTGCACTTTGGGGGGTATAGAGAAGTTGTTGGCGTGTGTCCCTGTCAGCCTCTATCATTGGACTAATTTCCCTTTCAGCAATCTCATTTCACAGGTTCCCTAGCACCCATAGCTAAAGAAGGGTTTATTGTTTTCACCTCTGGTAGGGGAGTTTACCAGCTGATCTAGGGCATTTGAGCTGATGAATTCCAGGAAGCGCTGGGCCTGGGAATTTGTACTCGAGTAGTTTTACCAGTGAATGGCAGATTAATTGAAATCGCCCAATATCAGGGTATTCGGTAGGACCTTCATGTTTTCCAGTGTCTCCAGAAAGGTGGAGTAGTGGTCCTGGGTCATGAAGGGTGATCTGTAGCAGGTCACAATTTGCATTGCAGATTTGCCTTGAAATATACATTGCCATTCTCACCACATTTACACTTTCCATCACTTCCAAACATATGGAAGGCAGGTGTAATTATATACTATTCATTATTTAGTGCTGCCATATATTAATATTTATTTAATTATTCATTTTAATTTATATTCAGATGATAACTAGGGACTAGTGCTTCTTCTCAGGGGCAGCTTTTTATGGTAGATTGTAATATTTCATTGCCTGACATTATGACTGTCCAAAATTGCAAAAAGATCTCTGATTTCTCAATTTCCTTAGGTGTGGCAACCTCAGAGATAGCACATTTAGAAGTAGGAGTGTGGTTGTAAAATCATTACCTCAAATCAGCTGGAAGGGAGAGCTCAGACACCCCTCTATTGCTGCAAAAGATGTTCAAAATCTTTTCTTTTCTCAGTTTTGGGTGCTGATAGTTTTAAACATTGATATTATTATTATTATTATTATAGGGAGACAATTATACATGCATAAATCAGAATCACATTTACTGGCCAAATATGCATGCATACAAGGAATTTGATTCCAGTTTCAGTGACTCTCCAAGTATGAATTACATAAATGACATACATGCAACTATTAAGAACAAGACAAATTACATACATACAGCTATCAAGAACAAGACAAAAAAGTAAATATACATATACATATACATACAAGATGCAAAGTGCAACTCAGTGCAAGAAATACTAAAACAAACTCTGAAAGAAACAAGTATTAACAATATGTAAACAATACTGTAGAATTCTCAGAGGCTTGGTAAAAAGAATACCTCAGCCTAATAAGCTTGTCTGTCAGTTTATTGGAAGTTTATAGGTTCAAAGGTAGGTACTAGGCTATCGGCCCTGGGGCCTATACAAGCCCAGCCAAGCCCAGCCAAAAAGGTACCCTGGCTTTTGCCACCCAAGAAAATTATTTTCCTGTGCCACTGTCAAGCAGAGCCACAGAGGTGAGCCCCGGGGTGAATTTCCTATTTCCCATCCAATCATCAAGATTTTTCTTGAAGAGTGCTAATGAGGAGCTTTGTTTGATATAGATAGGTAGTTTATTCCAGAGTATGTGAAGTTCTCTGGGACAGGAATCTATCCCTCCGGCATGTTCTGTTTATTGTGGTGACAAGATTTAGGTCCCTAGAGCGTGTAGCTCGGAGGGAATTGGGATTTCTTTAAGTGGAGCATGTCCAACAGCTCTGGGTTTGATATAACTTTGTATGTTAGGCAGAGATCACCTCTGAGTAGGTGATATGTGACAGAGTAAAGCTGGAGTTTTTTGAGACGGTCTGCGTAGGGCATCTGTTTGAGGCCGGTAATCCCCTTTGTGAGGTATTTCTGCAGCCTTTTCAGTTGTTGTAGATGTCTTGTGAGGTACATACAAAAAGGGGCATTGTACTCTAGTGATGAGTAGAGGGGAACAATGACCTCTTTTTTTCTGGATGAGAAACCTTTTGTGATGAGGTGTGCCACTTAGAAGGATTTCCTGACTACTATGTCAATGTGATTATCAAAGGAGAGACTACTGTCCACCTGTGTCCCAAGGTCTCATCACACTTTCTGTGTTAAGTATACTATCGCCTATGTTGTAGTTCATGGGTGCAGAGTTTTTACCAAAGGGGATGACAATGCACTTTTTGGCATTGAGCTTGAGGCCATGGCTTTCACACCAGGCATCTGTGTCAGTGAGGCCCTTTTGTAGGATGCCCACATTGTTAGGAGTTTTGATTATGGCTCTTAGTTTGCAGTCATCTGTGAACTTTGTTAGGCAAAGACCTTCTGTGTTAACCTGTACTTCAGAGAAGTAGATACCAAACAGGAGAGGAACCAGGACTGAACCCTGTGGTACTCCACTTGTCACTGGTCTGAAGTCGGATTTGGAGTCTGCTACTTTCACTGTGTGGGTTCTGTCAGTGAGCCAGTTGGCAACCCATCTTGTGACAGGGATTTATACATAGTTTAGTGAGTTTATCTATAATTCCAGAGTGGGGGAGAGTGTCAAAAGCCTTGGCAAGATCTAGATAGGCTGTGTGAACCACCTTACCCTTGTCTACGGCTTTGGTGACTGCTTCAAAGAAGTCTATCATGTTTAGGAGACATGATCTGCCTTTTACAAACATGAACTGGGTGGGGTCCAGAGTTTGAAGATTACCAATGTCTTTGTTTATAAGTTCCATGATGATACTTTCAATGGCCTTGCAAACCAGGCTCATCAGGTTAATGGGGTGGTAGTTCTCGGGGTCTGTAGTGGCCCCCCCCTTGTGCAGTGGGATAACCATCGCTGTGCGCCATTCAGCAGGCACAAAGCCTGAGTTGAGGCTATGACTGAACATGGTACTTAGGCTGGGTGCCAGTTCGTTCTGTAGTTCATGTAGAACGCAGCCTGGGATGTTGTCTGGTCCCATAGATGCTGTGTTCTTGGCTTTGGAGAGTGTGGTTTTTACCTGTGCAGCTGTGAATACAGGAACTTTGCATTCTTCCGGTATAGAGATGGGCTCTTTAGGGGGTGAGAGGGGGGTAAAATTAGCACTGAACCTATCTGCCAGGATGTTGGCAATATCAGTTGGGTCTATATATTTAGTGCCATTGTGCTGTAACTCAGGGCAGATCTGAGTGTTGCCATTGAGATTCTTGACATAGCTATAGAATGCTTTGTGGTTGTCTTTAGAATCAGTGGCAATTTTGTTTTCGTAACTAGCTTTGGAGGATTTATCAGGGATCGCAGCTTCTTACTGAGGCTGACCAGGGAGCTCCTCTACTCATGGGATTTTACTCTCTTTTGCAACAGTTTCTTCCTTCTGTTGTGCAGTTTGTTTATGGCAGGGGACCACCAGATTGGCTTCTTTTTTTTTGGAGGATAGCGTCTTGGTTCTGTTTGAGATAGCACGATCCATGCACTCATGTAACTGCTTATAAAGTGCAATTGTGTAGGATTCAGTAGTCGTAACTGTATTGTCCATCTGCATGGGTGTCATGAAGTTCACCACTTCTGTCTTAAGAAGGATGAAGTTAGCTTTGGAGAATTTTTTTACCATGGTTTCCTTAATGGGGGGGTGGGGGCAGGATGTGGATATCTGGGGTAATTAGCTTATGGTCGGATCGGACCAATAAGGTGTTGACTTCAGGTGTGGAACTCATGTTGGTAATGACTAGATCTAGGATATTGCTGCCCCTGGTGGAGGTGTGGATAAGTTGATCCAGGGCATTGGAGTTTATGAATTCCAGAAAGCGTTGAGCAAAGAAGTTGGTACATGAGCAGTTTTCCCAGTTAATGGTGGGGTAGTTGAAATTGCCCATTATTAGGGTGTTTGGTTGAACCCTAATATTTTCCAGTACATCAAGAAAAGAGGAGTGGGAATCCTGGGGCATGGTGAGTGATCTATAGCAAGCTACAATTTGGATTGCAGTTTTGCCCAAAGTTAGTTGCACTTGGATAACCTCGGCTGCATTATGCTGAGCAACTTGCCTGGAGATGTGGATATCCTTAATGAATATGGACACACCTCTGCCTTTGGTGTTCCGGCCCAGGTTACATGGCAGAAAAGTGTGGTATGAGTTATAGCCTGGTAGTGCAGGGGTGCTGTCTGGAGCCTTGAACCAGGTCTGAGTCACTGCATAGATATCGATGTTCTCCATTTTAAGGAGTGCCTCGAGTGAGTGCATTTTGAGATTTAGACTTCTATCATTGAGTAGCATCACCCTCAGTTTTTGCTTGCCTGTTCCTGTTATGGTGGTGAATTTATCATTTAACCTTGCCTAAAAAAGGCACTATAGGGGCAGCAAGAACCTTAGCCAGTGTCCGGAATCCCAGGGGTGACAGGTGCAGGCAATCTCTGGCAAAGCATTGTGGTCTGTCGACCATGTCATCCCAGGCAGACAGATACTGGATCCCTTTAGAATGGCACCAGAAGCTTAGCCAATTGTTGAAGTCAATCATTTTGTCCTTGTTCTGCGGCATCAATCTGGGTGATGGCAGAATGCTACTCAGGGCTAGGGTTATACCTGCCTGAGCTACAAGATCGGAGAGCTCTTCCATGACTCTTTTCATGTAGTCCAGGGAGGTACGTCTCAGGTCATTCACACAAACATGGACAATGACAGAGTCATATTTGTACTTGTTGTGGAGTGACCTGAGTGCGTGGGTTATGTGGCGGATCCTGGCATCCGAAAACAGGCAGCTGGCAGTAACCTTCTCCTTGTTTAGCCTGGTGAGTGGGACATCAGTGTGCCTGACTATAGAGTCACCTATGACTAGTGTGTTGGGTACGTTGTTTTGCCTTATTGGCTGTGGTTGAGTGGCACAGTGAGTCTGCGGGCTATGTGTCATTTGGGTTGTGTTGGGGGGTGGAGGTTGCTTGCATTTCTGCTTTGGAGGCCTCTGTTGCTTGAGCAGATTATTACTGAGAGCCTCTGTGAATGATTTTGTGTTTCTATGTGTGGATTTTGGTGGTGTAGATTTAGTGAGACTATGTGATGAGTGTGGTGTGGTGCAAGTGTTTACCTTCTCCTCTTGACTGTCAAGTTCAGTCTTGATTGGAGAGAGCTTTACCTCCAGTTTGGCTAGATAAGTGCATCTCTCACAGGTTGTAGTGTTGGGTGGTAGGAGGAGAAGGTTGTCTGTTTACATGAGGCAATTTCTACATTGCCCCAAGATGCCCAGATTCATCAGATAGACAGGAGCTGACCCTTGGACATGCCTGAATAAAAAAAATATTTTCATCTAGATTAGTGTGGAAATTGAGTACAAGAGCTGTTTTTTCTCTAAGCAAGTGAGGAAAGTAAGTACCAAAACTGTTTTCCTCTAGGAAATGAGGAAGGTTTAGTGCTGTAGTAATTAGTAGGTTATTTAGTGCTTACAAGTTCTGAACAAGTGCTGATCACGAATAAGCAAATTCAAGTGCTAAAACTAAGAATCTGTATCTGGACTAAACTAGTTACAGGAAAGGGGGAAAATAAGTGCAAATGCGGTCTTTTAAATCAGAAAGTTGAGAGAGATGGAAAAACTGCCCAAATGGCCAATAACTACAATTTCTGGGCCAGAACCACTCCTTATGTGGTAGATAGGTTACCTAGTGCATACCACTCCCACTGATACGCTAGAAGGCTTCCCTCCAACACAGAAAGCTTGGGAGGGCTCGGAAGCTTGCATACAGTCCTGGATACAGCAAATCTGAATCTGGACTACACTAGTTGCAGGAAAGGTATATATATATATATATATATATATATATATATATATATATATATATATATGTGTATATATACATATATATATATATATATATATATATATATATATATATATATATATATACACAGAAAAGTAGCTAAAACAGCAGTAAAAACAATTCAAATGCAGCGCAAGCTAGCACACTTGAGTATGTAGCAATGTTAGACCAAACAGTTTAAAAAATGCAATTAAATTAAAAATGACTAAAAACAAGTGCAGAAGGAGTCTATTAGGTAGAATGAAGTAAACAGATGGGACTGGGGGGAGTGTCCCAGATCAAATCTACAGTGGGGGCAGGTAACTGCAAAAACTTCCAAATTTAAACAACAAGACAGGAATAGGGAGGGTGGGTATGGGAAAACCCAACACCTTCAGCAGAGATTTGAAAAACTATACACTGAAGCAAAAATAACAGTGCACAACTCTGAAGTCAGCCAGCAATGATATAAAATTAGTCAAACAACAATTACCTGTACACAACTCTGAAATGCCAGAAAAATATACTCAGCTCTGTATATCTCAAATAGTTTGAAGAGTACTCTGTCAGGACACAGGAATGCTCCAGCAATGATATTAAAACTATGAACAATGAAAGATTGGGGTTGGCATAATGGTTAAAGTATCTACTTCACAGTTAGAAGGGGCAGGGTTGGATTTGGACTTCTGGTCATTGGATAGGCTTATAATAGTCCACAAACTAATAGTCTAGTATTTACCTATGAGCTGCTGAAGTTGTTTATACTGCAGTCTTAGGTTTGTTTCTCTCAGATCGCTGCACTCTGAAAAAAATAAAGTCATGCCAGGTTGGCTGCCCAAGAAGCTAGTATGTGCTAAACTACTAGTCAGCATTTATACAATAATTAATTTGTTAACTTGGTAAGACACACAAGTAAAACTCCATCTTTTCCTAGGTTTTTCCTGGAGAACTGACCTGATTAACTGACTTCCTTAGACTCACACAACATTCAGCATGAATGTGGTGAACAAAAAATATCCACTAATACTCATTAGCAGTTTATAAACTTCAGATGATTATGATACACTTCCATACTTCCGTTGCACCTGCATTTTCTATGCTTCCTTG
Source organism: Protopterus annectens (assembly GCF_019279795.1). Taxonomy (NCBI): domain Eukaryota; kingdom Metazoa; phylum Chordata; order Ceratodontiformes; family Protopteridae; genus Protopterus; species Protopterus annectens. Next base: position 1,043,539,532 of record NC_056743.1, on the reverse strand, counting down.
CACAGGCTGTATTATGTTGTCAGGTTATCTAAACTGCTATCTCAGTGAAATTCTATAAATCCAAATCTTTACAGCACATAGGATATACATGCACAACCTTTTATTATCGTATGCTTGTATTCAGGTTAATTCCCATTAATCTGCTGGAATATTTTTTCCATATTTGGTCAGCTCTACAGTTTGTTTGAGCACCTGGTAAAAGCTGTGTCCTTCAGGTGATATATTTCTAGAGCAAACAGGGCAGATTGGCATAGCAACTTTGGCGTGGTCATGGTAACAGCAAACAAAAGAGGAAGTGTCTTCCATTTGCTATTTGAGCTCATGAAGTATGGCTGTAAAAGAGTTCATTATTTCTTTAGCTGACTGAAGTAGCAAGGGGGAGGGGTAAATAACGCATGACAGATACAATGTTTAAGAGCTATAAAATGAAATATTGTGTAAAACTCATGAGAAAACTGGTCTTTTCAAAAATATAAGCAGTTTAGAAAAACACATTTTCAAATAAATGTCCTGCCGTATGCTTTGACCAAGAGTTTTGTTTCATTACAATTACTGGCTATTATGTTTGACTTCAATTGCTCAGAAACATATATACAAAAATGCTGCTCAGCTGATGAAATAATGCTATGTTGCTTATTAAATCATGCTATTCTGCAAAACATTAGCTAGTGAAACTTATCTTGTTTTCTGCCTCTTTTCACTCACCCGAGAATTTATTATGACCAATGAGAAGTCTGTACTTCTTTAAAATAAATTATATTGTTTCAGAAAATCCCAAAGACATGCGGTAGGTGGATTGGACACTCTAAATTGGCCCTAGGTGTGAGTGTGTGCATGTGTGTGCCTTCTGTGGAAGGTTGGGCGCCGGGCTGGCAACTCGACACCGTAAAACTCCACTGCCAATCATGAGCAGACAGATTAGCAATATTTTAAGCTAATTTTGTGATAGTAAATAGACAAGTCCCCCCTCCCCCCCAAAAAAATAAAAAAAATATCCCTGTATAATTTATTTTTTAATTTATTGGCTACAGTTTGTGTAGAAGAGTCCATTTTAATTGATGAAAGTCTGTGTGCATGTGCAAATGTTTGTGTGTGTGTGTGTGTGTGTGTGTGTGTGTGTGTGTGTGTGTGTGTGTGTGTGTGTGTGTTTGTGTATATACCTGTGTGTCTATTCCAAAAACAATGTAGTAAACCACAGAAACACACAAAATGCTCGCAGAGGAGTAGGAATCCATGCAGTTTATTTAACACCTTGTACTTCGAAGGTTTTGTTAAATAAACTGTGTGGATTCCGACTCCTCTGCAAGCATTTTGTGTGTACCTGTGTGTCTATGTCCATATCTGGAGAGATGGGGAAGAAAAAGGTAACAAAGCCACTCCCTGATTATATCAGTTACAAACAAAAGGTAACGGCAATATATTGTGTCTCCATGATTCTGTATTCTTTATTAAGTCTAGTACTAGGCTGTGATCTGGCATGTTTCCAGTATTCTGTTGATAATTACCTTCTTATCAGGTAGCATAAAACTCTGATGAATACAATTTTCTGAAGTCCCAATTATATGTAGCACAGGGCTCAGCGTTTTCGGTTTGCAGGTTTAACTACTGCCTTTTCATCTAAATGAGATGCTGTCTTAAACAAACCTTTACGTTTGTACTAGCAATAATGAAAATGGCAGGATGTACTACATACTTTTTATGTTATTTTTTCCCTGATATCTGCTGACCATCAAGTCTCTCACTGATAGGAAAGTGCCCCTTTGTTCGTCTTCTCTGGGAAATCCATTCATATCAAAGGTGTGATCTGATCAAAGGGGGCTAGGTATTATTCAAGCACCTATGAGGATGGTTTGTGATCTAGCCAGCATCTTGGCAAATGACAACGTTTTGAATGGTATAACCTCACCCCCCTCAGGTGGAGGGAACAAATGTACCATGTCATTTCAGTGGCCCACAAGGCTATCCCCTTATAATTGTGCTTTTCATCACCCTCACTATGAAGGCAGTGGGTTGATGAATCTAACATTTGGATCCCAGGCTATTATGTTCATTGATGCCTCTCCTCAGAGGGATATTAGCAGTATGCATGGGAGGCTAAAAGTCTTCCTCCTCTCAGGATTGGCCCATCCACCCCCCTGCTAACACCATCAGATGTCCAAGCCACTAGTCAAGTTCAAGTCACCTGGAGAATTTTCAGCATATTAGCCCTCTGTGCAACTGCTGCTGCCTCAGTCATGATTCATAAATTCCAAAATTTAATTCTATAGATCACTCATTCATTCATTCTCTGATTATGCACTTAACCTGCTTCAGAGGCATGGGATGGCACAAGGTATTAAAATGTAACTTAGACAGGGTACCAGCATATTAAGAAATACTCATGGCACACAAACCAGTTTGGAGGAGTACCAATTCACATGCATAATGCCATTGGGATGTAATAGTAAACTGGAACTCCTGTCAAAAAGCCTCAGAGGAATGTAAGAGAAAACTGGAACACCTCTCGAAAAGCCTCATGGACAAAGGGATGATGTGCAAATTACAAATAGAAAGCGCCTCTTCTGGTATCAGGACTGGAGAAACAAATGATACGAGGCAGCAAAGCTATCCCACCATGCTGTAAAATATGCAGGAGTACTTGAAATTGTTGGAATTATGTGGTTGTTAACATGCCTGTTGCTAGTGGGATATCTGGAACAGCACTACAGGAAATTCTGAAGTCTACTTCATGATCTGTTCACTGATGCAACATACAGTTCTGACATAGCTCAGCATGCTTCCTTACTTTACCACTGCAGCACTGCTGTTGATTAAAGTTCACCATTTCTTTGGTTGTTTTTCTGCTGTGCATAGCCTTAAAATTGTCTAGGTGGATCAGTCTACTACATTGGTTAATACATTTATGATAAATAAATAAAATAAATTAATAAAAGAATATATTTTAAAATAAATTAATAAAAGAATATATTTTAAGTTAAGTATTCAACACACTGTAGCACCTTTGGGAGGTGTTGCAGACCTTGTTACTTGGAAGAAAGCTCATTTGAATAATGGAACCGGGTAAAATATTTTGTTTCATCGCATTCCTCAGCTCTTGACCCTTGTCTAATGTGCTTGGATGCCAGAAAGTACAGGAAAAATTAGTTAGTGTGGCTGGGTTTAAAGATTGTGAGATGATTGGGGGGGTCAAAAATAGCATAAAAAAATTCTAAATTAATTTATACATGCTTATCTTATATTACCACTTCCTTCTTTAGCCAGCTTCCAATCATCTCACCCACCTGCTGAAGTTTCTTACTCAACTAATGTTCATACCATGTTAAAGTCAGTGTGCTTTCACAAAGCCACATAAAGCTGCTTAACTTCTTTAGAATGCTCAGTAATAATAATCTCAGGCCTTTCCTAGAAATGGCATTGCTCAGACACCACTCTGATTATAACTATTTCTGAAAGTTTATTTTTATTTATTTAATGTTTTGTTAAATCGGATATGTAGACTAAGATGTAGCCCTTTTCCAGACATTTCCCCGATCAAAAGGGTAACAGTAGGAATACCTATAAACATTATGTTGTTTTTGCAAGTGGGAAGATATCAGAATGAAACCCACATGTATACAGAGGGAACATACAAAATCTACACATGTTGTTCAGCTTTCTATAATATAATTCCCTCCAAACTCCTCCCAGTCCAGCCCAACTATTTTTTATGTGCTATGGTACATTTATGAGCCAAACTGTTCCAGACATGTGAATCATTTTTTATCCACCTCTGCCTCCCATCACTCAGTACACACACTGCTTGTTTCATGTATCTGGCTGTAATTGTATTAATTAGCAACCAATGATAAACCCTTTATTAACAAGAGAAGCAAAAGAAAACTCAGTACCACTCGTATTAGTCTTCATTTTAAACATGGTCTTATTATCTTCTACAACAGTAACTAGAGTGGTACACAAAACTGGATGACTAATCTGACTTCGGTTTTGGGTTGAAAACCCTACTGAACACTCACCAACAACAATTAATTACTATCGGAGCACAAGCAGCTAACACTGTAAGCCATTCAAATGACATGAAGCTACAGCTATTAACATTACTGTAATAATTGCAGTGCATGATGGGTAATGTATGCTCCTCTAATGAGAGTTGTAGTTACTGTGAGAGCAAGTACAAAAGTAGGAAATTGCCCTGAACTTTGGTGTAGTTTTTTTCAGACAATGCCTATGCGGCAAAATAAGTTCTGTTGACTTCAGGCAATCTCTCTTCACTTGCCTCTCTTTGGAATGAGGGCTGCATGTACAGAGCACACAAAGAGCACCAATTTTTCCAGAGTAACCCAGAAAAAATGTGTACATTGTGATTTTTCCAGGAAGCAGGGTCATCTGTGGGCTTATGTCACCCACAGAAGTGAGTAACAGATCTGCCCTATGCCCCTCGCTCATTTACCTGGAAGAATGCAGAGTCGGCATATGTGGGGAGATAGGACCATAAACAGAAAAAATACTAGTTCCTGAGTGGTGATAACACCACTCTTCATTCAATCGACCCTCACTTCTAGTGGGAATGAATGAGTCTTAGCGCTGTTAGGCCAAGGGAAATAAATGGGACTATTCAGTAATAACAAGATTGGTCTGATGGGCAGTGGAAGAGAGACCAGAGCAAGACAGTCGTGTGTGTGTGTGTGTGTGTGTGTGTGTGTGTGTGTGTGTGTGTGTGTGTGTGTGTGTGTGTAGATAAGTAGCTAGATAGAGAAGTTTTCCAATCCATAAAAATGCTTTCATTTCAAAAAGCAACTAGCCAAAAAACAAAAACAAAAAAAATGAAAATAAAAAAAGATTGTCAAAGGAAAATAAACACGGTCCTTTTTGAGATCTACAAACTTGCACATTACAGCAACACTCAGCCTAATTTTTTATAATACTGTTTGTGTTTACTGTAATGCCCACCACTGCTGCCAATGTGTGATGGGCTCCTATATGTGTTGACCCCACGCTGGGCCAATAATCAAGGAGTCTGGATCCTCACCACTGACACTGGAGAGGGACATGCAGTTGGAATACAAATGGATGCACTCAGTATTTCCAGAAGCAAACCTCTCTGAATCAAGTACAATTTCCCTTAAGAGCACACAGGGACCACACTCAGCCCGGGGTCTAGACATCTCTTTATCTGTCACTCTCCAAGTCTCCAATAAGACTCCCCACTGGTACAGCTGTAGGATTAGGTCCTCAGTGGAGTGTCCAAACCAAGTCCTCCAGCACCCTCTCTGTAAATCCAGTGCTTCATGTCCCTGCCCCAAGTAGCTGACACACACATTCTTTACGATTTAATTTTCACACACACACGCGCGCGCACACACACACACACACACACACACACACACACACACACACACACACACACACACACACACACACACACACACACACACACACACACACACACACACACACACACACACACACACACACACACACACACACACCTCGGAAAGTCTGGCACAGATTACCTCCTCTACCATCTTTGCCCAGACTATAAGGTAGTTATCACTGGCACCAGTCAGTTACTATAAGGCTCTTAAAAGGGTATCTAATTATACTGTGTAATATTAATACTAGTACAAATAGTAGTAGTTCTCCAAGATGGCAAGGCCTTCTGGAGTGGCCCACACAGCGTCATCAAATAAATATAAGTACTCTCAAAGGCTGGCTACATCCTATAAGGATCAGCCGCAATAAAAGTTTTAAATATATTTAATAATAAATAATAATACTGAATATATATTCACAGTAAACCACAGTGTTCATATCACAGGAAATATTGAAAAGAACATTGATGAACAGACTCAGAAAAATAAAGAAAAACAATACCTAGACTAAGCTTCACTATATTCCTGACTGAATCTAAAAGAATTTTAATTTTCCCTAGTTAAGTTACTTACTACTGCAAACCAAGATGTTGTGGGTGAGCAGTCTTTCTAGTCAGGCTTTTCAAACTCAACACTCTGAGACTTTTCTTTGTAATATCTAAAATATAATTTCCAAGAGGGCTGGCAGAAAGACCTCATCTGGTCACCTGACTCTAGGTTCTCACAGTATTCTCCTTTGAAGTTGAGACAGGAAGTTAGCACAGATGGCCACAATACACATCCAAATGTTTATGGCAGTGCCTGGGGCCTCCCCTCTTTTCATTGAACTAATGGACGCAGGCTCTTCCCCAGACCAAGCATCCCAGGTCCTATTCAGCACTGTGGGGTGTGTTTTAATGATTTAACAGCTTATTTACATTTCCCTTATTTTTCTTAAAGTTAACCTCTGCTGTGTCACTATCCTCTATTAAAACATATATGTTTAATTCAGCTACAATAATACATGCACATTTCCCTTTGTTTCAGCAGGGTGCAGTGTTGATAGTTTTCAACACTAGCAAAGCTCACAAATACATTTTCTGCACAAGCATCTGTACCAAATCAGTTTGATATACAAATGACATACAGTTCTAATACGTTTGTAACACAAGCATCTTGTATAAATTAATTTAATATTCAAAGGCCATATTGTTCTTTGCAAAACACCATCCATCTAGCTATGCTGGCACTTATCCATATCATCACATTTACAAAAAGTTTTTTTTTCTAAAGTTGTGGTGTAGCCTTGGGGTTAGCAATAGGGTGAGGGTTTGGGTTCTGATGCATTAGTAAGGACTGGATAGAAGGTTTCTAATTCTACACTCAAACAACACACAAACACACACTTCACCCAACATTCATGCAATGTTATGTACACACACTGCACTAATAAATACACATACATTTGATTTCATTCTCATTCCATAACACTTGCCTTCAGCATTTGCAAATCAACACAAATACATTATAATTATCTATCGTTCAACAAAACATTAGGGATCCATATATACTTATATTCATATATACACACATATTTAACACCAACAATGAAAAGATATATCCACCACTAGTATAAATATCTCCAAAGTCCGTTGTAATGCAGCATAATGCAAAGAAAGTCCATTTCCATTATAAATAATCTCAAAATGCTAACTGTTATCAAACAGAAAATATGCATGAAAAATGTAGCCAGCTTATCAATGAAGTAACTAGACCCAACAAAACACAACTAGTAGTTCCATCATAGACTGGATACTAGTCTCACTCTGAAACAAAATAGCTTAATATGCTATAAAAGAAACTCTAAGAAATTCTAGAATACAATCTCAACCCTACTTAACCAGGAGCCATTAATAACCCCTGTCCTGACTGAGACAAATCCCCTACAGAAATTGCCACAATATTCAACTCACATTTTATAGACTCCATTGCTAAACTTACAGGAAACTTCCCTCAAATAAATATCACAGCACACTAGGGTTACTACCTGTCCCACTTTGCAAGGGACAGTCCCTCTTTGGGCAGTTGTGTCCTGACAAAAAATTGTAAAAATGGCAAATGTCCTGAGATTGTAGGACAAAATTATTTCCTAAATTTTATGTAATAGTTGCATAAAACAGTTATTCTGTATCTAAAATACCTAAATGTTATAAGAAACAGAATAAGCAACTAAAATGCTACAAGAATAAGCTTTTATTTAGGCAAAAAAATTAAGTTCTAACTTTTGTACTGACTGTGGGTATGTGTTGGCCTGTAAAATCTGATGTTTGTACCAAAAATGTCCCACTTTGGCCATTTGAAAAGGTGGCAACCCTACAGCACACTCACCAAATATAAACTCCAAGTGAAACTTCACCTTCTCCCCCATCCCTACCTTAACTATCTTGAAACTACTTCTTAAACGCAAACCATGTACTAATACACCAAATAACCTACCCCCAACAATACCTACAGATGTCAGCAAAGTCTATAGCTTATCCAGTTAGCATACATTCTCCCACTACATAAAGGCAGCCAAAAATCCCCGTTTGCATGGCTTTGTGCGGTTGTACGCATAGCGCAGTGCCAGTTAAACAAGGTTAAACTTTTTCTGGCTCCGCCAAGTCTGTTCTTCAAATTTTCCCTTAAGGAAGCCCTACTCTTAGTATAACCAGACTACTCACTGTATTATAAGCCTAGCACTTGTTCTCAATACGTTTCTACTAAGTAAGCACTCTCGTACTAAGTAAAGCACTACATCTACTTACCACCCCTGTGAATACCCACTTCCCTTAAAGGTATACCACTCCCTTATACTGTTCTAGCATGTCAAGTGGTAGATTACTGGCATCGTCTCCAGTTCAGCTGGTCAATCTGGGCATCTTGAGACAATGCTACAATTGTCTCAAGTACACAGACAACCCTCTCCTCCTCCCAACAAACACAAATACATGTGAGAGATGCAACTATATAGCCAAACTGGAGGCTGAACTGTCTCAAGTCAGGGCTGGCATGACCAGACAGGAGGAGATGGCAACCACACACACAACAATCCCAGTCCCACATAGCCTACCACAACTGCAAACCAAACACATAAAAACATAAAGACATACTCGGAGGCTCTAATAAAAAACTTACCAAAACAACAGAGGCTCCCAAAGCAGACATCCAAAAATCCACCACCTCAAAACAAAACACATGCAACACATACTTTAATAAATCAGTGTGTCGACCAATCGCAGCCCTTAAGGCCAAACACCTTGCCTGATACACTAGTAATAGGTGACTCCATAGTCAGACACACTGATGTCCCACTGACCAGGCAGAACAAGGAGAAGGTGACTGTGAGCTGTCTTATCGGGAGCTAGGATCCGCCACATAACACACGCACTCAGGTCACTCCAAAGCAAGTACAAATATGACTCCGTCATTGTCCATGCTGGTGTGAATGACCTGAGACGTACCTCCCTGGACTACATGAAAAGAGACATAGAGGAGCTCTCTGATTATGTAGCCTAGGCTGGTATGACCCTGACCCTGAGCAGCATCTTGCCCTCACCAAGAATGATACTACAATACAAAGACAAGATGATCAGCTTTAACAATTGGATTAAGTACTGGTGTCATTCTAAGGGGATCCAATGTCTGTCTGCCTGGGATGATATGTTGGACAAGCCACGCTGCTTCGCAAGGGATGGCTTACACCTGTCACCACTGGGCTTCTGGATATTGGCTAAGGCTCTTGCCACCCCCCATAGTGCCTTTTTTAGGCAAGGCTCAAAAGACAAACCCACCTCCTTAGAAAACAAAAATGGAAAAAAAATAAGGGTAATGCTGCTCAACGCCAGAAGTCTAAATCTCAAGATGCAGGCACTTGATGCACTCCTCAGCATGGAGAACATCGACGTCTGTGCAGTAACTGAAACCTGGTTCAAGGCTCCTGAGAGCACCCCAGTGCTACCATGCTATACCTCGTATCATGCTTTTCGGCCCCAAAACCCGGGCCGAACCACAAAGGGAGGGGGAGTGTCCATATTCATAAAGGACACCCACACCTCCAGGTTAGTAGCAACACATGAAGCATCAGAGACCATACAGGTGCAACTAACCATAGGCAAAACTGTTATACAACTGGTAGCATGTTACAGACAACCCTCCCAATCTCAAGAACCCCACTCAGCCTTCCTGAAGACATTGGAGGATATGAATGTATCACAAAATACCATCATACTGGGAGACTTCAACTACCCAAACATAGATTGGGTACATTATTCTAGCCCTAATACCCTAGCCCAAAGGTTCCTGGAATTCATAAATTCAAATGCACTGGAACAACTAGTCACCTCTCCCACAAGGGGAGATAATATACTAGACCTGATCATCACAAACATGGGGACAAAATGCTCCACACTGGAAGTATACCCCTCACTAGTGAGATCTGACCACAAACTAATCACCCTGGATATACATATCCCACCTCCACCCCCAGCACCAAAGACCACAGTGAAAAACTTCTCAAAAGCAGACTTCACTCTTCTTAAGACTGAGATGGTATCCTTTAAGCCCACTGTGCCACTGGATACCACATCCCACAACGCCGAATCCTTCACAAATGCTTTCTATGGACATCTCCAAGAATGCATGGATCATGCAATCCCAAACAAATCCAAGTCCCTCTCCACCAAATTTAAGCGTCCTGTCTGGTGGACCTCAGCCATAGTAAAAACACGAAACAAACTTCAGGAACCACACAAAGGAAACCAACGGCCTGTAAACTCCCAAAGGAAATCCAACAGCAAACTCAGCTGAAGTACACCCAAAGTAAGCAGCTATACAAGCAGATAAATCCAATAAGCGAAAAACTGAAAGCTGAAAACTAGAAAACTGGAAAAACTCTGGCAAAACTGCTTTATTTAAGCCTTAAAAATATAGCTTTTCGTCAGTCCACAGACTAACTTCTTCAGAAACAATGTATCCAAAAAAAGTTTCAACAGTACTCTTGGCTTTAAAAACTCTGAGTAATGACATCACTTCCTCAAACCACTGTTGAAACTTTTTTTGTATACATTGTTTCTGAAGAAGTTAGTCTGTGGACTGACGAAAAGCTATATTTTTAAGGCTTAAATAAAGCAGTTTTGCCAGAGTTTTTCCAGTTTTCCAGTTTTCAGCTTTCAGTTTTTCGCTTATTGGATTTATCTGCTTGTAAAGCTGCTTACTTTGGGTGTACTCCAGCTGAGTTTGCTGTTGGATTTCCTTTGGGAGTTTACAGGCCGTTGGTTTCCTTTGTGTGGACCTCAGCCATAAACAAATTGTGTAACAAAAGAAGGAAGCTATTGCACGTCAGAGTGAAATCCCATGAAGGGAAGACATCTCTGATCAACATTAGCAGAAAACTACGTTCTCTCATAAAAACATCCAAGGCAAACTTTGAGAGAAAAATCGCTAAGGACACTAAAGATAACCACAAAGCCTTCTTCAGCTATGTTAGAAACCTGGGCGGAAACCCTCAGATATGCTCAGAGTTGGTTCACAACAACAAAAAATACACTGACCCCACAGATATTGCTAACATTCTGGCTGACAGGTTCAGTGCAAATTTCTCGCCTTCTTCACCCCCAAAAGAAGAAATACTTATTCCAGCTGAATGTAATCTCCCTGTCATCTCAGATGTCCACATGAGAACCGCCCTAAACAAAGCAAAAAACACAGCATCAATGGGACCTGACGGTATCCCGGGGTGCATGTTACGTGAACTCCAAGAGGAGCTAAACCCACACATAAAAATGCTATTTAACCTTAGCCTTACTTCGGGATATGTACCTGAACACTGGCGTATAGCAACAGTGGTCCCACTCCACAAGGGGGGTGCCTCTACAGACCCTGGAAACTACCGCCCCATAAGCTTGACTAGCCTAGTCTGCAAAGCTATGGAAAGAATCATTATGGAACTCATAAACAGAGACATAGGGGACCTACAGACATTTGACCCCACCCAGTTCGGCTTTGTAAAGGGCAGATCCTGCCTTTTAAACCTGGTTGACTTTTTCGAAACAGTCACTAGAGCCATTGATGAGGGCAAAGCAGTCCATACAGCATACCTGGACTTGGCTAAGGCCTTCGACACAATACCCCACTCAGGCATCATAGATAAGCTAAACAGCTTAAAAGTAAACCCTTATGTCACTAGATGGGTTGCAAACTGGCTAAAGGACAGAACCCATAAAGTTAAAATCGCTGGAGCAATGTCAGACTCAAAGCCAGTCACAAGTGGTGTCCCACAGGGATCTGTCCTGGGACCCCTCTTGTTCGGCATTTATTTCTCAGATGTTAAAGCAAACATGGGAGGGCTGTGGCTGACAAAGTTCGCAGATGACTGCAAACTAGGCACCATAATCATAGGTTCATAGGTTCATAGGTTCATACTAGGCTATCTGCCCGAGGGCATTTACAAGCCTAGCCCATAGTTTTGTGGCTTACGCCACCCCTTTAGTTTGGGGAACTATGCCCATTATTTTGCTGTGCCTCTGTCGAGCAGTGACACTGAGGTAATCCCTGGGGTATATCTGCGATCTCCCATCCATTGGTCAAGATTTCTCTTGAACAAGGCCAGCGAGGTGTTCTGCCTCACATATACCGGGATTTTGTTCCACAGCATAAGGAGTCTTTGGGTGATGAATCTATCCCTCCAGCATGTCCTATTAATAGCCGTGTCGAGGTTTAAGTCTCCCGCCCTTGTGGCTCTGATGGATCTAGATTTTTTGAGGTGAAGCATGTTCATCAAATCAGGGTTTGACATGGCCTTGTATGTCAGGCACAGGTCACCTCTGAGCAAGCGTTAAGCGACTGAATAGAGCTGGAGTTCTTTCAGTCGGGCAGCATAGGACAGATTTTTGAGACCCTTTATCCTTTTGGTGAGGAACTTTTGTGGCCTCTCCAGCTGCTGCAAGTGTCGGGTCAGATACATTCTGAATGGGGCATTGTACTCAATCATTGGTCTGATGAGTGATGAGTATAGGGAGACTATGACCTCCCTTGATCTAGATGTGAATCCCTTCATGATAAGGTGGGCAATGTAGAAGGTCTTCCTAACTACTTTAGCAACATGGGTGTCGAATGACAGGCTGCTGTCAACCTGAGTCCCCAGGTCCCTGATAACTTTTTCTGTGCTCAGTGGATTGCCACCTATATGGTAGCTAGGGGTAACCTTGTTTTTCCCCGAAGGGTATTACTATGCATTTTTTGGCATTTAACTTTAGGCCATGGCTCTGGCACCAGTTATCCGTTTCTGTGAGACCCTTCTGAAGGATATCTGTGTCAGATGTGTTTTCGACTACAGCACCCAGTTTGCAGTCATCTGCAAACTTTGTCAGCCATAACCCTCCTGTGTTTGCTTGTACTTTGGAAAAGTAGATGCCAAACAAGAGTGGGCCCAGGACTGAGCCCTGTGGGACACCACTTGTGACAGGCTTTGAATCTGACATGGCGCCAGCAACTCTGACCCTGTGGGTTCTGTCACTCAGCCAGTTTGCAACCCATCTTGTGATGTATGGGTTAACATTTAAGCTGATGAGATTTTCAATGATACCCGAGTGGGGTATTGTATCGAAGGCCTTCGCCAGATCAAGGTAGGCTGTATGGACTGCCTTTCCCTCATCAATGGCCTTGGTGACTGTTTCAAAAAAGTCAACCAAGTTTAAAAGGCATGATCTGCCTTTGACAAAGCCAAACTGGGGTGGATCGATACACCAGCAGATACACACATCCTACAAAAAGGCCTCACTGAAACGGACAACTGGTGCCGTAGTCACGGCCTTAAACTAAATGCCAAAAAATGTATAGTCATCCCTTTTGGAAAAAACAAAGTACCCACAAATTATCACATAGACAGCAACCCACTGAGTACGGAAAAAGTAATCAGAGACCTAGGGACCCAAGTAGACAGCGACCTCTCATTTGACATCCACGTTGCCAAAGTGGTTAGAAAAACATTCTACCTTGCACACCTCATCATGAAGGGTTTCACATCCAGATCCAAGGATGTCATTGTACCCCTATATTTCTCCCTCATCAGACCCATGATTGAGTACAATGCCCCATTTGGTATGTACCTCACCCGGCACTTGCAACAGCTGGAGAGACCACAAAAGTACCTCACCAAAAGGATCAAGGGTCTCCAACATATGTCTTATTCTGCCAGACTAAAGAAACTTCAGCTCTATTCAGTAGTATACCGCCTGCTCAGAGGTGATCTCTGCCTGACGTACAAGGCCATGTCCAATCAGGATCTGATGGACATGCTCCACCTCAAAAAATCCAAATCCATCAGGACCATGAGAGCTAAAGACTTAAACCTCGGCACAAGTATGACTAGGACATGCTGGAGGGATAGATTCATAACCCAGAGGCTTCCCATGCTTTGGAACAGGATCCCAGTTCGTATTAGGCAGAGCCCCTCACTGACTCTCTTCAAGAGAAATCTTGATGAGTGGATGGGAGATCATAAGTTTACCCTAGGGGTCACATCTGTGTCACTGCTAGACAGGGGCACAGTAAACTAATTCTATTATATAAGGGGACCTTCACTGTGTCACTACTAGACAGAGGCACAGTATTCTAGATTTATTCTGTACATTTTTGTACCATTTCATGGGGTGGCAAAAGCCACATCACTATGGCTAGGTTTACAAATGCCCCAGGGCAGATAGCCTAGTACTATACTATGAAACTATGAAACATATATTTCACCAATTTCTGACCCATAGCAATCTTTTCCCCTCTATCCACAGTTCTAGAAAAATGTGTCCACAATAAACTCCTAAAGCACCTCCTAAATAATAAAATCTTGTCCCCCACCCAACACAGTTTCAGACCTGGATACAGTACCACCACTGCCCTTATATCATTTTTGGACAGTGTAAACCATGCAAGAGACACAGTGAAAATTGTGTCCTCTTTATTCCTCAACCTATCAAAGGCATTTGATACCATTTCGTATACTCTACTACTCACTAAACTAACCTAGGAATCTCACCCCTACCTTAGATTGGTTCTCTAACTACCTTACAAATAGACAATAAGCAACAAAATGGGATCAGTACTTCTCACCTTATCTCCCGATATCAACAGGAGTTCCTCAAGGCTCTATACTTGGGCCCCTTCTTTTCAGCATATTTGTTAATGACTTCCACTCTTCCCTTTACCAAACCTCACTTATTCAGTACACAGATGATTCCACCATCATCTGCTCTGCCTACTCCACCAGTGAACCCCAAAAAACACAGAAACATGGATGAACAACAATCACCTAGCTCTATATGCTAAAAAAAAAAAAAAACTCCTTCTAACCACTCCTAAAAGATCTACCTCCATAACCAGGTCAGAATTTACTATTCAGTCTCAGAACAGCACTGTCATCAAAGAAATGTCCCACACTAAACTCCTTGGAGTTACTATCGATGAAGATCTCTCCTCTGACCTTCATATCCTAAACAACATCAGAAATATCCGTCAAAAGTTAGGTCTGCTTTACAGGTACATAACTTACCTCAATCACTCAGCCAAAAAAAAATAAAAAACTAGCCTCTTTCTTTCTTTTACCATCTCTACTATATGGTGCCCTCTGCTCAGAGGCATTCAGCTCTCTCTAAAAAACAAACTTGAGTTACAATAAAGTAGCAGTGTTTGCCTACAATGCTACACATAGCTTACATCACTGTATATCCCTTCAAAAACTCAGCTGGCTCGAACTACCGCACATCCTAACTTACCTACAACTCACCACTACACATAAAATCATAACTAAACCAGAAGACTGCCCAGCCCTAGCCTCACTAATGTTCCCCTACAACCCCACAAGATACCTCAGATCAGAAAATAAATGTCTTCTAAAGGTAGAATTACCCAACCTTACAGCTGGCTGAGCTCTTTACTCTGTTGCTATAGCCAAGGTGTGGAATTCCTTACCCACTACAATCAGAACCACTTCTAACCACAACATTTTCAAGAAGTCTCTGCAAAATACCTCTCCAAACTATGGTTCTGTACATGCTCAAATAATTCTTCCAGCATTACATAAAACTGGAAACCTCTTCTAACAACTTTAACACTTTGAAATATCTATCTTCACTCTTCTCCCTCTCAGTTTTATGCATCCTCAGCTACAAGATGAAATTTATAGAAAAGAAAGTCTAATTCTAATTGTATATCAACATGTATATATTGTACCTGGATGTAAATCATTGTTATTTTTGTATTTTGTATAATGTTGCTTACTAGTAACTTGAATCTGTTAACAGTCCTTATGTAACTTTATCTCATCAATGTATGTGTAATATGTGGAGCTTTTCTCCCTAGGCCTCCACTGAAAATGAGCACTACTAGGCCCAGTGGACTATCCTGGAAAACAAATAAAATAATAAAATAAAACTTCCTTTTAAACTTCTCAATAAATGTAGACAGTCTTCAGAGTACTTACTGTTTTCAGCATAAAATAATGTATTGAGAAGCTTCAAACAGTCTTCAGAGAATTTACTGCTTTCAGCATAAAATAATAGGTTCATAGGTTCATAGGTAGGTACTAGGCTGTCTGCCCGAAGGCATTTATAAGCCTAGCCAAAATGTGCTGGTTTCACCGCCCCCTTAGATTAGTTCCCTGTGCCTCTGTCCAGCAGAACCACTGAAGTGACCCCGGGGTAAACTTTCTGTTTCCCATCCACTTGTCAAGGTTTCTCTTGAAGAGTGTTACTGAGGAGCTTTGCCTACTATAGATTGGAATCTTGTTCCATAGTATGGGAAGTCTCTGGGACAGGAATCTATCCCTGCAGCACGTCCTATTTATTGTTGTGGTGAGGTTTAGATCTCTAGAGTGTGTGGCTCAAGAAGATATGATTTTCTTTAGATGGAGCATTTCCATCAATTCTGGGTTGGACATGGCCTTGTATGTCAGGCAGAGATCACCTCTGAGTAGGCGGTATGCAACCGAGTACAACTGGAGTTTCTTCAGTTGAGCTGCATAGGGCATCTGTTTGAGGCCAGTGATTCTCTTGGTGAGATACTTCTGTGGTGTTTCCAGCTGTTGCAAGTATCTTGTAAGGTACATCCCAAATGGGGCATTGTACTCTATGATGGGTCTGATGTGTGATGAGTAAAGGGGTACAATGACCTCTTCTGATCTGGATGCGAACCCTTTTGTAATTAGGTGAGCCACATAGAAGGATTTTCTAACCACTTTGGCAATGTGATTATCAAAGGAGAGATTACTATCTACTTGGGTCCCCAGATCCCTTATTACGCCTTCCGTATTTAGGAGACTACCATCTATGTAGTAGTTTGTGGGTACATTGTTTTTTCCAAAGGGGATGACTATGCACTTTTTGGCATTTAGCTTAAGGCCATGATTTTGACACCAGGTATCCGTCTCAGTGAGACCCTTTTGGAGGATGTCTGTGTCAGCTGGAGAGTCAATTATAGCCCCTAGTTTGCAGTTGTCTGTGAACTTGGTCAGTCATAGTCCTCCTGTGCTGGCCTGTACCTCTGAGAAGCATATGCCAAACAGGAGGGGTCCTAGGACTGAGCTCTTGGGTATGCCACTTGTAACCGGTTTAGAGTCAGACCTAGCTCCCGCAACTCTCACCATGTGGTTTCTGTCTGTGAGCCTGTTGGCAACCCATCTTGTGACATAGGAGTTTATGTTTAGGCTGGTGAGCTTGTCTATAATACCAGAATGGGGAATGGTGTCGAAGGCCTTTGTGAGGTCTAGGTAGGCTGTGGGTACCACCTTTCCCTCATCTATAGCCTTGGTAACTGTCTCAAAGAGGTTCACCAGGTTTAGGAGGCATGATCTGCCACTAACAAAGCTGAACTGGGTAGGTCCAGTGTTTGGAGGTTCCCAATGTCTCTGTTAATGAGTTCCATGATGATACGCTCCATAGCCTTGCAGACCAAGCTAGTCAGGCTTATAGGGCGATAGTTCCCAGGGTCTTTTGTGGCTCCACCTTTGTGGAGCGGAATAACCATTGCTGTGCACCACTCTATGGGTATGTAGCCTGTGGAGAGGCTGGGTTTGAAAAGTGTGTTTAGATGAGGGGTTAGTACGTCTTTAAGCTCGTGTAGGACACAGCCTGGGAAACCGTCTGGTCCCATTGATGCTGTGTTTTGGCTTTGGAGAGGGCTGTTTTAACCTGACTAACTGTGATTTCAGGGGCTCTACATTCTTCTGGTATGGTTATGGGCCCCTTTGGGGGTAAAAGGGGGGTGAAGTTTGCACTGAACCTGTCTGTCAGGATGTTGGCAATATCGGTTAGTTCAGTGTATTTTGTGCCATTCTGCACTAACTCCAAGCATTGCCACTTGGATTCTTGGCATAGCTAAAGAATGCCTTGTGGTTATGTTTGGAGCCCTTGGCAATTTTTCTTTCGAAGCTAGCCTTGGATGATTTTTTTATGAGGGATCATAGTTTCTTGCTGATACTGATCAGGGATGTCTTTCCTTCTTGGGATTTTACTCTTTTCTGTACTAGTTTCCTCCTTCTGCTGTATAGCTTGTTTATGGCAGGGGTCCACCAGACTGGTTTTGTTTTCTTGGAGGAGTGAGTCTTGGTTTTGCTTGGGATAGCACGATCCATGCATTCTTGTAGGTGCCTGTAGAATGCATTAGTAAAGGATTTTGCAGCTTGGACAGCATTATCCTTTAGCATGGGGGCTTTGAAACTTTTCACCTCGGTCTTAAGTAACGTGAAGTTTGCTTTTGAAATGTTTTTCACAGTGGTTTCCTTGACTGGGTGTGGGGACAGAATGTGGATATGCAGAGTGATTTGTTTATGGTCAGATCTAACCAGTAGGGGGTTGACCTCCAGTGTGGAACACCGGTCACCCATGTTGGTGATGACCAGGTCCAATATGTTGTCACCTCTGTTGGGAGTGTTGACCAGCTGATCCAGGGCATTTGAGTTTATAAATTCTAGGAAATGTTGGGCAAGGGAGTTAGTACTTGAGTAGTTCTCCCAGTTAATGTTTGGATAATTGAAATCATCCAATATTAGGGTGTTTGGTAGGACCTTTATGTTTCCCAGTGTTTCCAGAAATGTGGAATGGGAAATGGGTGATCTGTAGCAAGCTACAATTTGAATTGCAGTTTTACCCATTGTTAGTTGCACATGGATGATCTCTGAAGCATTATGCTGTGCCACTAACCTGGAGGTTTGGGTATCCTTGATGAATATGGCTACACCCCCGCCTTTTGTATTTCGGTCCGGGTTCTGTGGCCGAAATGTATGGTATGAGTTGCAGCCTGGTAGTGCTGGGGTGTCCTCTGAAACCTTAAACCAGGTTTCTGTTACTGCACATATATCAATTTTCTCCATACTGAGGGGTGCCTCGAGTTTGTGCATTTTGAGGTTTAGACTTCTGGCATTGAGTAGCATTATCCTCAGTTTTTTTTTTACTTGTGCTATTTACAGCGGTGGGTTTGTCTTTTGAGCCTTGCCTACAAAAAAGCACTATGGGGGTGGCAAGAGCCTTGGGCAGTATTTGAAAGCCTAAGGGTGACAGGTGCAAGCTGTCTCTAGCGAAGCAGCGTGGCTTGTCGATCATGTCATCCCTGGCGGACAGACACTGTATCCCCTTTGAATGACACCAGAAACTCCGTCAGTTGTTGAAATTGATAATTTTTTCTTTATACCGTGGTATTCTTGGTGAGGGCAGGATGCTACTCAGGGTCAGGATTATACTGGCCTGGGCTACATGATCAGAGAGCTCTTCCATGTCTCTTTTCATGTAGTCCAGGGAGGTACGGCTCAGGTCATTCACACCAACATGGACAATGACAAAGTCATATTTGTACTTGTTCTGGAGTGACCTAAGTGCTTGTGTTATGTGGTGGATCCTGGCACCCGATAGGCATCTAACAGTAACCTTCTCCTTGTTCAGCCTAGTGAGTGGGACATCAGTGTGCCTGACTGTAGAGTCACCTATTACTAGTGTGTTGGGTATGTTATTTTGCCTTTTGGGTTATGATTGCGTGGCACACTGGTTTTGTGAAGTATGTGTTTCATGGTTTGTGTTGGGGGGGTGGAGGTTGCTTGGGTGTCTGCTTTGGAGGTCTCTGTTGCTTTTGCAGATTTTTATTTAGAACATTCAAGTATGTTTTTGTGTATTTATGTGTGTTTTTTGCCGGTGTTGGTTTAATGGGTCTATGTGAGACTGATGGTGTGATGCAAGTATTTCCCTTCTCTTCTTGACTGTCTGATCCAGTCTTGGGTTGAGAGAGCTTAGCCTCCAGTTTGGCTGTATAATTGTATCTCTCACATATATTAGTGTTTGGAGGTAGGAGGAGAGAGTTGTCTGTGTACATGAGTCAGTTATAACATTGCCTCAAATGCCCAGATTCACCAGTTGGACTGGAGAGTACACCTGAAACTGCCCTTTGGACATGCCTGGATAGGTACAGTGAACTGTTTTACTGATTAGCTGGTAAGGTTGAATAGAGAGCCTTGTCCTTCTGTACAGTATGGGGGGTCTAGTGCTAGGGTTTATAAGTGCTTGCTATGAGTTTTGAGCATGTGCTGGGCTGAGAAATTAATGGTTTGAGTGCTTAAGTTGAAAGTTTGTCTAGTTCCAAGGGAAAAATGAAAAAGGAGACTTTGTGGAGCCGATAATAGTTCTAATCTAGATAACCAGCACTGCCCAGCACGCAGAACCGGGCAAATGCAGTTTTTATAGCAGGGAAATAAAAGAGATAGAAATTAGCCCAAAATGGCCAATAAACTACTAATTTCTACAGATCACCCATTTCCCTAACAGATACCTCTCCTCCAGGGACAGATAGGCTGCTCAAAGCTCCCCTCTCTCACAGGTGAACAGAGAAACTTCCTTCTATCAAAGTAAGGTATTATGGGCAACCACAGAGACTTGTAACACAGCCCTGAATTCAGCACTAACCTGAAACCTGGACTATACTAGCTTAGAAATACAGGAAACAAGTATATATTTTTTGTTTTATTGTTTTTCTTTTTCAGAAAATAAAGCAGATACAATCAAAAAAACACTTTAAATGCACAGAAAAGGATAGTTATATATCTCAGATCAGAGTTGTAATCAATGCCGATCATAATAAAGTAGGAAGAAACACAAATACAGTAAAAGCAGATGAATAAAGTGTATATATATATATATATATATATATATATATATATATATATATATATATATATATATATATATAATACAATAGAAAACAAACAAACTCATTAAAAAAAAATTACCCAATTAACCAGAAATGCAGCCGCGGTGGTGCAGCAGTAGCATTGTCGCCTCACAGCAAGAGGTTCATCCCGGAGAGCCTTCTGAGTGGAGTGTGGAGTTTGCATGTTCTCCCTGCGGTCGAGTGGCATTCGAAAGACATGCGTAGGGTGTGCCTTCATTGAAGGTTGGGCATCAAGCTAGCACCTCTGCACCATAAAAATCTACTGCCAATCATTAGCGTACCGGAGTTCCGCTGTGGCGACCCCTAACCGGGAAAAGCCAAAAGAAGAAAAACCCAATTAACCACAAAAAAGTTCAAAACTGAGCCCTGTTCCAGCAGTCTTCAATCAGACAAGTTCTAACTGCACACTCCTGCCACTAGGGTGCAGGGGAACCTTCTTTAAAAAACAATGGCCTGGATCAGTGCTCAAGTTACACAAACAAACCTAGATTCAGCAGGCCTGAATCTGGTCTATGCTACAGCAACAAGACACACCAATTTCAGAAAGAAACAGTTCAAATAAGCAGGCACAATAAGCCTGTGACCAGAAATTCTCAGCTCAGAAGGGCAGAATACAGCCTCTCCTCTCACAAGAGTGCAGACCACAAACCTTCTTAATGTAGAATAACTGGCCTGAAGCCCAAGTGCTTAAACCAGAAATAATACACTTTTAGAATAGCAGACATTAAGCCTTCAATCAGCAATTCCCAGCTTAGAAGGATGTAAGCTACCTGTCCTGCCACAACAGTGCAGACCACAAACCTTCTTAATGTAAAACAACTGGTATGAAGCCCAAGTGCTTAAACCAAAAGACTTAGAATAACAGTTACAATTTAATCAGGTTACTAACTAAACTAAACTAAACTAAATTAAACTAAACTAAACTAAACTAAATTAAACTAAACTAAACTAAACTAAAGTATCCAGAAGCTTCCTCTTAAACTTTCAATAAATGTACAGTCTTCAGAGTACTTGCTGTTTTCAAACACTTAATTCAGTATGAAATAATGTATCAAGAAACTTCCGTTTAAACTTCCCAGTTTTAATCTCATCAGTACACAAAATACATTAAAATGACATCCTTATACCAAATAGTTACATTTTAGACCAGCAGGCATCAAACAGGCATCAGACAAACTTCAAAACAGCACTATTCAGTGCTGCTGAAGAGAAAAACAAAACAGCAAACAAAACAGCAGACCTGTTTCACCTCATTGGCATCATCAGTGCATAAGGAAAAATACGATGATGCTTAAATGCAAAGAGAACTAGGAAAAACACCAACATTTAAATTTAAAGCAACAGAACACCCTGTAGTAAAAAAAAAACACAACACTAAACATTGAACATGTTCATTAAGTCCCAGTTTAAACAAAGTCCCAAAATTAACAATCCATAAACTCTCTTTTTGATCCATAACTTTATGTTTACCAAAATCAGACAATGTTTCACCCAATACTTTGTCAATACCAGCAAATATAATCACCTTGATGCTCCAGGCTATCATATTTAAACAGAGTAGGTTGCACACACAAAAAGCATTTGTTAAGCTTTCACTTACAGTGCTTTGTAATTAAGCAGGTCACCATATTGGTCAGCCATAGGGCTCTTTGTTTCTACTTGAGTGGTTGCCTCCTTCCCCTGTAACTGAAGTAAATTGACTCTTACATTAAGAGCTGTAATACTTATCTTATAGCTTTAGGACACCTTAGGAAACCTTGTAAACTGCAACAGCTTGACATTTGAACAAGTAACCCTTGTAAAAATTCCCAAAATTGTATACTGTTGGTCTGTCTTTCCTGCTAAACATAAGTGAAATTACAGTGCTGAGTGCAAGTAACATTAAAATTAAAGTACTGAGTGCAAATAACACAGTGCTGAGTGCAGATTTTAGGTCCTTACATTCAACTTATCTCTGGTGTGGTGTCTTGAGTCAATCAGGGTATTCCCTGTAACCACTCCTACTGCCTTCTCTTTTCCCCCACCCCACTCTTTCCTCAAACAGGTTACAATTCAGTACAGGCATCATTTTCAAATCTAGGTGCCTAGGATTTCCCTCTCTCTTCCCCTCTTGGCTGACCTGGTGTGACTTAGTGTAAGTTTCTTCATTGTATGGATCTTTTAACTGTTGTTTGTGTAACTGAATGACCTGCTGCTAAATTCTGATTCTGCACAGACTGCTCTATTTTTTTTTTCAGAGGCTCTATAAGTAGCTAGTGACTTTACTGAATTTCTGTGGTAATATGTGTGTTTAAACTGAACCTGTACCTAGAGAAAGTGTATAATCAGAGCTCCTCCTTGCTGCATGTGTTTTTTAATGTTTAAATTGCACACACACATTGAAGAATTGCTTTTATGACTTGAATAACTTGGGCTAGCTATACCTGAAGTGCTTTTACTGGCAATTTTCCAGTTGTACAATTGTGAATAATTGATTTATTTTTCTGGTATATCTTTAAAATCTGTCAAGTGTTTATTTACTGCATTGCTCTCTTGCTTAGGTTTTGTAGCTATAAATCTTAGTTCATTCTGAAGTATGCTACTTTACCCCCCACCAAACCTTTCTGAATGCATTATTATATAATGACTGCCTGTTGTTGCCTTCATGCTTACCCTAGAATCTCTGCTTTTCTCTTTTCCTAGTTGAACTCTACAGTTCCCTACAAAACGGTGTCTACAGGACTGCAATCAGTTTCTCTCAACATTTGAACAGATTAGGTTGTACACACAAAACGCATTTGTTAAGCTTTCACTTACTGTGCTTTGTAATTAAGCAGGTCACCATATTGGTCAGCAATAGGGCTCTTTGTTTCTACTTGAGTGGTTGCCTCCTTCCCCTGTAACTGAAGTAAATTGACTCTTACATTAAGAGCTGTAATACTTACCTTATAGCTTTGGGATACCTTAGGAAACCTTGTAAACTGCAACACCCTGACATTTGAACAAGTAACCCTTGTAAAAATTCCCAAAATTGTATACTGTTGGTCTGTCTTTCCTGCTAAACATAAGTGAAATGACAGTGTTGAGTGCAAGTAACATTAAAATTAAAGTACTGAGTGCAAATAACACAGTGCTGAATGCAGATTTTAGGCCCTTACATTCAACTTATCTCTGGTGTGGTGTCTTAATCAGGGTATTCCCTGTAACCACTCCTACTGCCTTCTCTTTCCCCCCACCCCCCTCTTTCCTCAAACAGGTTAAACTGCTACAATTCAGTACAGGCATCATTTTCAAATCTAGGTGCTTAGGATTTCCCTCTCTCTTCCCCCCCTTGGCTGACCTGGTGTGACTTAGTGTAAGTTTCTTCATTGTATGGATCTTTTACTGTTTTTTGTGTAACTGAATGATCTGCTGCTAAATTCTGATTCTGCACAGACTGCTCTATTTTTTTTCAGATGCTCTATAAGTAGCTAGTGACTTTACTGAATTTCTGTCGTTATATTTTTGTTTAAACTGAACCTGTACCTAGAGAATGTGCATAATCAGATCTTCTCCTTGCTGCATGTGTTTTTTAATGTTTAAATTGCACACACACATTGAAGAAGTGCTTTTATGACTTGAATAACCTGGACTAGCTATACCTGAAGTGCTTTTACTGACAATTTTCCAGTTGTACAATTGTGAATAATTGATTTAGTTTTTCTGGTATATCTTTAAAATCTGGCAAGTGTTTATTTACTGCATTGCTCTCTTGCTTAGGTTTCTTAGCTATAAATCTTAGTTCATTCTGAAGTATGCTACTTTACCCCCCCAAGAAACCTTTCTGAATGCATTATTATATAATAACTGCCTGTTGTTGCCTTCATGCTTACCCTAGAATCTCTGCTTTTCTCTTTTCCTAGTTGAACTCTACAGTTACCTACAAAACGGTGTCTACAGGATTGCAATCAGTTTCTCTCAACATTTAAATAGAGTAAGTTGCACACACAAAAAGCATTTGTTAAGCTTTCACTTACAGTGCTTTGTAATTAAGCAGGTCACCATATTGGTCAGCCATAGGGCTCTTTGTTTCTACTTGAGTGGTTGCCTCCTTCCCCTGTAACTGAAGTAAATTGACTCTTACATTAAGAGCTGTAATACTTACCTTATAGCTTTAGGACACCTTAGGAAACCTTGTAAACTGCAACAGCCTGACATTTGAACAAGTAACCCTTGTAAAAATTCCCAAAATTGTATACTGTTGGTCTGTCTTTCCTGCTAAACATAAGTGAAATTACAGTGATGAGTACAAGTAACATTAAAATTAAAGTACAAATAACACAGTGCTGAGTGCAGATTTTAGGCCCTTACATTCAACTTATCTCTGGTGTGGTGTCTTGAGTCAATCAGGGTATTCCCTGTAACCACTCCTACTGCCTTCTCTTTTCCCTCACGCCCCTCTCTCCTCAAACAGGTTAAACTTCTACAATTCAGTACAGGCATCATTTTTTTATCTAGCTGCTTAGGATTTCCCCCTCTCTTCCCCCCTTGGCTGACCTGGTGTGACTTAGTGTAAGTTTCTTCATTGTATGGATCTTTTACTGTTTTATGTGTAACTGAATGACCTGCTGCTAAATTCTGATTCTGCACAGAATGCTCTATTTTTTCCAGAGGCTCTATAAGTAGCTAGTGTCTTTACTGAATTTCTGAGGTAATATTTTTGTTTAAACTGAACCTGTACCTAGAGAAAGTGTATAATCAGAGCTCCTCCTTGCTGCATGTGTTTTTTTAATGTTTAAATTACACACACACATTGAAGAAGTGTTTTATGACTTGAATAACTTGGGATAGCTATACTTGAAGTGCTTTTACTGGCAATTTTCCAGTTGTACAATTGTGAATAATTGATTTAGTTTTTCTGGTATATCTTTAAAATATGGCAAGTGTTTATTTACTGCATTGCTCTCTTGCTTAGGTTTCTTAGCTATAAATCTTAGTTCATTCTGAAGTATGCTACTTTACCCCCCCACCAAACCTTTCTGAATGCATTATTATATAATGACTGCCTGTTGTTGCCTTCATGCTTACCCTAGAATCTCTGCTTTTCTCTTTTCCTAGTTGAACTCTACAGTTCCCTACAAAACGGTGTCTACAGGACTGCAATCAGTTTCTCTCAACATTTAAATAGAGTAGGTTGCACACACAAAAAGCATTTGTTAAGCTTTCACTTGCAGTGCTTTGTAATTAAGCAGGTCACCATATTGGTCAGCCATAGGGCTCTTTGTTTGTATTTGAATGGTAGCCTCCTTCCCCTGTAACTGAAGTAAATTGACTCTTACATTAAGAGCTGTAATACTTACCTTATAGCTTTAGGACACCTTAGGAAACCTTGTAAACTGCAATAGCCCAGCTACATTCGCCCTCGCTATGCTCAGGGTCTCTTCGCTCCCCTCCCTGCCCCCAATTCTCTCCCGCCCCCAGTACCTCTAAATTTATAGTACTATAGCCACTCCCCCTCTTTCTATATCCTATCTGCTTTCATCTGGGATAATTCCACCCACCCCCATTCTATTACCTACATTTTAATAGCACCTATTAGCTTTCATCTGGCATTCTCCCATAGCCCTTCCAGTACCTTTACCTCACCACTCTATCTTCTGGTGTTGCATCACTAGGTAAAACAGTTCCTTAACTCAATAGCTGAATCACAGATAATGATATACTCCTCTTTACTACCCCTCTTGTTCACACCATACCTCCTTACCTTGTATGAAAACCAGTTTCTCACGGGATTTCAGGTCCCAAATGGCCATACTATCACCCCAGCTGTAAATCCTTCCACCTTCAACCATACTTACAGTACCAGATCCTATCCAACATCTTGTTCAGTCTATCAACATCTCAACCCCAGGCACAGTAGCTCTGGATCCAAACATTACCACAAACTAATAAACAAATTCCTGAAGTTCATCACCAAGTATAGACTTAACCTAATACTTTCCAGCAACTGAAGCACAACAGTCTTGAACAACAACCAAACAGGAATCTTCGTAAACCAGCGTCTTTATTGGAAGAACAGACAACAAGAATTCACAACTACAACTTAGCGCTTTCACCCTTGCAATAAGGGCATCATCAGAGTTATACTTCATCTTGAAAAATCACATGTTTAAATAGCAAAATCTATATGCTAAAATGAATTCAGTACTTGACAATGAAGCTTAGGTTAAATGCGTCCAAGCCACCGGGTATTAATGAATACATTTCATTGTCAAGTATTTTGAAGTACAGAGCACAGATGATTTGACTAAATTTTTAAACATCTGTTCCCTTATTACTGATATTAACTAATAATTAGCATTTAATGAATTCATTTTAGCATATAGATTTTATTTTATTTTATTTTATGGATAATGTGTTGTGCCTTATTATCAGTGCAAACTGTTTATGCCTAAAAAATCTTTATATTCTGAAGATGTTTCCCTGCTTTATCTGTGACATACTAAATTACATTAAATTGCACTAAACTGTATATTAGAATGTTAATTAATTGGATACTAATTATTTTTGTACCAGAATATCATGTATTTTAAAATCATAAATATTAATGTATATTATATATTTTTATAGGGTATTAGGACATGTGTTTTAATAACGTGTGAAGATTTCCAAGTATTATTAAGTGTGACTGAAAACTTTATTGAGCTGCTATTGGTTGCTGTGGGGGGTGTGTCTTTCAGTTTTTTGCTATTTAAACATGTGATTTTTCAAGATGAAGTATAACTCTGAAGATGCCCTTATTGCAAGGGTGAAAGCGCTAAGTTGTAGTTGTGAATTCTTGTTGTCTGTTCTCCCAATAAAGACGCTGGTTTACGAAGATTCCTGTTTGGTTGTTGTTCAACCTAATACTTGGTGGTGATATTCACCCCAACCCTGGCCCACTAACTTCAGATACACATACCCCCTCTACCTGCAATCTAAGCTACAAACCTACAATTAATAGGCCAACTAACTCTCTCCTAGTCTGTCATCTCAATATTAGAAGCATTAATAACAAGGTACATGAATTGCATGCACGTCTGGATGCCCACTCCCCTGAGATTCTCTGTTTATCTGAAACCTGGTTAAAACCTAACACTAAAGACAATGAAGTGTTACCACCTGGGTACAACATACACAGGCTGGATCGTGCTTCGAGGAAGGGGGGGTGGGGTAGCTGTACTCTATAAATCTGAGTTGAATGTCACCATAGATGTAATACAACCACCTCAGATTAATAACTCAGAGATTCTTGCCACCAAATTGCAACTTAATAAAAATAAATGCATTAATATCATCTGTATGTACATTCCCCCAGGTAACACTATATCTACATTTGAAGATATCCTGCACTGGCTATCATGTCACTACCCCCAAGAAACCCTACTACTTGGAGACTTTAACATAGACTCGGGCACCTGTTCCTCAGAATCTCCAACCACCCATATTAACCTGCATGCATTTACACAAATCATATCCACCCCTACCAGGATAGGTAAACCCAACCAAAAAGAAAGTATACTTGACTGGGTACTCATAAATAGTCACCCCCAACTGTACACCTCTGGTACCCTCCTTAATGGCCTAAGCGATCACCTTATCACATATGTAATTAAGCACAAAACCATTAATTCCCAACAACCCTTACTCAGAAAGGTTAGAAACAATAAAAACTTTGACCCTCAAAATTCCAACAAGAACTAAACTCATGTAATTGGTCTATTCTAAAACACATCCCCTTAGAGGAAGCAGTAGCATACTTTAACAACAAATTCCTTGAGATCCTTGATTTGCATGCACCTGTTTGTTCAAAGAGAACCAAGGCAAAAACTGCGGCATGGCTTTCTATAGCATCTAAACTCAAAATTACCTTTAGAAACAAAACATGGGTTTTATGGCGTTCTCCTAAAGACCCTCAAGATCACATTAAATACAGGCAATTCAGGAACGAAACAAAAAAATCAATTTTACAAGACAAAAAACAATACTACTGTAATTTACAGACAGTAAATCAAAATAACCCTCAGAAGTTTTGGGCAGGTTTAAGTAATCTACTACATCCTGGACAAACTTCAACCCCAATCCTTGCTGCTACTATTGATAAAACCCCTGAAGATGTTTCTGATAGTTTTACCCAATTCTTTACTGAGGCAATTCAAGCCCTAGCTAGCCAACTACCTCCTAGCTCCCCTGGTCCTGAAAGTAGCACCCCTAGAAACCTACTCGCGTTCAGCTTCCATCCAGTTGCCACTTCACTTATCCGTACCTTGATCAAAAAATTAAAACCCACTACACTTTCTGCTGATCAACTCCCTGCCAAGTACCTAGAAAAATCAGCTGATGCTATTGCTTACCCCGTCTCAATACTAATCAATCGAACCATAGTAGAAGCTAAAATTCCCACCCTCTGGAAAATATCCTATGTAATCCACTTCACAAAGGAGGCAGCTCTACTGATATCTGCAATTATAGGCCAATAGCTATACTCTCTCCACTTGCAAAGATTATGGAAAAATGTATTCATAGACAACTCATGTACCACCTAATCCAGAATCGCCTTATGGCAGACACTCAACATGACTTCCGTCCTCATCACAGCACTACTTCAGCCCTCCTAGCCTTTACCAATACCATAAACCATAATCACAACAATAATTATATATCCTCAGCCCTCTTTTTGGATCTTTCCAAGGCATTCGATATGGTTGATCACCAACTTTTAATCCACACCCTGCAAATATTCTGTCTAGATACTGGAGCCCTCCAATGGTTTTAATCCTACCTGAATGGTCGACAGCAGGCTGTCCTCTAGCAGAACAAACTCTCTAAACTTCTACCTAACACCCTTGGAGTACCACAAGGCTCTATACTAGGGCCCTTGCTGTTCTCCATCTTCATTAACGACCTTTATACTGTCATCCCAAAAGTCAGCTGTATCCAATATGCTGATGACTCTACTATGATTTGCTCAGCCACATCTCCAGTAGAGCAAGGGTCAGCGCCAGACACCCACAATAGAACAATAGAAACTTCTGAACATCATCTGATCCTAAATCCCAAAAAAAAAAATGTTAAAATATTTTCAACACGTAGGGTCTACCCTAATTCACCTTTTTCATAAAATCATCAAATGACACAATGATTTCCCTAACCCATCTACAAAACTATTAGGTGTCATCATAGACAATAATCTAAAATTTGACCTACATGTTAACCAAACTATCAAAACCATCAATAAAAAACTAGGGTCACTTTACAGAATAAAAGACTTCCTAACCCCTCCAGCTAAAATTGCCATAGCTCGGTCTCACCTTCTTTCAACCCTTCTGTATGCATCCCCTCTACTCTCGAACTTAAACAAGACTGTCCTTAACAAACTCTCAGTTTGCTACAACCACATTGCCAGGTTTGCCACTGGGCTGCCTTTTAGGACACATCATTGCATCAATCTAAATCAGCTTGTGTGGCTTGAACTACCCAGCCTAATCCAGTATAACCAACTGATTATGGCCTATAAAATCCTCTATAATCCGAACAATACTCCTGCATTTAAAAATATTATCACCCCCTATAACAATCCTAGACCACTTCGATCCTCTAACAAACTACTAATTCAGACTAGCAAAACTAATAACACAGCCGGTGATTCTCTCTTTGCAAACTCTGTAAGTAGATCCTGGAACTCTCTTCCAGCTGATATTACCTTACTTTCCACCTTAGGTCAATTTAAAACTAGACTCAAACAACATTTGTCACTTAACTGGCTATGTCAATGTATCAAGCCTGGCTAACTCTCTCTAGAATGTGTAAAAATCTGTTAACCAGTTTACTGTGTAATTTAATTTAATCCTGACTTGTGCTCAGGATTAACTGTAACCTGTGGAACTTGTTTAACTTGCTTACTTATGTAATCTCTGTAAATAGTCTGTTTGTAATATGTAATGCTGGTATTATATAATGCTGTATCTGCTTACCCTTGGAGCTTTTCTCCCCGGGCCTCCGCTGAAAATGGACATGCATCCAGTCGGACTATCCCGGTCAACAAATGTAAAATAAATAAAAAAATAAAATGTTTGTATAAAGCACTTCTAACTCATCTGCAATTCATATCACTGACATGAAGGGCAATTCTATGCTTAAAGGGCCTAGATGTCTGGCCTACATAAAGGCTTCACATTGGCATACAGCTGTATAAATCACCCACTCAGTGTTACATGTAATGAGAGAACAAATTCCAAAAATGTTGGTAGTATTCACAGAAGCAAAAGCCTCTGCCTTTGAGACAATCTTACAATATGAACAATTACCACAAAAAGTACTACCCGTAGATATATTCACTAATTCATGCACACCAAAATTACCCTTTTTGAACCTAGATAAATATTCACCTATATTCTTACACCTTCTATACCTAAAGAGGGAATGTTCACCCAATATATGTTCAAAAAAAGTATCAGCCTTTAGAATATGCAATTCTGTTCAATTATTTCCTTGATTTTAAATGTATTAGAGCCATATGTGATAATAAATCTTATAACATCAGAATTATTCTGTCTCATACTGTGCTCATTGTTCAAAAGAAAATTCCTAGACTGCCTTGTGGCAAAGTCTCATGGTCTTTTTACCAGGGTGTTATAACCACACCTCAAAAATGTATTTTGCATCTTTGCAGCTCCCACATTAAAAGTACCATCATCACTACAGATTCTTCTAAGTCTTAAAAACTGAGGTTTTGGTATATTGCTAACCACATGACTAAAAAAATTATCTCCGTATTTGAAAAGTTTGCTCGAGGATGAAAAGGTTTCATGAAAAATTTCAGAAATATTTCTTCCACACCGGTATTATACATTGTAAACTTCTATTACTATGGGCTGCTTTAAGAAGTGGTGACCCAAAGTGCAGTTAAATACACAGACTGTAAATGCCATTATCATTCAAGCTTTCAAGATGTGAGATTTTCAAAGGAAACAAACATATGGTCTCTTCATTTGTAAAATCCACGGATGAGAAAAGTAAGCGAAGGCTGCTTTATTATGTCATATTGCCAGCTTTACACTCATTGATCCAAGCTGATTGCAAATTAATTTAGCAGACTTCTCTATAGCTCTAAATTTCCTAGGAGTTCCCTTACGGGAAGTTTCTGAAAGACAGCACATCAAGTTACAGTAGCTGAATGGAAGCAGTTAGCATAACAACTGTGAAATTATTTAAGTCTAAACAGAATTGCCTTACATCTTCATAAGGCAAAGAGGCTTCATTTGCAATCTGAAAATGTGGCTAAGAATCTGAAATAGATTTTTGGATATAATCTTAAGGCATATTGAATATCTCTGGATGCGTGTCTTAATACTACTACAAAAAATAGAGTAAAATGTACATTTTAAATGCACCAGTGATTACAGGTTGAATATGCAGTAAAATTAAGATGGTTCTAGATGCATATTCATACATACATTGCTGTGATAAAAATGTGCGCCAAACTTATAAGTTAAATTATGTCTATGACAAAAGGAAAAGCAGAAATAAATCACCAAGGCACCAGAAAAGAAAAAAAAAGCACATTGCAGTACAAGACTGTTGATGGGGAAATGATGCAAACTGATGCAGTTTTGTAAGAAAGTGATAAGGGTGCTACATCATGCACACAGACAATGCCAAGTCATGTGCTACACTGCATAGCAAGGATGTGCAACTGGATAACAGTTGCATTGCATGTTTCTGTAGGTAGAATGATCACTAATAACAGAACTCTGGGAGGTACATTATGATGCAACACATACATACACATTGTCAAATCCTGTGATTTTAAAAGATGGAACAAAAATGACAGCATTGCACTAGTTAAGCAGTGGGACCTGAAGACAGCCATAAATGGCAGCATGGAGGAATATGATATACTATTACACAGTCTACTTTACCATAAATTTTGGAGAGATCGTACCAAGATTCCATGCAGTGGCACTCTGCCCAAGTATGCAACCATCTGAAGAGGATGATGGAAGAACACCAAAAGACTTGTTAAGTTTGTATAAGCACTACAGATGCCTGACCTGTTAATCCTGTCTTAGTCTCTCCTGAGTAGAGTTTTGCCTTTTCTCTGAGACTGCCATTTTATTTTGCATTTAAAGTCTGACTTATGACTTTCTTTCTCCAGAACCTGACCATGCTCCATCTTGTTTTGCAGCTAACTGTTTGAACTCCAGCACCACCAGGCCCTAATAATATGGCAAATCCATAGACAATTTCACTTACCAGACATTCCAGCGATGTCTAAATTTCCATTGTTCACAGATTTTTATCATTTTCCACCCACCTTTGCCTTATTAGTTTAATAACATTCTACTGTTTTGCACATTTAACCAGTTTGCATAATGTTTATCTGTAAGACCTTCAGAAATGCATGCAGTATTCCCCATATTAAATTAATGCTGCTGTATACCATGCAAATATGAAATCTGTCTCCCATGAATCTGCCACTCTCAAAATACAGCCTAACTATGTACTGGGGGCTCCCTGTTGAAATAGCACTTGTTAACACTGAGTGCCGACATACTGAACCCCCCTTCTTGCCAGAAATGCTGAAGAAGAGTGAATATTGATCATTGCTCTTCTCATTTAAACCTTTTCACCACAGGAGAAAGTCCCATGCACCACATGGACATATATGTATAAATATATATATATATATATATATATATATATATATATATATATATATATATATATATATATATATACTAACTCTGAGGTCACCATACCTCAAATAAAAGGGAATATTCCACAAAATGGCAGACTCAGACTAAGGATATGTAAGCCCGTTCTTTTGGTGATTTACTGTCAGGATTACAAAACTCATTAAAGGGGGGGTCCCAATATTTTAAATGGTTACTGTGCTGGGTCTTAGCACAGTCATCTCATTTTGTGGTGAATGGCTAAGTTAGGGAGCAATAACGGCTCACTGATTTTTTTTTAATGTATATGTATTTCCTAAATTAGCATATTTAACATATTTGACACTGTTGGATTGTTTCCATCAAAGTTTGTGATATCAAATGTCACTTTATATTAAATCGTCTGTTGGGTATGACTCATATATCTAGCTAAACCTAACTCAACTTACCTAGCTATTCTTAGTGGGTACTGTCACCTCTATCTTCCTACAGTCCAGTTATATTATTTTTACAGTATATATTTTTACTTAATATAATTCCACTCTAACCTACCCTTAATCCACTATCAATATTCATATCACATATATTTGTATTGTATTCTTACCTATTCTGTCTAACACCTCACTATCTCTACCAACACAAATTTGCTTTGTGACTGCTTTTAAGTAAACTATTTCTTGTAATTTTTTTTTTATTTTTCTTGTTATCTTATTTGTTATATTGTTGAACTTTTCTCACTAGGCCTCAGCTGAAAATGGGCCACTGACTCAGTTGGACTTTTCTGGTAAACAAACGTAAAATAAATAAATAAATTATTATTAGTTTTTGACCAATGAAAACAAATTTTGTATCTGCCAAATTCTTACAAAAACAAATTTCCTTCCATAGTTAATCCTGGTAGATAGGGTACTAACCAGTGGAGTAAAAACTTTCACAAGAGATGTAACAAACCTTTTCCACTTAACACCACCATTTTCTGAACCTGTGTGCATGTATGTCCTCTTTCTCAGTAGAAACATTATCTTATTTACAATGCTACTTCTTTAGTTGGATTGGTGATCTCTCAGCTTTCTGTAGAGCTACATGCAATGCAATGTGATCATAATTCTAACTGTAGATACCCTTGCACCATCTTGCATTGGCAGCATTCACCACTATGCCAGGCATCATACCTTTCAACTGCACCTCTCTTTAAAGAACATTCCTTATCTCATATCTTAAAAATTCCATATTCCACATTGTTCAAAACTGCAAGGCTTTGCTATTTAGAATTTCTTTAACAAATATCCATGATAAATAATATTGAATCATATTAATTACTCAAAAGATCCTTTTATAAGTATGAATAAATAGTAAAATTTTATTAACCATGGTTTGAGCTTTCTTGTCGAAGCTGCTAGTAAGTGTTCCATATTTAGCCCTTTTGTTCTACGTTATGAAAGCTAGTGTTCCATATTTTGGAGATAGATGTTTGAGAACTATGTAAGCACGATTATGCAGAGTCAGCTGTATCATTGTTACTGTATTTTAGGTTATAATTATAGGATGGGGTGAGGAAAGTTGGACCATGTCACTTCAATGTAAGTGCCAGAAGTGTTCACAAACACATTGCATTCTATGGTATGGAGAACCTGTGTGTGTAAGCTGATATTTCCTAAGTTGAATGAAAAGTATTCTGCCTTACTTTTGGCCTCATTAATATTAAAATATTTCAAATTTGTTATTATTTTAAAACATAATGTAAGAAGTGCCACTATAGTAACTATCTGCCATGAGGGACTTGGGCACCCAGGTTGATAGCAAACTGATTTTTGACCAGCATATTGCCACCATTGTACAGAAAGCTTTCTACATGGCCCACCTCAATAGTAAGGGTATCTCATCTAGGGACAAGGTGGTCATAACATCCCTGTATTCTTCCCTTATAAGACCCATTATTGAGTACAATGCCCCTTTCGGCATGTACCTCACAAAGCATATGCAGCAGCTGGAGAGACCACAGAGGTTCCTCACCTGGAGAATCCAGGGCCTCAAACATCTACCCTACACAGATAGGCTAACAGCCCTGTCCCTCTACTCAGTCTCCTACAAACTCCTCAGATGTGACCTCTGTCTGGCATACAAAGTAATCTCAGACCCTGCCCTGATGGGACTGCTGCATATCTGCAAGTCACGCTCCACTCTACTAACCTTCACGCATAACCTCAACCTGGTCTATGACATCAATAGGACTTGTTGCGGGACCGATTTGTGTCCCAGAGACACCCTCTTTTGTGGAATAGACTCCCTCTCCACAAAAAGCAGAGTACCTTATGAACCATTTTTAAGCAGGACCTGGATAACTGGATGGGGAACAGAAAATACACCCCTGGGATTCCACCTGTGTCCCAGCTGGACAGTGGCATAGGGTGCTGACTTGTTGGAACATCAGACACTCATGCAACTGTAATCAGCATTTTATGACTCTAAAACTCTGGATCTTATATGCAGGCCACAACTATTCTCAAAAAGGAGAGCACATTTTGATTATGTGTTGACTGCTTTAGACAATTTGTAAAATGCACAGATTCATAGGTTAGTACTAGTAACTGCGTGCAAGATGTCATTAGAATGCTTATTTATTTATTGCCTTTTGTTTACCAGGATGATCCACCTGAGCACTCTGGATGATCTTCAGGGGTGGCCTAGAGAGAGTAAAGCTCCATTAGAGTTACAAAGAAATTCCAAAAATTACAAAGAATTTACAGAGAAAAAAAATCAGATTCTTAACAGTAGAAATCGGATTTTAGAACACAGTCAAGACAGAGGTTAATACAACTTGATTTCTCTAAGGATGTTAATCGATAATAAACTTGAGATTTACACATACAGCAATATATAAATTTCATTTATAAAGGAGCAATGAAAAACATGATAAAGTTATAAATTTAGATAGGATTTATTTAGCTATATAAGATAAGGTAGGAGAGCTAGAATGTTAGGGGTTAGTGATAGTCTAGTGATCCGAGACAGAGAGTGATAGAGAGAGCGAGAGAGAGAGAGATTCTATCAAAGTGTGAACAAGAACATAGCCAAGAGGAGTCTAGGTGCTGGTTTAGGTTGTGCTTAAAGCTGGATGCACAGCTGTCCAGTTTTATTGGGATAGGCAGGGAGTTCTACTGTCTGGTGACATACAATGATTACAATGATACAATGACTATAGTGAGTCTGCAGCTGTATTCCTGGATTTGGAAGCTATACAGATATAGATATAGATATCTATATAGATATATAAATACAAATTCATATACATACAGTTTCCATGTGTTAGGTTGTTTTGGTTGACAGCCCCACCATGCCCACTTTAGTAATGTATGCAAACCCCACCTCTAACTTTGCCTCTGCCCCTAACCCTAATGTGCATCTTAAATTAAAAAAGCCTTCCCGTAACACTATCAAAATTCAGACAAGTTTGAACTGAATGTGGTTGTGTTTTGGGTAGTGTATCACTGTACTGAATGTTGATGTGTTGTATTAGTGATATAATGACTGTTCAACATGTTTTTGTTGCTGTTTTGTTTTTTGACAAAGTTATTTGGTTTTGGTCTTTTTATGCAATCAGACACAGGATCGTCTGTTTGGTCGATGCCATTTGTTTGACAGAAACAAATGGTCAACATGTGTAACAGTCCCCGGGTAGGAGAATAAAAGCTATTCCTGGAAACTGTGTCTCTCAGAGTTAGTATATATAATTAGCAGGGGGTGTGGGGAGCACTGGAAAAAGCAGTTCATTTGGTTTTGCCTGCTTCAATGTTAATCCTCAGAGCATGTACATTTTTTGGCAATTTTACGACAACGTTACAGATGTCAATCTTATATCTGTTTAGTGTATGGAACTACATTTATATATAGTTATATATGTAAATATAAATATATATATATATATATATATATATATATATATATATATATATATATATACACACATATATAAATATATATATATATATATATATATATATATATACATATATATATATAGTTATACAGACACACACACACACACACACACACACACACACACACACACACACACACACACACACACACACACACACACATATGAGTCTACTTCAAAATAATGAAAGACCAAATTCCTGAAGACAAAATTAAGAAGACAACAGACTAGACCTGGTCATTACCAACATGGGAGATAGACGCTCCACACCAGTGGTCACCCCCTCATTGGTCAGGTCTGACCAGAAGCAAATCACCCTTGACATGCACATCCCTCCCTCCAGTAAGGAAACCTCCTTAAAAAAACTTCTCCAAAGCCAACTTCATGCTACTGAAATCAGAAGTGACAAACTTCACAACACCCACACAGACGGGATCTCGAAGATCGACTGCAGAATCCTGCACTAAGGCACTGTATGAGCACATCCACTTGTGCATGAATCGTGCCATCCCAAATAAAACCAAGATGCTTTTCTTCAAAACAACAAAGCCAATCTGGTGGTCCCCTGCTATAAACAAACTATACAACAGAAGGAAGAAACTGTTGCAGAAAAGAGGAAAATCCCAGGATGCAAAACCTCCCTCACCAGCCTCAGTAAGAAGCTGAAATCCCTCATAAAATCCTCAAAAGCTAGTTACGAAAATAAAATTGCCAAAGATTCCAAAGACAACCACAAGGCATTCTACAGTTATGTCAAGAATCTAAATGGCAATGCTCAGATCTGCTTTGAGCTACAACAGAATGGCATTAAATATACTGATCCCAGGGATATTGCCAATATCCTGGCAGATCGATTTAGTGCCAACTTCACCACTCTTTCACCCCCTAAAGGGCCCATCTCAATACCAAAAGATTGCCAAATTCTGATAATCATGGCCACACAGGTAGAAACCGCACTCTCCAAAGCTAAGAATACAGCATCCATGGGACCAGATAACATTCCAGGCTGTGCACTACATGAATTACAAAATGAACTGGCACCTCACCTAAGTGTCATGTGTAATCATAGCCTCACCTCAGGCTTCGTGCCCACTGAGTGGTGCACAGCTACAATTATCCCGCTCCACAAGGGAGGATCCACCTTGGATCCTGGGAACTACCGTCCCATCAGTCTGACAAGCCTGATCTGCAAGGGCATGGAACGCATTATCATGGAACTTATAAACAAAGGCACTGGCAACCTTCAAACACTGAATTCCACCCAGTTTGAGTTTGTGAAGGGCCGATCTTGTCTCCTGAATCTGATTGACTTCTTCGAATCAGTCTCCAGAGCTGTGGACGAGGGTAAGGCAGTCCACACAGCCTATCTGGACCTTGCCAAGACCTTTAACACCATCCCCCACTCTGGAATCATAGATAAACTTACTAAGCTGGGCATAAACCCCTACATCACTCAATGGGTTGCCAACTGGCTTACTGACAGAACCCAGACTGTAAAAGTAGCCGACTCCATATCCAGCTCCAGACAAGTGACAAGTGGAGTACCTCAGGGTTCAGTCCTGGGACCACTCTTGTTTGGCATCTACTTCTCTGAAGTACAGGCCAACACTAAGGGACTCTGGCTAACAAAGTTCACAGATGACTGCAAACTGGGAGCCATTATTGAATCCCCAAATGATGTGGATATTCTACAAAAGGGCCTTACAGAAACAGATGCCTGGTGCCAGAGCCATGGGCTCAAGCTTAATGCCAAGAAATGTAAAGTTATCCCCTTTGGAAAAAAAGTATACCCATGAATTACCACATAGATGACAGGACACTAAACATCGAAAGTGTGATGAGAGACTTTGGGACACAGGTGGACAGTGGTCTCACTTTCGATAACCACATCGCCACAACAGTCAGAAAATCCTTCTATGTGGCACACCTCATCACTAAGGGCTTTTCATCCAGAAAAAAGGAGGTCATTGTCCCACTGTACTCATCCCTCATTAGACCCATTATAGAGTATAATGCTCCATTTGGTATGTACCTCACAAGACATCTGCAACAGCTGGAAAGGCCACAGAAATACCTCACTAAAAGAATCACAGGCCTAAAGCAGATGCCATATGCTGATCGTCTAAGAAAACTCCAGCTATACTCTGTGGCATATCATCTACTTTGAGGTGATCTCTGCTTAACATACAAGGCCATGTCAAACCCTGAGCTGTTGTACATGCTCCACTTAAAGAAATGCCAATTCCTCAGAGCCACACGCTCCAGGGATCTAAACCTTGTCATCATAATGAACAAAACATGCTGGAGGGATAGGTTCCTGACCCAGAGACTCCCCATACTCTGGAATAGACTGCCCATACATGTCAAGCAGAGTGCCTCATTGGCCCTCTACAAAAGGAACCTTGATGATTGGATGGGAGATAGGAAATTCACCCCTGGGATCATGTCAGTCACCCTGCTAGACAGGGGTCCAGAGAAGTAAATATTGTGGGAAGAAATATCCAGGGAATTGTTATGGCTAGGCTTGCATAGGCCCTAGGGCTGATAGCCTAGTACCAACCTATGAACCTATGAACATCGCCAAAACTTCACTTTCATGAATGACTGGAATGCCATAACATTTCACAGGAAAAGTATCCAAATTGCCAACTGTTAACAGCAAAACACACTGTACTACCTCAAACCCCCATTGTGGGGGGGCTGCACCTCCCACACTCCCTAACTAAATACACCAAACTCTGGGATCACACTACAGTAGGGAAAAGGGCAATTTCCCCTTGTTGGCCACATGGTTACCTACCCTGTGAAATTCTTCATCATTCTGGTTGTTCATGAAAATGTAGTTTCAGAGATGTCATCTCATTCATTTCATCTTCGGTTATGTGGGGATTCAGCCTTTTCAGGTAGACCCATATATATTTATATATATGAATGTCTATGGGTGTACTTGTAATGACTGAAATCCCACTTACTCGACTTTCTTAAAACTGTGACGACATTGCCAAAATCGCATGTAAATGAACACTTAGATCACCGACTGAAAACTCCAGGTATGTAGCCACTTGTTCGCACCACAAAGTAAAATGAAAACCGAACCAAATTAAACCCACCAACACCCCACCACCAACTGAATATACCATCTCAGATACTGCACTACAGTAGGGAAAGGGGCAAAATTCACCATGGTGGCCAAGTGGTTACTTACGTGGAGTTTTCAGTCACTGATCCAAGTGTTCATTTAAATGTGGTTTCAGCGATGTTGTCTTGGTCTTAAGAAAGTTGGGTAAGTGGGATTTTGATAATTAGAAGTAGACGCATGTATATATATATATATATATATATATATATATATATATATATATATATATATATATGTATGTATATGTATATAGATGTAACCCAAAAGGTAGAATACACATTTGGTAAAAAAATTTTTCTTGGGTGTAAAAACAGAGGAAATGCACAAATGAGTGAATGCTCACTTGTGTGAATCACTTATGGTTGAATTTAGTTGTATGCAGTGTAGATAGCAGGAGAGTGCAGTAAAACTATTGTTTGAATGAAAAGGTGGTGGTTGTGAAGATGTGCAAGACTGTTATAGCATGAAAAGGTGGTGGTTGTGAAGATGTGCAAGACTGTTATAGCAATTGTTGTGAATGTGTACATGCTTGCAGGTTAGGATTACAGTAAGAGTTAAGCAAGGGACTAGATTCAGGGATATATATTTTGAATGAAAGTTCAAATTATCGATTGCTGTAAACAGGAAAAATGACGGACATTGAATCCTGTATTGTGGGGGGCAGCACCCCCACACTCCCCCTGCTAATTATATATACCAACTCCTAGATCATATTACAGTGAGGAAAGGGAAAATTTCCTGATCTTCACTTTATCGCGATCTCACAAAGCACACATCGATGTCCGTCATTTTAGTTGTTTACAGCGATTAATATTTTGAACTTTCATTCAAATAATATAGACCTGGTAGATTCAGTAGTGTGCATATTTTGCGTTGTTTGTTTTCTGTGTCCTCTTTTCTTGTGTAGTGGCACTGTTAGAGAAAGGGTTTTTAGTAGCGTAATGTGTAGGGTTTGGGTATGGGTTATGGTTGTTAGGGTTAGTACACGAGTAAGATGGTGGAGGGGCATGATGATTGCAATGTTGATATCTTAATTTTTGAGCACCAAGTATGCTGAATTATTTTGGTTCCCTGATGCCTGTTTTTGTATTGCATGATTAGCATGAGCACTCTTTTTCCTGCCCCTTGTTCCCATCTCTGTCACCCTGCTCATAAGTTTTTAAATAAGTTTGTTCCATTTCCTTATCTGTTCTGACTGTCTAACAATGCCATCATTCAACTAGTTCATTCCTCTGCACTCCTGACACTGGAAGTCACTGAGAGGGAGAGGCAAAAACTAGGTACAGCAATCACCATTCCTGTGTGAGGTTAAGAAATGTTGCCTTTGCAGCCCTCCCCAAATGACCAGCAGGCATGGTGCAATGCCTAGCTATACCAAATTGCTTGTGAATACATACTTAATCTCTCCAGAACACATCTTGGACATAAGCAGAGGAGTTATGCCATGGATTTTATATAGTAAGACGAGGAGTATGGAAAAGTATTCCTTATGTGACAGTCCCATTCCTACAGCATATACATTTTGTTTCATTGAATACAACGTTCTTGACTTGAATCCAGAATTTGGGGAAGGTGGTGATAGATTTTAGTCATTCTTAAATATACCCATATGCAGGGAACCAATGTATAAAATCTGTAGTCTGTTCAATGAAGTTTATTCTGTGGGATTATTAAAGAGGAAATTATGGCTGATTTGGATCTAAGGTTATAGCTGTAGATTTGTTCTTTTTTTCAGTAAATCAGCAAAGAATGGAAATGTACCACTAGGACATTACACTAGGGTGTTACTTTCCGCATTACAGAATTACAACCCTCCAACACTTTCATGAATAGAATGTCCCTGGCATTATTACAATGCCTCCCTCCAAACCCTCACCCCCTTTACCTCATCACCCAATTAAAACCTTAAAATCTAATCCAAGGGACAAGCTCTATCTAAGACTTACTCATAAGTTTCTAAAGCTGATAATCAGATTTCAATATAACCTCGTTACAGATGGGGACATCCATCCCAAACCTGGCCTGTCTCCACCTGGTGATAATAGCGCCTGCACCACCAACTCCATCAATAAACTACCCCTTAACAGTCCTGCAAATGCTCTCCTAACATTCCACTTGAACATTTGAAGTATAAATAATAAAATCCCCAACCTGCATTCCCCCTTAGCAGTTCATTCCCCAGACATAATGTCTCTTACAGAAACCTGGCTTAAACCCACTACTGGCGATAATGAGGTATTACCCCCATGCTACAACATACACTGATTAGACCGAATAGCTAAGAAGAAAGGTGGGATAGCAGTTCTTTACAAAAATACATTAAGTGTTAATAGAGATCCAGTTCAACTGCCCCCACTTAATAAGGCAAAAATCCTCATTACCAAACTGAAAATTAACAATAATACCAGTATAAATATTAAAAAAACTGTTGACACCACAAAGTCCAGTGGCTCACCAACATAAGTTAACTCTAGTGTTTAAAAGCGGGTAGAATTAAAAACAACTATTGACATTAAAAAAAAAAACAAAACTACATTGAAGAAAGAAATGCTTTCACTT
Organism: Protopterus annectens; assembly: GCF_019279795.1. Classification (NCBI taxonomy): domain Eukaryota; kingdom Metazoa; phylum Chordata; order Ceratodontiformes; family Protopteridae; genus Protopterus; species Protopterus annectens. The sequence continues at coordinate 1,043,496,638 of NC_056743.1, read as the reverse complement.
AAGACAATCATCAAGTCTTGGTTTGTGGAACAACACAATTGTGCACTGTTATATATATGTTAACATTATCCAATAGGGTACAACAAACCTCCACCCCCCCATCAAAAAAAAAATTACAGTAAGCTTCTAACCAATTGACAAAATGATGAAGTTTATTTAAAGTACTACCATATTATTGTGCATATATACATATATATAATAAATTGATAAAGAAGTGGAATAAAATGAGGTTTAATATTTATATGTTTGTATTTTTAATTTGAAGGGTGGAGGGGTTTGCTGTATCCTATTGAGTGTGTTGGGGATATATATAACAGTGCACAACATGGTGGTGTTCTTTAAACCAAGACTTTGGCTTAAAGCATCTTCAATACTTAGTCTTTTTTTTTTTTTGGTCTCATTATTAAGTTTTTTTAAAAAACCGTTTGTAACTGCTGTGAGAGTTAACTTCGTCGGTGAGCCACTGGACTTTGTGGTGTCAACAGTTTTTTTATTGGTTTCTGCCCTGGTGGGTGTTTGTGCTGTCTACTTTTTTACAGTATAAATATTGTCTGCGTCTACATTCTCCCAGTAATAAGGGGATGGTGCAGTGGTGCAGTGGTAGCATTGTTGCCTCACAGCAAGAGGTTCTCCAGTTCGATTCTTGGCTGGGGTGCCTTCTGTGTGGAGTCTGCATGTCTTCCATGCGTTCGTGTGGGTTTCCTCTAGGTGATCTGGTTTCCTCCCACATTATAAAGACAAGCATCTGGAGTGTTTCTTCCCGGGCCTCCACTGAAAATTGGCTTTATTCCAAGTCAGACTTTCCCAGTTAACAAATGTTAAAATAAATAAATAAATAAAATAAGCACTCTGGAAGATATCCTTCAATGGTTATCCAGTACTTACCCCCCAAGAAACCATTGTTCTTGGTGACTTTAACTGGTCCACCTGCTCAGCTGAATCCCGTCACCCATATAAATCTGTTTGGGTTCACACAAATAATAACCTCTCCCACTAGGATTAATAAACCCGCCAACAGGGAAAGTATCTTAGATTGGGTACTTATCAATAGACACACAAGCTTGTATACAGCTGGAACTCTCTCCATTGACCTCAGTGATCATTCACTAACTTATATTATTAAGCACAAGGCAGAAACCCAACACAAGACTACGTACAAAACAATCAGAAATAATAAAAACTTCAATCCCACTAACTTCTTAAATGAACTTAAATCGGTCAACTGGTCAATCCTAAAAAATCTACCACTAGATGAAGCCGTAACTTTCTTTAAAAATAAATTCCTGAGCCTCCTTGACTCCCATGCTCCTGCACATACTATAAAGACGAAATCTAGTACTGCCCCATGGCTCAACTAAGATAAAAATCAAACTTAGAAATATAGCCTGGACCAAGTGGCGAACAACTAAAGCACCCCTCAACCAAGTGAGATATCATCAACTTAGAAATGATACAAAAAAACTCATTTTGCTAGACAAAAAAAAAAAAAAAAACTACTACCAGAACCTCCAATTTAAACATCAAAACAATCCCCAAGAGTTTTGGGCAGGCATTGACCGACTTCATCTAAGACAATCTACTACCCCAACCCTATCAAACTACACCCATAAATCCCCAGAAACTATTGCTACTGCCTTTAATATTTTTTTCACTGAAACTATTCAGTCCTTAGCTAACCAACTTACTCCTACTCTAACTCTACCATTAACGCACCCACTTCACATCCCCCCATCAACTTCCAACCTGTTTCTACCACTTTTATTCAATCCCTTATCAAAAAACTAAAATCAACCACCCTTTCTGCTGACCTCCTTCCTGCAGAGTATCTACAAAAAGCTGCCAATGCCATAGCATTCCCCATCTCTATCCTAATCAACAGAACACTAACTTATGCAACTATCCACTCAATCTGGAAAATATCTCATGTTATCCCACTCCACAAAGGTGGAAGTTCAACAGAACTGTCCAAATGCAGACCTATTGCCATTCTCTCACCACTAGCCAAATTAATGGAGAAGTGAGTTCATAAGCAACTTATGGACTATCTCATTCAGAAAGGTCTGCTTGCAAACTCTTAGCATGGCTTTAGGCCACATCACAGCACCACCTCCACCCTCCTTCCTTTTACAAATACCATATTCCAAAATAGGAACAACAGGCCATCTTCAGCCCTATTTCTAAACTTGTCGAAGGCCTTTGATATGGTCAACCACAAATTACTCATCCATTCCCTAAAATCCATCTCCCTAGATAACCATGCCATTCAGTGGTTCCTATCCTCTCTGAATGGCAGACAACAGGCTGTATTATGGCAGGGCAAACTGTCCACCCTGCTTCCTCTCACCCTTGGTGTTTCTCAGGGCTCTATTCTAAGTCCTCTACTCTTTTCTATCTTCATCAACAATCTTCATACTGCCATCCCTGATGCAACCTGCATTCAGTATGCAGACGATTCTTCCCTGATCTGTATGGCCTCCTCCACTTTAGACCTGCAAACCTTAACACAAAAGACATTTAACACAGTTGAAAATTGGCTCTCTAATCACCGTCTGTTGTTAAATCATCCCAACAAAGCTAAACTGCTCCTCTTTACCCCCACCAGTAGATCCACCCCATTTTCCTTCTCCATAGCATCCAACAATGGTACCTCTATCTCTCCAGATGACCATACTAAGCTTTTAGGAGTAATAGTGGACAATAATCTCAAATTTGATCTGCATATCAATAAAACTATAAAAAACATTAATAAGAAGGTTGGCTCATTATATATAAGCAAACCTTTTCTAACTCCATTAGTTAGGACTGCAATCGCCCACACCTACCCTCTACCCTTCTATATGCCTCCTCCATACTCTCCAATTTGAGCAAAAGTGAACTTAGTGAGCTCTCTCACGGTTACAACCATATTGCCAGATTTGCCATCTGCTCAACATATAGGGCACATCACTGTCAAAACCTCTGTCTTCTCGGGTGGCTGGAACTGCCTAGTCTACTTCCGTTCAATCAGTTTATAGTAGCACACAAAATTCTGTACCACCCTGAAAATATGCCGGCACTCAAAAATATCATAAAGCCATACAATAATTCAAGGCAGCTATGATCATCCAATAAACTGTTGGTCCAAACCCACAAAGCCATTAACTCAGCTGGTGACTCCCTGTTTGCCAACGTCATTGGTAAAACTTGGAATTCACTTCCATCTAACCTTACCCTCGAACCTTCTTTAAGTCTCTTCAAAAAAGGCCTCAAACAGTATTTTAAAGAACACTGGCTTTGTCCTTGTACTAATCCTGATTAATTATTACTTATTCAATGCCTTATTTAAATTAATATTGTACGCATCTCTTGCTTATAATAGCATGCTGCAGCCTGTTGTTTTTGTAGACTATTACACATTGTGTATATTGTGAGTACCTACTAGAGGGCTTTGTAAATATATTTGACTCATATCTGTTATGTTCTGTCTGTGTTATCTGGAGCTTTTCTCCCAGGGCCTCTGCTGAAAATGGACATATAAAAAGTCAGACTGTCCTAATCAATAAATGTAAAATGAAATAAAATAAATAAATACTTAACTGCCTTCATGCTGTGTTTTAAGCATACCAATAAGCATTACAGTACACCCCAAATTTTCCTTGTCTTAAAGAAAGATTCATTATCAATTCCATATTTTCATGTACTTTAAATATTGCTATAGAAGTACAGAATTCATATGACATATAACAGTGGCTCAAGTCATTACTAATCTAGCAATAATTCACTGTGTGTATCAAAAAGAATGCACATGGCTTACAGCTCTTTCATTGGAATGACATTCCTTACAAGTTCACTTTATCCTTAACTTTATGTGCTCCCCCAAGCATTCCTCAAACTTACACTAGTCAGTGAGGCCAAAATCACACAATGCATGCAAAGATATGTCTACACCTATCTCTTGCTGGCATAAGGGTTAAGGTCCTTGGCTCCCTTACACAAGGTACCAAGTTCAATCCTTACCTCTGGCTATTGCCTATATGGAGTTTGCATGCTATCCCTATTTCTCTGTGGTGCTCCTCCGACATTCAAAAATCATGTTGAATATTTCCACCTCAAACTTACTTAAGAAAAGGGTTGTGGGCAGCAGCACATACCCTAGATGGTATCTATAGGGGGAAAAGTTGTCTAGACCAGCTGCTTTTGGGCATCAACTGTGCTGTACAGTATCCTCAAGACAGGTGAGTATAGATCACAGACTGCATGCTATGAAAGGGCTAGACACTCAATAGTGTAAAAAAATTCCTCTAGATGAGTCAGTCACTGTGACTAATGTTGCCAAAAATGGACATAGATATTTTGCGGTGATAATTAGGTTGAGGATTCGGCCTACTCCAACCTATGCCAGGTAAACATGCTAATAACAGGAGGGGTGTATGTGCTCCTATTGGCCATTGTGTGCACACCATAAAATCCTAATAGCCCTGAGTCAGTAAGCTATTAGCTGCCTGGTGTCCAGTTACCCATCTTGGGATACCTGGGATAGCTCTGTTGAGCAAAAGTTGGATGTAAAACCAATCAACTTGTCAAACATGAACTGAGAATTGTTACATTCAATGCAGGTTAATTGGCAGGATGCAACTTGGAAGTGGATGACATGATGGAAAGAAGGAGGCTGGACATTCTATATATCTGGAAGACAAGATGGAAGAGCAGTGCAGCAAAGCCACTGGCTTCGGATCCGGGTTCTACTACTCAGGGAGAGGAGGAGGACAGACTAGCAATGGTGTGAGAATTGTGGTGAGGGAGAGGCTTCAGAAGACACTGAGCAATGTCATAAGAATTAATGACATACGCGGTAATCAGACTCCAGTGTAATGATAGGGCAGTATTCATAATTTCAACCTATGCCCCACAGGATTGTGATAGTGAGGAAAATAGTGCATTCATACAGCAGTTGCAGGACCTATTGGATAAAGCAAGACCACAGGAACTGGTGTGATAACAGGTAATCTGAATGCATATATCGGGACAGACAGACAGAGAGACAGAACAGGATATGAGAACTGCCTGGGTTCATGTGGGGCAACTGGAATAAAAAAGGACAGGCCATTCTAAACTTCTGGCTGTCAAATGGCTTGACAGTGGCTAAGAGCAAACCAAATCCTATGCAAGGGGGAATGCATGGTCTGAACCAAGTACAGCAAACCACCAAATAAACCAGCAAAGGCAGAACGGAGTTTGATAATCCTTTATTTGTCGTACTAAAACAAACTAGTTTTTTTAGGCGAAATTGCTTCAGTGTAGTGTAGACAAAGATTTGTACTACCTACACTGAAAAGAAACCAATTTCTAGACTGAATATTAATTTAAATAAAAAAAGACTCGTGCCACCCTCGATTGAATAACACATAGTTCAACAAGAGAGACCGTCAAAAAATCATATATAAGAGTGGCAAATATGCAACTTAGGTAGACTTCTTCCTAATAAGGAAGGGGCACTGCATAAAATCAGTAATTGAAAAGTCATACCCAGTGAAACAGTGGGTTCACAGCATAAACCAATGGTGGCCAAAATCAGCTGAAAGCAGGAGTCAGGGAACACTATGAGGCCAACAGAGATTGGGCTCAAGACCTAAAAGTTGATGGAGGGAAAGTACAGGAGTTTGAGGAATTACTCAGGGCTCTAACACCTTAGGAAGAAGAGGAAATACGTCAAGTCGAAGAATGCAGTGCATTTCTAATACCATTACGGGAATAAGTTAAGTCATGACTAAAGTTCATGAAATTAGGATTTTTTTAATCCTTGATGTTAGCCAGTAGTGCTCCTTGCAGCAGACAGAATGTGCCCAGTATTGACGGTATTGATTTTTCTGTATGGACAGGAAACTGTAGTAACACACAATCACTTCTTGCCACTGCAGGACTTGCAAGGGGGACATGGATACTCATAACTGTGGAACAACATGGTGAAGCTGTCGGAGGAGGAGGTTATGGAGGGTATTTTTTACAGTGGAGTTTGTGAAGTTCATAAATGATAATAAAGGCAAGAAAATAAAAAAAAATACAGTCAAGCCAAAAGGTGATTAGCATTCCAAAATAACTACTGCTGTTAAAGACATGGACAGGGTGACTTAATATGACAATGAGATAGAGTTTAATTTTTGAATGATAACGTTTAGGAACTCCAGGTCTGGAGAAATGGGGTGATAACAAGTTACTCTCTTTGTGAGTGTGCATGCGGCTGGCACATCACTGCTGGTATGGCCCTTCTACCATTCTATAAAAATGACTCCGGTGACCTCACTTTGTGTCTTATATACATTATCATGGAGAGTTTTTCTTGGGTTACCTACCTGAAAAGAGGCGTTAGCATCTTATATATTAGCTGTTTATTAGTGTTTAACTATTTCTTTACCATATTTTCTATAGTTCAGATTTTTCTGTGTGCCTTTTAATGCTTGTGGTTTAAATTTGTAGCTAAATGAACAGTTGTACAATATTGGCTGCAACAAAATAAATAAATAAATAAATAAACAAATAAATAATTCTGGCAATGTGGAGTTGTTTCAAAAATGTCAAGTAGCTAAATATTCTGTTAGGCTGTTAAAACACTTTCATTGGTATGATTTCTTCTTTAATATGGATGCACAAGTCAAGCCTGGAGATGTTCTTTTCAGTTTGGTCCTTGAAAGACCAATAGAACATTGAAGACAGGAGAGGCTTGTGGTCAACGTTTGATACAGGTAAGGATTCTATAACATTAGTTATCAGATATGGCCTCACTATTGACAACTCTTTCCGCTTCCATGACTTATTTGCCTCCTTAGAAATGCAGGGTATCCCAACTCTGAATTCTTATTTGGGCCAACTTTAATGTCAGTCTTAAATCAGTCAGGGATCGAAAACTTCCTATTGTAGAACAGCATATGCAATCCAAAATGTTATTAACCAATATATGGAGGGTATGCATTTAGATGATGTCTGGTAATTTCTCCATCCAGATGAAAATGGGTCTACCTATTCCACATCTGACACTAACATTCTGTAGTCTAGCAGAATAGACTGCTGGTTATTTTCCAGGGATATTATATCTTGGGTTGTCCAAATAGACATAATGCCACACCCCATCAGAAATATTTTGTTCACTTTGCGGAGGAAGTAAACCTTGCAAGGCTGACCCACTCATCTTTTGGGATGACAGCTTGGTGGTGGATGTACAAAAGGGAAGCACCTTTTCCAAGAAAGAACCCCTTTAGGATCTTTCCATGTGGCAGTTTGGTGGGATTTGTTAAAACTAGAGCTCAAAAGTCTCTGCACAGCAGTCAAGGAGAATCTTATAGTAACTTTACACTTTAAAGTTAAGGCCATAGAGAAAGACAGGTTGGAAGTGTATTTTATAGATGCAAACAAACTTGAATCTGTGACCAATTAATACTATTGGATTAGAAGGCAAAATGTATATTTGTTAAAAGAGCCAGTGTCGCACTTATAAATACAATGTTTGAAAACTTGCTCATGGGCTCTTGGAAGCAGAACATCTAGGGCCTAGCTTTGCATGCTATTCATGTGACACACAGATGTCTACAATGTGCTATTTCTAAACTACTGGATCAAAAATGTGCAAGGAAACCAATGCCAGTAACATAAATAGATTGTTTTCTAAATTTTATAAGGCCCTATACAATAAAGTAGATGGAAAAACAATAGATGCAGCTATTGCAGTGAAAGAGTTTTCTAGCCAGTGCACATATGCCTGCAGTTTCTCCCAGACTGGCCATTTGCTTAATCAGACCACGTGGGGCATTAAAGATAAAAGGTGCCATATATCAACTGCTTTCAAGGAAAGCACTAGACACAGATAGCTTTCACATGGAGACCAATAAACCCCTGAGTGACACCTTACTATAACTCCCCCACCACACCTACTGGCTGGTTTGTTTCAATCTTTCAAAAACAGAAGGCTTGGTAATGGACTCTTCTACTGCTTCCTTACTTTTCTTCTTCATAAGCCTAATAAGGATAAAAAGCAGGTCAGCTACTATAGGCCCATTTCCTTGATTAATACAGCTGTAAAGATTTATGCTTAGCTACTGATCAACAGCCCAAACCCAATTCCAGACCTTGTGGCAAATACCCATGCAGGTTTCACTAAAGGTAGGTTGAGAAATGACCATGTCACAACTCTTTTCTAATACATGCAAGGTCTTAAGCACTTTCAGGATCCATCAGTAGCCTTTTTATTAGGCTTTGAAAAGGCTTTTGACTCTATATAGTCAGACTATTTTTGGGTGATTTTAAAATTTATCAGTTTCCCTGAAACCTTTCTGTGCTCCATTCAGGTCCTTAATGCAAAACTCACAGTCACAGTGGTAACATTTTGTCTAGTTCTTTTACCCTACAGTGTGGAAGCTGTCAGGGATGTCCTGTCTCGTGCCTTTTTTCTGTTAGCATCTGAACCTTTAAATCATGCTCTAAACAGACCAAATACTCTGGAAGGTTGTAATTTAACAGGAATTGGAAGTAAAGCATTTTTCTTTGCTGTTGATTGTGTGGTGCCCTCTCAAATTCCAGTGCAAGACATGAAGGTTTTGTTAGTCCTACATCAGGTAAGTATTTCTGGCTTAAACTTATTCAGAATTAGAATCAGAATCACATTTATTGGCCAAGTATGTGCACATGCAAGGAATTTTATTCTGGTTTCAGTAACTCTCCAAATATTAATTGCATAAATAACATGCATACAACTATTAAAAAACAAGACAAAAATGTAAATATATATATATATATATATATATATATATATATATATATATATATATCTACACACACACACACACACACACACACACACACACACACACACACACATATGGATCCATTTCACGACTGAAAGCTCAAAATACTGAAATTCATTTGACTGTGCCCACAATCCCGAATCTTCAAAATACTGAAAATTAATTTGACTGAATTTCAAAATACTGAAAGATGACAATGCTGAATTGCATCAACCATTTTCTTTGAAGCTGCAATAAAAGTCAATCCAATGAAAACTAATGGTCCGAATTTGTAAACTACAGACTATGCAGAAGGAAGAGAAAACGTATAGTAAAACGGATCTTTTAACAGCCAAGAAATTGATATCTGATGTGAAAGGATCCTTCAGGGATCTGTTGGATTGTCATCTTATTTCTGAAGAACTAAACAATTTTGTAACTGAGGAGAATTCAGTTTTTTCAATTATAAAGGGTTTGCCCAAAATACATAAGAATAGAACTGATTCACCTTTCAGACCAATAGTCTCTGGTTGGGGATGGGTCATAGAGTGTATATCAATTTGGGTTGAACATAAACTTCAGAGAGCATTGGCTATTGCTCCAGCTGTATTGAAAGACTCAGCTGAATTTTTACAATTATTTCCTAAGCATATGAAAAGGAGGACTCATGGACAAAAGTTTCTGCTTATTACCTTAGATGTAAACAGTTTGTTTACCATAATTCCAAATGATTATGGTATATTGACAAATAGGCAGTCACTATCCAGTAGAGATGATTGGGATCAGAATTTGGTTCAGCAGATATGTCTGTTTTTGAGATTAATCCTGGAGAACAATATTTTTCTTTTCTATGGGTCATGCTATTGGCAACGCTGGGGAGTTGCCATGTGGACACCATGTGCTAACACGTATGCTAACTTGGTGTTAGTGAAATGAGAAGAAGATGTTGTTTTTGGCCCAAGGAATGGATGGAAAGCTTTAATACCATTCTACAAGAGATTTAATGATGATGTATTTTTCTGGGCACTTTGGAAGAACTGGAAGAGTTTGTACAATATCTAGAAGGAAGTACAGATTTTTTGAGATTTACTCTGCATGCTTCAGAAGAAGAAATGGAGTTTTTAGATGTAAAAATATATATGAATGAATTACACGGAACTTCAACTAAAGTACATAAGAAAAGATGTTGGAGAAATACTCTCTTGAAGAGAGATAGTATGCATCCCTGGCATGAGTTTCCGAATATTGTGAAAGGACAACTATTGAGGGTTTCTAGATTATGCACTGATGATAACAAGTTTCAACAGGAAGCACAGCAGCTTCAAGCAAATTTTCAAGCACGAGGTTATAAGGATAGTGAACTAAAAAATTATAAGTGCTCGATCTGATGATCTAAAAATGAATCATGGGTGATCATGGTTTGATACCGCACGGTTCATAAGAAAGGAGACTAGTATAGTTCAAACCATTGTTAGCTCCACACACCTAACAGTCATTCTGAAATACAACAATGATGTGGGTCTTAATTTGACTGATTTCAAAATACTGAAAGATGACAATGCTGAATTGCATCAACCATTTTCTTTGAAGCTGCAATAAAAGTCAATCCAATGAAAACTAATGGTCCGAATTTGTAAACTACAGAGTATGCAGAAGGAAGAGAAAACATATAGTAAAACGGATCTTTTAACAGCCAAGAAATTGATATCTGATGTGAAAGGATCCTTCAGGGATCTGTTGGATTGTCATCTTATTTCTGAAGAACTAAACAATTTTGTAACTGAGGAGAATTCATTTTATTTCAATTATAAAGGGTTTGCCCAAAATACATAAGAATAGAACTGACTCACCTTTCAGACCAATAGTCTCTGGTTGGGGATGGGTCATAGAGTGTATATCAATTTGGGTTGAACATAAACTTAAGAGAGCATTGGCTATTGCTCCAGCTGTATTGAAAGACTCAGCTGAATTTTTACAATTATTTTCTAAGCATATGAAAAGGAGGACTTGTGGACAAAAGTTTCTGCTTATTACCTTAGATGTAAACAGTTTGTTTACCATAATTCCAAATGATTATGGTATATTGACAAATAGGCAGTCACTATCCAGTAGAGATGATTGGGATCAGAATTTGGTTCAGCAGATATGTCTGTTTTTGAGATTAATCCTGGAGAACAATAATGTGGACCTCATGTGCTAACTGCGATATACTAACTTGGTGTTAGTGAAATGAGAAGAAGATGTTGTTTTTGGCCCAAGGAATGGATGGAAAGCTTTAATACCATTCTACAAAAGATTTAATGATGATGTATTTTTCTGGGCACTTTGGAAGAACTGGAAGAGTTTGTACAATATCTAGAAGGAAGTACAGATTTTTTGAGATTTACTCTGCATGCTTCAGAAGAAGAAATGGAGTTTTTAGATGTAAAAATATATATGAATGAATTACACGGAACTTCAACTAAAGTACATAAGAAAAGATGTTGGAGAAATACTCTCTTGAAGAGAGATAGTATGCATCCCTGGCATGAGTTTCCGAATATTGTGAAAGGACAAGTATTGAGGGTTTCTAGATTATGCACTGATGATAACAAGTTTCAACAGGAAGCACAGCAGCTTTAAGCAAATTTTCAAGCACAAGGTTATAAGGATAGTGAACTAAAAAATTATAAGTGCTCGATCTGATGATCTAAAAATGAATCATGGGTGATCATGGTTTGATACATACGGTTCATAAGAAAGGAGACTAGTATAGTTCAAACCATTGTTAGCTCCACACACCTAACAGTCATTCTGAAATACAACAATGATGTGGGTCAGATTTTACCATGGCTATAGATCTGATGAAGGGCTATGGCCTGAAAGTGCAAATTTTATATTGTCTTTTATTTATTAAAGTTTTTATTTGCTTAGCTGTGGTGGTCCGATTTGGTCTTAATTTGATTTTAGTTTCTTTGAAGGTGAGACCTTTCAACAAATTAAGGGTGTTGCCATGGGTGCAGCTTGCGCTCCTTTGTATGCCAACTTAGTTTTGCTATGTTGGGAGAAGAAATTTGTTTTTAACTCTAATTTTTGGCAACACATAAAATTATACACAAGATTTTTGGATGATATCTTCATTATTTGATAAGGCCCTGAAGACAATATTGAAGCATTTTTTGATTATTTAAATCATACAACTGATTATTTTACGTTCACATTCAGTTTCAGTATAAAACAGATTAACTACTATGTCAAGATAGATTTAGTCGAAGGAAAATTTAGATCTTGAATCTGCAGAAAATCAAAATTTAGTAATTCGTATCTACCTTTGTCAAGAGCAGATATCTTTAAAAAAAGAGTGTTGTAAAAGGGCAATATGTAACTGCTGCAAGAATGACTTCCACTTATGATGATTTTTTTGGACTAAATTAAATTTATTTCTGGCATGTTCCTTGAGAAAGGATACTCTGGTCAATTAGTATCTGAGATCTCACAAGAAATTGTTATGGGATGGGGGACAAGATACAAACCACTTTTAGGAGAAAAAAGGAAGGATGATTCTAAATCAGAGGTGGATTTTAATAAAGCTATGGTCATCAAATTTAATTATACTGCAGAAAATGTCAAAAACATTGTTTTAAACAATTGGAATATTTAAGATTTATTCCTAAATTGGTTTGTATTGCTGGTGTGGACCTTAAATTTGCTTTTAAAACAGAAAAAAATGTAAAATGTATTTTTGAGGGGAAACGTAACACTAAAAAGTAAAAACAAAGCGGTGTTACCAGAAAATGTGGAAGATGTGCCTATTGTAAGTTTATTTATGAGGAGGGAACTATTGGTTTAGAAAATGCACTTTGTAATAGAATTTATTTTAAAAAAGGTAATTGTTCTAATTACAGGATTATTTATTTAGCAATGTGTAGAAAGTGTGCAAGTTTTTATATAGGGAAGATGGAGAGACCTTTGAGGAAACAAATTTCTGAACATATATACAGTATTAGAACAAAGAATGTCAATAATGTATTATTCAAACACATGCTAGTGAAACCTACACATTGTAAATTCCTCTTTGGCATCTTGGAGCAAGTAGATGTTGATCCCATGGGAGGGGATTGGGAAAATGTATTACAATAAAAAGAAATGTTATGGCAATTTAAATTACATGCCTTTACCTTCCTGCATTTAAATTATTATATTTCCATAAAACCTAATTTGAAATGCAGGGCTTTAAAGCTATAATGGCTTTTGTGCCTTTTGTGCTATTCGAACAGTTAGAATTGAACATTGTTTAAAGTGAGATACTTTGTATACATTTTTACCTGTTATTTGCACAACAGTTTGCACTGTCTTTTTAACACACACATGATTCAGAGTTTTATTATTTATTTATTTATTTAATTTCATCTAAAAACAATAGATGTATTTATATTTATCGTATTAAAGTAAATGTTTTCAAGGAAACATTTTTTAAACAGAACACTGCTATATCAGGTATATCTTACTAAACATTGCATTAATAGGCAACATTTGAAAGCATGTTTCTTTAAATCCTTTTATAGTGAGGAACCTGAAAATTAATTGTGAAAGTTGGGAGATAATTTATGACACTATACAAAGTGACTTTCGTGATGAGTGAGTTATTTTGAGGAAGTCCCGATATAAATGGGATAAAAGCTCTTAATTTTAAATCGGTTTAATAAAGTATTTGTGCCATGTTTAAGTACTGCCTCCATTTGTGTGTAGCATGCTTCGCTTCCATCTTTTCACTGGTTCATATTTAATAAGTGTGACAGAAGGTTCCTTAGAGGTGCAGTCATTACTGTACAGGGAGAATAGCAGTGGGGAGACCACACATCCCTGAGAAACACCCGTATTGATCGTGCAATCGCTAGAAGTAAATTTCCCCAGCTGTTTCCTATTGGTCAGAAAATTGGTGATCCATTCACAGGTGGAGGCAGGAATGGAAAGCTGGGAGAGTTTCAAGTGAAGACGTTCCAGAATTATTGTATTAAGTGCAGAGCTGACGTCCACAGACAGACTCCTTTCATATGTCCCTGGGTTGTCAAGATGTTGCAAGATATAGTGCAGACCCATATTAACTGCATAATCCAATGACCAGTTCTCTCAATAAGCAAACTGAAGGGGGTCCAACAAGGGGGATTCCATTCACGTAGTCGAACCTTTACAAGTTCAAACCACATATGGTCAAGACCATACTTTCAAATTTGTAAAAGTTTGAGCGTTTGAATGGAAATCTCAGTAAGCAAAGGTTTCCATTCACTTCAATGTGGTGCAATCTCGGAGTTGGTATATGTAAGTAGTGGGGGGGCATGGGGTGCAGCCCATCATGTGGGGGGTGCAGGGGGTGGATTGCCCCCCTGCTTACAAGAAGTTATTGTTTTGTCCATTGTTTAGTTTTTTTTTTTTTTTGCATAGTCGAAGTTCTGTAACTTCTAACTTAATGTTTCGACCAGTAGGTGTTCAGGGTTACGAAACTTCGACTATCTAATATAGACCCCCCAACAAGGGAGCTGTAATATCCTTCAAGTGAGCTAACCCCATCCTCTCAAAAGTCTTCATGACCACTGATGTCAAACCAATAGGCCTGTACTCATTCTCCTGTTATAATGGATTTTTTTTGGGACTGGAATGATGGTGCCTTATTTGAAGCCTAAAAGAATTTCACACAGATCTAATGATTTATTAAAAATCTGAGTAAAAACTGGAGCCAGTTGATCAGCACAGATTCTTAAACAAGAAGGTGAAACCCCATCTGGACCTGCTGCTTTCTTAATGTGCTGTCTTTTGAAAAAATGACACACATCCTCTTCAGAGATAATTAACACAGATTGCATGTGAGAATGTGTGGAAGAGAGAGTAATATGTCTGAACTCTGAGAGAGCTGCAGTGTCATTTGTAGCCTGAGACTTATCAGACCTGTAATAAAAACATTCAAGTTATCAGCCAGCTGGTAATTGGCTGCAGTGTAGGGGGATATTTCTTATAGTTTTTAATGTTTTGTAGACCTTTCCACACCGATGCAGGATCATTGGCTAAAAACTGTTTTTTTTTCAGCTTTTCAGAGTAGTTCTCTTTAGTCATTTTGATTTCTGTTGTCAGTGTGTTCCTTGCTTGTCTAAAAAGTATTTTATCCCCACTTCTATAAGCGTCTTCTTTGGCCTGACAAAGCTGCTTAATTTAGCAGTAAACCAGGGTTTGCTGTTGTTAAATTTTAACCATGTCTTAGTGAAAACACATATCTTCATAGAAGCTAACATAAGATTTTACTGTGTCTGCCAGTTCATGCAAGTTATCAGCAGAATCTTTAGAGAATCTCCAGTTTGTACAATCAGAGCAGGCTTGCAGCTTCAGATTTGCCTCACTAGTCCACCTTCTCGCAGTAATGATCACAGGTTCATCAGATTTTAACTTGTTCTTATAGGTAGGAAGCAAATGAATCATACAGTGGTCAGAAAAGCCCAAAGTTGCACGCGGGACAGCACAATAAGCATGTTTTAACACTGTATATCAATGATCCAGTGTGTTCCTGTCTCTGGTAGGACACTTTATATATATATATATATATATATATATATATATATATATATATATATATATATATATATATATATATATATATATATATTTATCTGGTCAGATAGTTTTTGTAGTGCTGCACTCACACAAGCTTGAGGTGGAACCAGAATAAATGAAGAGAACACCTGAGGTGAATAAAAAGGTCTACAATTAACAAAAATGATTCTAAGTCAGGGAAGCACATTTTACTTAACACTGTGACGTCAGTACAGAAGCCTTCATTGATATAAAAGCAGAGTCCACCTCCCTTACTCTTCCCTGATGTCCCCAATGCTCAGTCTGCTCTGTAAAGTTGAAAGTCGGGCAGATGTAATGCAAAATCCGGAATGGATTTGTTTAGCCAGGTTTCTGTGAAACACAATAAAGAAGAAAGTAAAAAATCCTTCTGATTTTCATTTAAAAGTAACAGTTCATCCATCTTATTGCATAGGGAGAGGAGATTTGGCAGATGTAAACTTGGGAGTGCCATTCGAAAACCCCTCCGTGTCAAGCATAACAAGTGCACCAGCATGCTTTTGTGATGCCTATGTCTACATCTGCTGCTGAAAATTGCTGCTCACCCAAATAGGATCTCCAATAATTTCTTAATTCTGAAAAGTTTGGTGTCAAATTGCATGAAGTGAATTACCAAATATTCAACAATTCTTCACGGGTATACTTAATTACAGTTGAACACCAAACAACAGGGCATATAAACAAAAAAACAAACAGACTCTAGAAAGCACTGAACCAATGCTGCCATTCTCAGTGTCACCTTTTTTTAAATCTTATTAATATAATATTTAAGTAAATATTAATTATTTTGAGTTAATATCACAGCATAGAACCTATGTCATTCTGCAGTGCAGGTGCCCTTCATGTAGTGTAACACCTAGGCATTATTTTGCACCTTGACCCAGAGACGATGGTCACTCAGAATCTGGAGCCTTTATAAAGAAAAGTACCTCTATGGATTCATACTTGGTATAAACTGCATTTACAGCTGATAGAGCAAATAGCTATTGGCAAGATGTTTGTGGTGCTCTTTCTATAATCCTGAACTGCATAATAAAACTCTGGCTTTCCCAGGTTATATGGAACTGTCACATTCAAGTGAATTAGATCATGGATTGGTGGACTACCACAAATGTATTTATGGCTAGGAGTGCCTGACTGGCATTTGTTCAGTACAGGGTATACAGCCAATCAATTAATCAATCATGATAGGAAGACACACCCATTTTAGGCCAAGACAGAGGCCAATACATTGAGGGCAGAACCACTATTGGCTATTATTTGATATGAAAATCACTTTCCCAAGGAAATAAAGTGCTGACACCAAACTAAGACACGGGATGCTTGAGGCCCTTGATAAAGTTTTTTACTGCCTCATACATTTAGAGCTGTTTGATTCCACTGCGGGGATGACCCATGCTGCAAATTAAATCAGATGGATGTGACACCTAAAGGGAAAAACGTATGCAGGTGATTGAGAGCAGAAGGGTTTTTGCCTCCTTTCATTCTCTTCAAAATAAATGAGACCTGTCAGTTAAGGACCACTAGAAATATTTAACTCTTAGGTACTCCATAATGAGCTACGCTTTGGAACATAAGCTAGCATTGCCTTCACTTCTGATATTGTGTCATGGTGCTACTCAAACAAAACTATTAAAGGTCTTGGGGGAGCATTATATATGAGGTAGGATATGAAGTATCCCTGTACAGAGTTATACAACAGGATGTGATGTACATCTATTCAGTGTTATTACTTGGGATGGGAGGCATCTATGCAGTGTTGTATAACAGGATTGGCAGTATAGTTATGCAGAACTGTACAACAGGGTGTGATATATATCTTTGCATATTATATAACAGAATGGCAGGTATACTTGTGTAGTGTTGGACAACAGGATAAGCGGTATACCTATGCATTGTTATACAACATGATGGGAGGTACGTCTGTACACAACTATACAACAGGATTGGAAGCATAGGTTCATAGGTTCATAGGTAGGTACTAGGCTATCTGCCCAAAGGCATTTATAAGCCTAGCCAGAATGTGTTGGCTTTTGCCACCCCCTTAGATTAGTTCCCTGTGCCTCTGTCCAGCAGAGCCAGTGAAGTAATCCCTGGGGTAAACTTTCTGTTTCCCATCCACAAGTCAAGGTTTCTCTTGAAGAGTGGTAGTGAGGAGCTCTGCCTAATGTAGATTTGAATCTTGTTCCAAAGCATGGGAAGTCTCTGGGACAGGAATCTGTCCCTCCAGCACGTCCTATTTATTGTTGTGGTCAGGTTTAGATCCCTAGAGTGTGTGGCTCGAGGGGATAAGGTTTTCTTTAGGTGGAGCATGTCCATCAATTCTGGGTTGGACATGGCCTTGTATGTCAGGCAGAGATCACCTCTGAGCAGGCGGTATGCAACCGAGTACAGCTGGAGTTTCTTCAGTCGAGCTGCACAGTGCATCTGTTTGAGGCCAGTGATCCGCTTGGTGAGGTATGTCTGTGGTCTTTCCAGCTGTTGCAGGTGTCTTGTAAGGTACATCCCAAATGGGGCATTATACTCTATGATGGGTCTGATGAGTGATGAGTAGAGGGGCACAATGACCTCTTTTGATCTGGATGCAAACCCTTTTGTGATTAGGTGGGCCACATAGAAGGATTTTCTAACCACTTTGGCAATGTGATTATCAAAGGAGAGATTACTATCTGCTTGGGTCCCCAGATCCCTTATTACGTTTTCCGTATTTAGGGGACTACCACCTATGTGGTAGTTTGTGGGTACTTTGTTATTTCCAAAGTGAATAACTATGCACTTTTTGGCATTTAGCTTGAGGCCATGATTTTGACACCAGGTATCCGTCTCAGTGTGACCCTTTTGAAGAATGTCTGTGTCAGCCAGTGAGTCAATTATAGCCCTTAGTTTGCAGTTGTCTGTGAAATTTGTCAGCCATAGTCCTCCTATGCTTGTCTGTACCTCTGAGAAGTATATGCCGAACAGGAGGGGTCCTAGGACTGAGCCCTGGGGAACGTCACTTGTAACCAGTTTAGAGTCAGACCTAGCTCCCACAACTCTCACCATGTGGGTTCTGTCCATGAGCCATTTGGCAACCCATCTTGTGACATAGGGGTTTATGTTCAGGCTGGTGAGCTTGTCTATAATACCAGGATGGGGAATGGTGTCAAAGGCCATTGCGAGGTCTAGGTAGGCTGTGTGTGCCACCTTTCCCTCATCTAAAGCCTTGGTAACTGTCTCAAAGAAGTCCACCAGGTTTAGGAGGCATGATCTGCCCTTAACAAAGCTAAACTGGGTAGGGTCCAGTGTTTGGAGGTTCCCAATGTCTCTGTTAATGAGTTCCATGATGATGCGCTCCATAGCCTTACAGACCAAGCTAGTCAGGCTTAAAGGGTGATAGTTCCCGGGGTCTGTTGTGGCTCTACCTTTGTGGACCAGAATAACCGCTGATGTGCACCATTTTATGGGTACATAGCTTGTGGAGAGGCTGAGTTTGAACAGTGTGTTTAGGTGAGGGGTTAGTTCGTCTTTGAGCTTGTGTAGGGCGCAGCCTGGGACACCATCCGGTCCCATTGATGCTGTGTTTTTGGCTTTGGAGAGGGCTATTTTAACCTGAGTGTCTGTGATTTCAGGGGCTCTACATTCTTCTGGTATGGTTATGGGCCCTTTTGTGGGTGAGAGGGGGGTGAAGTTTCCACTGAACCTGCCTGCCAGGATGTTGGCAATATCAGTTGGTTCAGTGTATTTTGTGCCATTCTGCACTAACTCTGGGAAGATCTGAGCATCACCACTTAGATCCTTGACATAGCTAAAGAATGCCTTGTGGTTATCTTTCGAGTCCTTGGCAAGTTTTCTTTCAAAGCTTGCCTTGGACAATTTTATGAGGGATCACAGTTTCTTGCTGATACTGAACAGGGATGTCTTCCCTTCTTGGGATTTTACTCTTTTCTGTACTAGTTTCCTCCTTCTATTGTATAGCTTGTTTATGACAGGGGGTCCACCAGGCTGGATTCCATTTCTTGGAGGAGTGAGTCTTGGGTTTGCTTGGGATAGCATGATCCATGCATTCTTGTAGGTGCCCGTAGAATGCATTAGTAAAGGATTTTGCAGCTTGGACAGCGTTATCCTTTAGCATGGGGGCTTTGAAACTTTCCACCTCTGTCTTAAGTAACGTGAAGTTTGCTTTTGCAAAGTTTTTCACTTTGGCTTCCTTGTCCGGAGGTGGGGGCGGAATGTGGATATCCAAAGTGATTTGTTTATGGTCAGATCTAACCAGCAAGGGGTTGACCTCCGGTTTGGAACACCGGTCGCCAATGTTGGTGATGACCAGGTCCAATATGTTGTCACCTCTGGTGGGAGTGTTGACCAGTTGTTCCAGGGAATTTGAGTTTATAAATTCTAGGAAATGTTGGGCAACAAAGTTAGTACTTGAGTAGTTCTCCCAGTTAATGTTTGCGTAGTTGAAATCACCCAATATTAGGGTGTTTGGTAGGACCTTTATGTTACCCAGTGTTTCCAGAAATGCGGAATGGGGATACTAGGACATGGTGGGTGATCTGTAGCAAGCTACAATTTGAATTGTGGTTTTGCTTATTGTTAGTTGCACGTGGATAATCTCTGAAGCATCGTGCCATGCCACTAACCTGGAGGTGTGGGTATCCTTGATGAATATGGGTACTTCCCCGCCTTTTGTATTTCAGTCCAGGTTCTGTGGCCAAAATGTATGGTATGAGTTGTAGCCTGGTACTGCTGGGGTGTTCTCTGGAGCCTTAAACCATGTTTCTGTTACTGCACATATATCCATTTTCTCCATACTGAGGAGTGTCTCGAGTGCATGCATTTTGAGGTTTAGACTTCTGGCATTGAGTAGTATTACCCTCAGATTTTTGTTACTTGTGCTATTTACAGTGGTGGGTTTGTCTTTTGAGCCTTGCCTAAAAAAGGCACTATGGGGGTAGCAAGAGCCTTGGCCAGTATTCGAAAGCCTAAGGGTGATAGGTGCAAGGTGTCTCTAGTGAAGCAGTGTGGCTTGTCGAGCATGTCATCCCAGGCAGACAGACACTGGATCCCCTTTGAATGACACCATAAACTTAGCCAATTGTTGAAATTGATAATTTTTTCTTTATACCGTGGTATCATTCCTGGTGTGGGCAGGATACTACTCAGGGTCAGGGTCATACCGGCCTGGACTACGTGATCAGAGAGCTCTTCTATGTCTCTTTTCATGTAGTCCAGGCAGGTACGGCTCAGGTCATTCACACCAACATGGACAATGACAGAGTCCTATTTGTACTGTTTCTGGAGTGACCTGAGTGCTTGTGTTATGTGCTGGATCCTGGCACCCGACAGGCAGCTAACAGTAACCTTTTCCTTATTCAGCCTAGTGAGTGGGACATCAGTGTGCCTGACTATAGAGTCACCTATTACTAGTATGTTGGGTATGTTATTTTGCCTTGAGGGCTGTGATTGCATGGCACACTGGTTTTGTGAAGTATGTGTTTTATGTTTTCTGTTCCGGCTGGAGGTTGCTTGGATGTCTGCTTAGGAGGGCTCTATTGCTTTTGCAGATTTTTATTTAGAGCCTCCAAGTATGTTTTCATGTATTTACGTGTGTTTTTTGCCAGTGCTGGTTTAATGGGTCTATGAGAGACTGGTGGTGTGATGCCAGTATTTCCCTTCTCCTTTTGATTGTCTGATCCAATCTTGGGTTGAGAGAGCTTAGCCTCCAGTTTGGATGTAAAATTGCATCTCTTGCATGTATTAGTGTTTGGTGGTAGGTGGAGAGGGTTGTCTGTGCACATGAGGCAGTTGTAACATTGCCTCAAAACGCCCAGATTCACCAGTTGGACTGGAGAGTACACCTGAAACTGCCCTTTGGACATGCCTGGATAGGTGCAGTAAACTGATTTACTGAATGGCTGGTAAGGTCGAATAGAGAACCTTGTCCTTATGTAGTGCTAAGGTTTATAAGTGCTTGCTATGAGTTTTGAGCAAGCGCTGGGCTGAGAAATGAATGGCTTGTGTGCTTAAGTTGAAAGTTTGTCTAGTTCCAAGGGAAAAATTGAAGAGGAGACTTTGTGGAGCCGGGAATAGTTATACCCTAGCTAACTTGCAGCAGGGAAATGAAAGCGATAGAAATTAGCCCAAAATGGCCAATAAACTACTACTTTCTCGGCTGAAACCGCTCTAAGTTCCCCTCTCTCACAGGTGAACAGAGAAACTTCCTTCTATCCAAGTAAGGTATGGGCAAACACAGAGATTTGTAACACAGCCCTGAGTTCAGCACTAACCTGAAAACTGGACTACAGTAGCTTGGAAAGGCAGGAAACAAATATATATATATATATACATATATATATATATATATATATATATATATATATATATATATATATATTTTATTTTTTCAGAAAATAAAGCGGATACAATAAAAACACGTTAAATGCGCATAAAAAGATGCTTATTGTTATATATCTCAGTTCAGAGTTGTAGTCAATGCCCCTAGTAATAAAGTAGGAAGAAACACAAATACAGTAAAAGCCGATGAATAAAGTGCAATTTTTTATATATATAAAGCAATACAAAATGAACAATCTGATTTAAACAAGTTACCCAATTAACCAGAAAAAAGCTCAAAACTGAGCCCTGTTCCAGCAGTGTTCAATCAGACAAGTTCTAACTGCACACTCCCGCTAATAGGGTGCAGGGGAACTTTGCCCAAAAAAGATGGCCTGGATCAGTGCTCAAGTTATACAAACAAACCTAGATTTAGCAGGCCTTAATCTAGTCCTATGCTACAGAAACAAGGCACGCCAATTTCAGAAAGAAACAGTTTGAATAAGCAGGCACAATAAGCCTGTGACTAGAAATTCGCAGCTCAGAAGTGCAGAATCCAGCCTCTCCTCCCACAAGAGTGCAGACCACAAACCGTCTTAATGTAGAATAACTGGCCTGAAGCCCAAGTGCTTAGACCAGAACTAATACACTTTTAGAATAGTAGACATTGAGGTTTCAATCAGCAATTCCCAGCTTAGAAGGATGTAAGCTAACTGTCCTGCCACAACAGTGCAGACCACAAACCTTCTTAATGTAAAACAACCGGTATGAAGCCCAAGTGCTTAAACCAAAAGACTTAGAATAACAGTTACAATTTAATCAGGCTACTACAAAGCAGCAATAAGTGCAGCAGAATAAATCAAATTAAGTACTTTTAAGAAGAGGCAAAAACAAAATAAAGTAGGAGGAAACACAAATACAGTAAAAGCTGATGATTTTTTTTTTTAGTAAAGTGCAAGGAAAGAGAGGGAGGAAAAACCTAAGTGGGTTGGCCTTCTCAAATCTTCTCTCTGTATTATGTAGAGTGAACACTAGACTCAGAATATGATCTCACTGTATTTGGTTAAGTGAGCAAATGAGGTGGACTCAGGAGGAGTGTTCAAATACAGACTTACAGCATATCCCTGTAATGCCAGAAAACATAGTGAGCGATATACCTGTGTGATGCTGCACAACAGGATGTGGTATATCTGGACAGTGTTATACAGCAGGACAGGGGATATGATTGTACAGTGTTACACACTAACATGAGAGGTATTTCTATGTAGTGCTACACAACAGTATGTGAGGTATTCCTATGTAATGCAATAAAAAGGATGAGAGGTGTACTTGTACATTGTTATAGAAGAGGATGGGCAATATACCCATGCAGTGCTATTCGGCAGGCTGGGACATAATCCTATATAGCCCTAAACAACAGGATAGAAGTTATACCTGTACAGAGCTATGCAGGAAGAAGGGAGGTGCATCTGTGCAGTGTTAAACAACAGGATGGGAGGTATACATGTACAGTACCGAAAAGTGAGATAGTAGGGATACCTGTCCAATGATATACAACAGAATGTGAGGTATACCATTGCAGTGGTACACTGGATGGGAGGTATATCTGTGTAATGTTATATAACAGGATGGGAATTAAAACTGTGAGATGTTACAGAACAGGATGGGAAATATACATCTGTAATGTTAAAAAAACAAAATATGAGGTATACCTTTACAGAGTTATACAACAGGATTTGAGGTACACCTGTGCAGTTTTATACCTTAGAATGGGACACATCTGTGCAGTGTTACATAGCAGTATGGAAGGTATAGTTATGCAGAGCTAGCTATACATCAGCCTATGATGTACACTTGTGCAGCATTAGACAACATGTTAAGAGTCATACCTGTGCAGTATTATGCAACATGATGAGAGGTATGTCTGTACTGAACTGTACAACAGGACTGGGGGCACACCTCTGAAATGCCATAAAACATGGTCAGAAATTATACCTGAGCTGTATTATATAACAGGACAGGTGATATGACTATACAGTGCTACAGTGAGATAGGACATATAACTTTGCAGTGTTACAAACAGGATGGGAGTATTCCTATGTAATGCAATAAAACAGGATGAGATATGCATGTGTACATTGTTATAGAAGAGGATGAGAAGTGTATCTGTGCAACATTATACAAGAGGGTGGGACATAAACCTGTATCATACTACATAACAGGATCGAAGGTATACCTGTACAGAACTATACACGAAGATGGGAGGTATAGCTCTGTACAGGTATAGAGCTTTACAACAAGATGGGGATATATCTGTGCAATGTTATACAATAGTATAGGATGTTTTCTTCTGAAGTTTTATAAAACAGGATGAGATGTAGTTATGTATAATACTATAAAACAGAATGGGAGGTATACCTGATCAGTGCTACACAACAGGATGGCAGACATGTCTGTGCTATGTTATGCAACATAACATGTGGTGTACATGCCATGTGTTTCACAATATGATGGGATGCATACCTGAGATATGCCTGCAGAGTTCTAAAAGCAATACACACTAGGATGTGACGTATACCTGTACAGGGTGGAAAATGTGCCCATGCAGTGTTATACAACAGGATGGGAGGCATACTTGTACAGTGTCCTACAACAGGATGGCAGTTATATTTGTGCAGTGCATCACAACAGGCTGGGAGTATAGCTATGCAGAGCTACACAACAGGATGAGAGGTGTATTTGTGCAGTTCTATATGACAGGATGGGATGTATACTTGTTCAGTGCAACACAACAGGATGGGATTATTCAGTGTTATACAACATGATACGAGGTATACATGCACAGTGCTATGCAACAGATTGGAAGATATTGCCAAGAAAAAACAAAATGCTTCAATAATTGAGACATATTAAAGGGAAGTCTTTATCTAGTAGTTGGAACTGAAGAAGAATGGCAATATTTCAAAACAGCATGTGTAAAGATG
The DNA here is from genome assembly GCF_019279795.1 of Protopterus annectens. NCBI lineage: Eukaryota > Metazoa > Chordata > Ceratodontiformes > Protopteridae > Protopterus > Protopterus annectens. The sequence continues at coordinate 1,043,471,995 of NC_056743.1, read as the reverse complement.
TTAGAACAAATGCATGGTTAAGCCAGGCTTAAAAATAAGGATAGCTTTTGCTGGTACACAGAAGTGCAGGAAGTTATCAAAAGAAAAAAGGAGAAAGTAGGTGTTATTAAAGGTGGACCAGAATGAGAAGCAATAGTGGTTGACTAATAAAGAGCTTAAGAGAGCAGTTACAATGGCAAAAAGCAAGGCATCTGAGAAACTCTGCCAATTTCTTGAAAGTAACTCATCAGATGGCAGGAAGGAACTGTATCAGACTGCAAGGCAATGATGAACAGATAAGGAAATAGTTGGCAGACACCACTCATAAGAAAAGGCAGTAGCAATCTGCTTACCCATCCAGGGACATGAAGGGCAGAAGCAAAGAATACTTCAAAAAGCTTCTGAATGAAGAAAACTTTGTAGAAGCTGTATTGCCACATGCCGAGCCACTAATGAAAGGAGAAGGAGGCCCCAACCTAGAGGAAGTGTGAAGTACACTAAGAAAAATTAAGTCAGAGACAGCAGCAGCTCAGATGATGTCACAGTAGATGTAATCAAGACATGGGGTACATTAGCTGAGATATATATATCTATATAAATATATAAATATATATATATATATATATATATATATATATATATATATATATATATATTTTTTTTTGGGGGCACTCATCACAGTGTGGAGAAAGAGTCATATCTCAGAAAACTGGAGAATAAGAATTATAATGTAAGTATATAAGAATACAGGGGATATTCACATTGGCAGGCAGTGCACAGGTATCAGACTCCTGTCACACTGCATGAAAGTGTTGGAGAAGGTGGCATAAAGGAATACACAGAAAAGTAGAACATAGGATGGGAAGTCAGCAGTTTGGATTTAGATCAGGATACCATAAAACTGACCAATGTTTGTAGTGAAATGGATAGTGGAGAAGAAGATAGAAATGACAAACTAGTCTAAGAGGACATTCCTAGACATGGAGAAGACATATGACAAAGTCTCTGGAAGGCAGATTTGGGCAGTCCTGTGATGGGTCAGAGTCTCAGAAACATTGGTAGAATTAGTGTAGGATGTGCAAGGACCCAATCACACAAGTGCAAACAATATTTTGTCTCACAGAAGGGTCCACAGTGGTAGTAGGTGTGAATGAGTGTTCAGCCCTGAGCCCACTCCCATTCTTATAGATGATGGACTGCATTAGCAAACAGGTTGGAGGGGGCAGAGTAAGAAAGCTGCTATATGTGCATTATATGGCTCCCCAAGAAGACTGGAATGCAAAATAGAAGGCATATGGGATGAAACCAGATATTGACAAACAGTGGACATGGCAGCAAATGGGTGAATCAGAGGAAGCTGAAAACTAAGATACAAGGGGAAAGTAATGGAGCACGTTAACAACTTCAGGTATGGTTGAGGAAGTCTTAATGTGGAGGTCAAAGTAAGAATCAGAAGTGCTGTACCTAAATAGCACAGACTTTCAGGGATAATTATGACAGAAGAATAAAGAAATAAATTAAAACATAAGCTGTAGAAAACAGTGGTGCAAACAGTATTTCAGTATGCCACAGAAACCTAGGAAGTGAAAGAAGAACAGTTGAGGAAGTCTGAGGTGATAGAGATAAAGTGTCTAGAATGGGAAAATGGGATGCACACTGTGGGACGGAAGAAGAAATAAGGACATCAGTGCAGAAATCAAAGTAGCCCCAGTTGCAGACAAGTTCATGGAGAAGAGATTATCATGGCTTCTTCTCATGTTAATGAAAGCAAAATATGATTTAGTAAAGAGGATTTTAGAAAGACAAGAAGATAGGTGAGGAGGACATCTAGCCAGGAGATACAGGGACTGTGTGAGGGAAGACCTGCAACAAACAGACATAACTGTCAAGGAAGTTTGGAAAGAAGCTCTGAAACAAGAGAGGTGGGAACAGCTGATGCGATATGTAAACTCGTGAAAAATGTAAAAAGGGGGGAGGGGCTTCGTGATTATGCCAATGATTGTAATGATGATTGCAGTAATAGGAGTTCACAACAGATTATGTAAACATAGGTCTCAAACCCATAAAATTTGTCATAGCACTTACAGAGATCAGAGATACGTTCTTAAAGTAAAATATTTCCTCAGTGTGGGTGGCTTGAGTTAGTGGTCAATAATGTAGCAGGTGGTGTGTAGTGATTCAATGCATGATGCCCACTGGAAATGTTCCTCAAACCAGACATGGAAGTGCTTCTCTGAAAATTATTCCAGCATGGTCAACAGGATATGCCATTTTATGACAAGACCCTGATCACTTATGACTGTACCCATTCCAAAGACTAGGACATAACTTAATAAGAAGCCTTGAGGGAGGCTGATGCACCTCAGTGTAAAAAGTATCTATTGTCACACTTCAACCAAGTTCAATAAACACAGGTTTGAAGCTTTCACATATCTTACAGTTTAGGGGGACTCATACATTTCATGGGTCTCTTTTTCCTCCATTTCAGGCAATTGTTGCCCTATATATCTTTGATCCTCAACATTGGTAATATCTGCCAGTACACACTAACAATGTTAGTGATGACTTTAGGTTACTATGCTGTGCTGAGGATAATGTCAAGACTTTGAAAATAATCTGAGTCATGTTATCATACCTCATAAAAATGAGTGACATACTTGTTCTGAGTGGTGGAAAATAATAGTGATTGAGTGCATACATTTTCTGGTCAACATCTATTTTCTTATGTGCTATTTCCTCAGTTCAGTTTCCAAATATTATGGTCCTATGACTGTGACTGCCATTTTACAAGCAACGTATTAGCTCTTCCAAAGTGCTTTTCTTTTTCCCTCAGTTATGTAAGGGCATTGGGGGGCTTCCTTCTCTGCATAACATTGTTTGACTGTTGTGCAGATGATGTTTAGGGGAGGTATATTGCAGAACTCTGGGCAGTTTGGAGACAGGTGTTTATAGGAGAAGCATATTTTCTCCTTAAGCAAAAGGTACAACTTAGAATTATGAACTGTAATGGCCTAACAGAACCTGTACTTCATAGGTTCATAGGTTCATAGGTTGGTACTAGGCTATCAGCCCTAGGGCCTATACAAGCCTAGCCATAACAATTCCCTGGCTATTTCTTCCCACATTATTTACTTTCCTGGACCCCTGTCTAGCAGGGCGACTGATTCTTAGCAGTCATTTAAGCCATGGGGTTTTCTTCAATTTGCATGTAGCTGTAATATACAGTTTAAGTATGTGGCTGATGTCAGCAATCTGAATATATCTTTCATATCTCAGTCCATCTTTTATGGCCAGGTCCAGCTGATGCAATACAACATATGCTTGTGCTCACAGTTTACCATCTTACGTTGCATTCAAAGACATTAAGCTGGTCTGCACTTAGGATTGTGGAATCTACTAAGCTGAGTCTCAGAAACATTAGAAGAGTTTCTTAAGTAAATACTGCAGGCGCCAATATTTGTAGTGTATCTCCCCAGCATAGAATACAAATTAATATAACACGACTGGTGTCTGATGTGCCAACAGTTATGCAAAAGTAATTATCTTAAAATCCGATAGCCAAACAGCTAGGCTTGTCACCTTCTATGTTGTCACATTATAGAATGAAGTTTCCTCTTTCCAGATCATGTTTTTCTGATCCTAAATCATTTCTACAATGCATCCTACAAAACCAGATTATGCATGTTACTTCCCATCTGATCTGATTACAAATTTCAGTATTTATACCACTTAGGTATTATAGCAATACTAAGCCAGGCATTCCTTTCTTGGATATTCTTTTTGTTGCTAGGTAATTGCATTGCTTTTGTAAAACAGGTATAATAACGAGATCTCAGCACATTAATATATTCATAGTTGATCTGTATCCAGCCTTCATATAATTTCTTCTCCAACTTCTCCACATCAGCATTAGCTCCTTCCCCTTTTTTTTTCCATAATAAATTTTTATTGTTATATTATTTTCAAACACAAGTAAGAACAAAAATAACATATATTCACAAATCAAGCATTAACTAATATCACTAATAACCACACTCTATATACAATATTTACAAGAATGCTTCCATGTAATACAGTTAAATATAAAAAAGCATAAGAATAAATGCAAGTAATAGACAGTTGATTACTAAATTCTCTCCACACAGATAAATAATTATTAATATTTCCAAGTTGAAAATCCTATGCTAGTATAATATTAAAAATCTGATCCCAAATTTTTGGATTATTAACATTTTTATTTTGTGGATTTAATAGTAATTTATGAGCCAATATATGTTTTGTCGCTAGAACTCTAAAGTTTTGCCATGAAGTTTTAGATGGGTCTAACCAATTTGAAGCTATATAAAGCTTCATTAATAGAAAAATATTAATATATATAATAATTTGTGATTTAGGGATCTCTCGGGGGAATATGCAGAATCATAAATTTCCATGATAACGTTGTACTCTGGTAACCCACCTTCTGAAGTTGGATCTTAAGGGAATTCCAAAGTTTGAAAATACATTTACAACTCCAGAACATATGAAGAAGATCAGCTGGTTGATTCTTACAGTATGGACAAGTTGGTGAATTTTTGGGATTAAATTTATGCAGGGTAAGACGTGTATAATATGCATTGTTCCAAATCATCAACTGGGTATATATTAATTTTTGAAGAGAAGTAGATTTGATGGTCAAGTCAATTGCTTTTAACATATTACTTCTATCTGTCAGTAAGATTTTCTCTTCCCAGTAGTTTGATAACAAAATTTTATCATGAAATTGAAATTCTTTAATTAATTGATTTGCTGTCGTGATATATTTAAGATCCTGTTGGAGAGCTTGCCACAACAAAAAGCATATATTAATAGCCTCTTCTTCCGGTTTAAAACTTTTAAAATAGCTTATAGTGAGTTCTCTAATTTGTCTCAGAATAACCAGATAATTTTTAGGTAAGTTAAGTTCTTGTCTTATTTGGTTGGCCAAACTGTCAAGATGTTTATATATATCAATCAAAGTTAGATTAACTATCAATGGAAGCTTATTGAGATCAATTAGTTGATTATTCAATTTTAAATTAGGATTCTTATGAAAGGGTTGAAAAACCATCATATGTTGAACCAAATCTAATGAATGAAATAAATTATGTAAAGAGAGTATGTTCGTTTTGATGTGTTCAATAATCCCATAGAATTTCAATGTATCCTTACCTAAAAAAAGTATTGCTTTAGGATTGATATTTAACTTTAGAATATATTTATAATTCAGAACTACCTAAGGTGGTGTCCACTTAGTATTATTTATATCATAATTGGAAATTCTTAAAATTCTATTAGAATTTACAATTAAATAATACATTTCAAAATTAGGTAATTCCAGTCCTCCTCTATTTTTTGGGGTCATTAATTTATCATAAGATATCCTGGTTTTCTTTGGTTCCCAAATGAATTTAGCACATTCTTTATGAATCCGTTTAAAAAACGACTTCGAAAGTAATAAATTGGCTGACCTAAAAATATACAGTAATCGTGGTAATATGTTCATTTTGATAATTGAAACATTTGCTAATATTGGCAGTCGTAAATTTTTCCATCTCCCAAAATCAGAAATTATTTGTTCCCAGATTGCTTTAATATTATTATTATAAAAGTCTTTATTATCAGTAGAGAACTCAATACCTAGATATTTAATATTTTCTTTAAATGATACCTGTCCCACTAAGGGCAATAACGAAAAGGGTTTAGGTGTCTTTAAAGGGAAGATATTGTTTTTTTTCCAAGTTAATTTTATAATTAGACACTTTTGAGAACTCATTAACAGCCTTCAATAATTTTTCAGTATCTGATAATGGAGATGCACAATAAATGCTAAGATCGCCAGCAAAAGCTGCCATTAATATTTTAGTTCCATAAATTATTGGGACATTATGATAAACATTTTGCTTAATGTATAAAAACAATGGTTCAAGATAGATATTAAATAATAAAGGGGACAAAGGGCAACCCTGGCGTGTTCCAGTCTTAATCTGTATTCTTTTAGAGAAGTTTTTATTAATATACAATGTAGTATAGGGATTACTATATAATATTTGTAATATTTGGACAAACTCATGTGATATATTAAAATACGGTAAAAGATCAAACAAGAAATTTGTATCAACCCTATCAAAGGCTTTCTGGGCATCAATTACAAGGGCATAAATATTTAAATTATTTTGAGTAGCATGCTCTAAAGCTTCTTCCCCTTCTAATCTAGCATTTATTACTTATTTTATTTGTCCTTTGATAACTGGGAAAGTCCAACCCAATGGTCCATTTTCAGCAGAGGCCTGGAAAGAAAGGCTCCACAACAGATTCAAAAACATTTAACAAGTAGTTGAATAATTATATACAAGAGGAGAAAACCTTGCAACAGATTAAATATTTTACAATGAGCTGGGGAGAAAGGCTTCATAAAAATGCACATAAAAACATTTTACAGTATCTGTTAAGTGATGACAAGGGGAGTAAATCCCTATAACAGATAAAATACAAACAGATTGAAATACATTTGTGAATACAGTCTGCAGTGCGATTAGCAATAAGCACCGCAGAAGTTAGCAGCCTATGCCAACCAAGCTAATATATAGTTTATCAAAAATATTGACTATGTTTCTAATAATGTATGGAGATAAAAAATAATACAGTATTCTGCTGCCAAACAGAGAGGGATGGAATGAAATGAGGAGGAGTAATGAGCAGGAGGAAAATTAAGGACATGGAGAGAGAGAAAGCTGCTTATTATTAGAAAGATGAGAACATCATGGAAGGACACAATAGAGGAAATAAATAATAGTAAGCACTGGCTGAAGAGGTAGAAGTCATACATTAATATGGTACCATTTAAGTGAGAACTTCTTTTGATGTTAGGCCATTACTACCTGCTAAGGTATGGAAATGTTACTGAATTTAGAGCGAGAATGGTATAGTTATAGTGAGTAGGTGGTCATCCCTCTGTTTTGAGGGTTGTGCATGTACAGTTCCAGGTGTCAGATAGATATTTTCTATAGAGTGCCCCCACAGGCTTACATGCTTTTGGCGGGTCTATATCAGCATTTCAAAAGACAAAAATGCCGAATAGCAGTTGGCTGACCTTTAAATGTTGAACTACGACATTGCCAAACGGCCAAATCACAGATTTCTTTCCAAGGGAAAGAAATCTGTTGGCCAAACACGAACGCCAAACACAAACAACCATTCTTAAGTGGGGTGCTTCACACCCCACACCCCGCAGTGTGGGAGTCTGTGCCCCTCACACCCGCCTAACTAATTATTCTAACTCTGAGACCGCGCTAAAGTCAGGGAAAGGGCAGGTGTAAGGAAACGGCCAACTGCTTTCTATCCATTATGAAGAAATCTGTGATTTGGCTGTTCAGCAATGTCATAGTTTGACATGTATGGGTCGATCAACTGATATTCGGCATTTTTGTCTTTCAAAATGCTGATATAGACCCCTTTTGGCTACCCTCCTTCTACAATTTCAGTCCTCTCTGGTTGAGTTCTTGCCTTCTTTCCTTCTTTATAGTCCCTCTGTACATTTTTTCCCTGTCACATTCCTGCCCTCTCCCTTTGCTGTTTACATAAATTGGAATGTATTCACTTGATAATAGTCTCATACTTTCTGCTACCCTCTTTTCATCTTATCCCCCATTCCTCTCAGCCTTATGCTCTATCCACTATAACTAAATTTCTTATGTGTTCTTCCTTTATCTCTGGTGTATCACTTTCTAGAAATCCATTTCAGTTATTTGGTACGTAGCTTTAAGCCTCCTACCTTGTCATAACAGCCCTATGTTCCTTTCTTCTCCATTCTTTCCCAAGACCCATTCATCAACCACTACCTTCTGTATCTCCTTCATCCAGCTAAAGTCCAACAACATATATGTCATCACTATGCCCTTCTTTCCACAGCTGCAGCCCTCATCATTATTTTACTATTTATCTAACTTTGCTTGTAGGTTCAGATATCCACTTTTAATAATTACCCATTGAACTAATGCAGTTATCACATACTTCACCCCTTTGAACCTTGTCAAAACATGACTGAACAATGATTAATAAATAAAAATCAACAGTATTCACAAGTAGGCTCGGCCAATGTTTAGTCATCGCGAATTAAGCACTTTTGCCTACTCACTAGGCTTCATCAGAGTTAACTAGGTCATTTAAATAATTGTTTAAATAATCTCAGTTCAGTGACATGATAAATTTCAATTATCAATTGATTAATGAGCTTTACTTCTTAAAGCAACAAGCCCACATAAAACCAAAACAATATAATAAGACAGTAAAATCAATTGAATGCAGTAAAATAAAAAATTGTGACCAAATAAACATTAATATCAAAAAGTAAACTAATGACATATCTATAGAATAAATTGTATAACCCAACCAAAGAATACATGTATAAAAAAAGAGAAAATGTAGTAAAACATACATCCTAAAAGTCATGAGAAATACATTATAATGCATTGTAGTAGATTATTAGTAGCCCATATAATTCCTTAATCATATTTAAATTGATCCAGCCCCTTAAATTAAGAACACCTAGAATAGAAATACTATCATTAATGCCTGGTTCATTCATGGCAGCTAACTTATGTTGCCACAATGTCTCTTTTTTTCCAACAAATTTTCACTATCCTCTCAACTTTCATCCACAGGGATTTTATTAACAATAAAATATTTAAATCTCTTATAGCTGTTACATTTCAAAGAGTGTCAGAACAGGGCGTTCACTTTTTTGTTTTTAATAGCATTGACATGTTCCCCTGTATGATCCTTAAGCTTTCTCACTGTTTTTACTCTATAGAATGCATTACAGGAGATACAGGAGGCCAAGTAAACAATCATTTTAGAGTTGCAGTTACATCTCTCCAGACTAGTGATAGTGCCATTGTAATTGTTAACCATCATTTATGGGTCATCACCTATATATTTACAAATTTAAAACTGCCACACTTATACATCATTGAACTACACTTGTAATCCCTTCAAGTGTTTGCCCCTACTATATACTATTTTTGGGGTGTTAACTAATTTTGTCTTTATGTCGGGTGGGAAAGTCAACTTCCAAGCCAGTCAGGGTTGTAAGGAACAATCATGGCATTACTCTTGTCATCACTTCATATCCTGTGAATAATCTCAGCTAACCCCACCTTCTTGTTTCAGTATCAGGCAAAATCTTCTAGATCTTCCTTTTTTAACCTCATTATGAAGGAAGGGGGTATACTCTGTCTTTAAACATGTTGGACAAATCATCCATTTCAAACAAAAAACAACAAAAATGTTATCATCAGTAATCAACCTAGAAAGCCAGACCATTTGCCCTTTAACCACGCTCTTCTTTTGAAATAGAGGGCAGAAACTGGTAAAGTGTAAAAAAGAATGCGAGTATGTCTTTTTATGATAAATGTTAGAAAAGAGTCTGTTTACAGAAATACCTCACAAAGAGAATCCATGGCCTCCAACACCTGCCCTATGTAGATAGGCTCAAATCACTATCACTCTACTCTGTATCGTACAGAGTGCTCAGACGTGATCTGTGTCTTGCCTACAAGGCAATCTCATCATGTAGTAGATCATGATGTAGATCAAAAGGCTTAAATCTAATATGTGACATTAACAAAACCTGCTGGAGAGACAGGTTTGTCTCCCATAGGCTGCCGCATCTCTGGAATAGACTCCCCATACACATCAAACAAAGTATGTCGCTGACCCTCTTCAAGTGTAACCTTGCTGAGTGGATGTTTAACTGCATATTTGTCCCAGGGGTACCACTTGTGATCCTCAGTGACAGGGGTGACAGGTGCTGATTGAGGTTTCTTTTTTGGGGATAAACTCTTGGCTAGGCTTGTAAGGGCCCCAGAGCCATTAGCCTAGTAATCTTCTATGATCCTATAATTCTGTATTGCTTTTATGTAAACAAACATCCAGAAAGGCAATCTGGTCCCTGTGATATTTGTAGGTAAATTTTAAAAAGGTAGTACTGTTTAAATAATCAGTGAATAGAGGGGTCTATGTTTCATTTCTATTCCACACAATAAGTATGTTATGTAAAAGTTGAAAGTAGGAGACTATATGAGCAATAAAAGGGGAGGAAAACACAAATCTCCTTTCCCATTTGGCTAAGACCAGGTTTGCATAAATGGGTGTGCACTTGCTACCCATGACAACATCTGAAACCTGATGAAACAATTCCCTCTCAAAATAAATACAATTGTTATGAAGAACACTATCCATAAACTAAGTTAACAAGTTGACTTTCGAATTTGAAAGTTGTTATTCCGACATAAAGCTTTGTTAAAAAACTCAAAACCTGCATCATTGGTATCACAGGAAAAAAGGTTGATAACATCAGTAGTTAACAACAACGTACTAATATTAATTTCTAACAGGGGGACATTGTCAAAACAGGTTTCCATTCTGCTTCAATCTATGTATATTCCTCTCTCGCCTCCTAGCTTTCCTTAATGTGGTCTTCTTCCTTGTGCATCATCTCTGCCATATGTAATGCTCAACCCTTATTACCTGTTCCCATTTACTTTCCTCTCCATCTTCATTATCCCTCACACATGTCCTTATGCACTCCCGGATTCACCAATACAAACATTATTATCATTCATCAGTCCAAATCCCTCCTTCAAGTAGTCAAATTTCTTACCATGGGTTGGCTCCATCCTGGAGGTGTTGCTATATGCTTGAGTTGGGAATCATTCTTTCCTTGTGAATTTTTTTTTTTACCAAAGAGTTTTTATTATAAGACCCAAGTGCAATAATTTATAAATTGTGTGGTTCACATACATCATGCACTCAATTACACACAACTGACTGGTTTTCTGATAACTTCCTAGACTTGTTATCTAGAAAGAAAGATTTACCTGGAAAGAGTTACCTAGAAAGAATAATTCTTAAACTCAAGCAAAGTCTCACAGAATACTTTTCCAACCACTGTTTATACATTGCTCTAACCCATACTAGGGATCTTATATTACTTTCTGCCACTAATGATGGCTCAACCATTTTATATGTTTACTAACTTTGGCAGTCAATGTCTCCTGATCTCATATGCTGTGTATATTGTTCTCACCCAATGTTTTCCTTAGTAGCCTGCATTTGATTCAGTTTACACCATAATGATGATGCATTTTGTTGTACATACAACTCCCAGCTGATGCTTTATGTCTTTACTATCATACTTGTACTATCTGTTTTTGCCGTATTTCTCTGTATAACTGTGAATTTTTTTTTTTTTTTGTATGAGTCTACACTGAAAATGGGCTTCCAGCCCTGCCAGACACTCACTCAGTAATGAAATGTAAAGTAAATAAATTGTAATATTTACTACTGCTTATACAATCAGTGACAGCCCAGTAGTGATGTTTATAAAGCATATTATGTGCTCCTCACTTCTTTCTCTGTACACTCTTCCATACACATTAAAACACAGGTTAAGCAACAAGCTACATCAAGTTTGAGTATTTGTCTGTCTATCCCATTTGGGGTTACAAGCTGTGTCCTTCAAGGCTCACTGCTGGTTTCACATCTTTTTAAGCTCTTCTTCTCACATGTATAACTGAGAAATAGGCTATACTGATGAGTACACAATGAGTAAAATGATTAAGTCAATAAAAGAGTCCAAAGTTCTCCTAAATAGTCAAAATATGCACCTGATACAATATTTTTCTTATGTGTTTTATAGCTGTTCTCCACCTTGTTTTGTCATTATACCAGCGAGCAACAGGCACAGCTCATGTAATTCGTAGCAGAATTTTCTCCTTAATACATACATTTATTTTTTTATGTCCTCTTTACATTCTGTAACAAAAAAAAAAAAAAGTTCTCCACTTCCTTCATCAGCCCTCGTTTGCATCTTTGCTCTCTTTTTTGCATCAGTAGCCCCCACAGTTTTAATTTCTATTTTCTGCTCCTTAGTTATTGCTATACATTTAACAGTACCCAGATCCATGGCGTCCCCAAACTTACCCTGCCTTGAGGTACCTTTGCATCTGGTATGCTATTCAAAACTTTCCTCTCCACTCAGAATTATAATCAAGTTTTTGTACTTTCCAAGCAGCACTGCCCCTCCATACACTTTGAACAACTTTAAATACATACCTCATTTTAGATACTCCTACCATTGCCATCATCATCATCATCATCATCATCATCATCGCAAAGCAGTTCTCCTGCCATTGACTTTCCATTTATTTCCATCCATCTATGTATTTCTTGATGCATCATCCTATGGCCCTTGGTCTTTATCTCCGCCATTGTGCAGCATACCACCATTCCCAGATACTTCGCTCTTCCCCTTTCCTCTTTTCCACACAAGCCTTAATTTTCTTTGGCACCTCACAATTTTACTAGTATTATTGTCTTCAGTGACATTTAAAGACATTCAGATAGGTGGATGCATGAATGGGTGTGCCTTCGTTGAAGGTTGGTCGTCGGGCTGGCACCTCGGCACCATAAAAATCTACTGACAATCATAAGTGGAGCGGCATTCTGCTGTGGCAACCCCTAACTGGGAAAGCCAAAAGACATTACTATTGTCTTCCTATTACATTTCTGCCCTGTCTACCCATGACCTATTTTAGCTAGGCCATCACCATTGTCTAAAATTTGATAGCATCATCTTCTAGAATAATACAATTATGTATTGCTTCCATGATAAAGAGGAATACATTCAGACAAAGTAGGCATCCCTTCCTCTTCCTGCTCTGTACCTGGACTCTGCAGTTTGTTTACAATTTACCCCTGAATCCCTGATTTACTTATTTCAATGTTAGATTTATAAAACAGGGCAATGCTTTTCTTCTAAACATCCTCCTGCTCTGCCTATACCTGGAAGCTTTAGCTGGCATGGCTCCACTTCTTTGAACCTTAGCTTTTCCACCCTGTCTTCAAAAAAAAAATATGACCCATTTTATCCAGTGCTTGTCTCCCTCTCAGAAACTGTACCTATTCCAGCTCTAGCAGCCTCAATAACACCTTAAGTAGTTTCTTAACTAATGCCTTATCCAAAACATCATCATGTACACTGATCAAGGAGATAAAAGGCAGCAGTTTTCTGGGTCCATTATGTGCCTGTCCTCCTCTAGAAGAACTACATCCTGGTCCTCCTCATCAGTTTTGGAAATCTCTTTTTCTTTTTTGTGCATTTATCATATGTACAGCTTTCCTATTTAACATCCATCACCATTTTATGCTATTCTTTAGGGTACTCTGTTTGCCTGCCTCCACTGCATCTTCACCACTTTTCATCTGTTCTCTATGAAGTTTTCCATCATCTGAAGGCTTATCAAATATGGTCATACTAATTCTTTCTCCTTCCTATCTTCTCTATTCTCCTCTGTTTCCTGTCTAAACAAGAGTGGACAGTTCACTACTTTTCCTCATAAACCTCTATTTGTACTTATCTTTATACCAGCATTCTCTCCAATGTTTTTAGCATAAGCCCCCAAATATTGGGATGTTATTTACCCCCTTTCTCATTTCTCAGCCTTCTCATTGATAGGGCTGCTCCTTTATTAAAAAGTATAATCTTCTCAGATGTCTTCCTCCATCTCTTAAGAAAGTAAAATTCTGTATTGTTTTCTTCCTGTAACTATGATTTCCTGTGAAGTTCATTTTGCTGAAATGACTGAATTCTGATCATAAGGGGGAGCGTATTTCATCATCTTTGCAGGTATAGCATAATATATCTCTGACCTCTTTCTCTGCTATTGATATTTATTATTAATATTAGGCTGCTCAGTTTGTGCTATCTCCGTAGTTCTAGTTTTCTATCCTTATAATGTTTTTAGTAAGGAATAATGGTACTTCTTCATACTGTTTCAAGTGTCTTGTTTGAAGGCTACAAAACACATTGGACTCAAAAATTGTATGTATTTGTGGAATATGAGACGAAACAATGTTTCCTTAGAGTGACAGAACTGTTCTTTAGAATTATGAGATGCAGAATATGCTTCTCTGACTTTGGGAGATACACATTGGTTAAAAGCTTTTTTGTGGTTCTCCCTGGGCATACAGAATCTACCACTGCCTTTAGATTTTTAATGATGGTACCATGTTTTCAGATGTTACCATTAGATTTGCAATAGTAATTGATGTTCTTCCTTGCAAGTCACATAATACCACATACACTGACATTAAAGGTGAGGTTATTACTACTGTACCTGGTACATATTTTGATCGTGTTACTCAATCTGCAGTCATCAGTAGAACTGGTTATTCATAGCCCATTTCCCACTTATGTATAAGAATAGATTAAAAAGCTGTGATAATAGTGCAGGACGTTGAGGGACATTACTTGTAGCCCCAACATGAATAATCGTGCAAACACCCAAACTTGATATAGCATGTTTTTTTAACCTTTGTTTTAGCCACTAAACAGTGTATAGAGTGACAACGCACTTAATGTGTCCGTTATTCCTTTATGTGGAGCAGTGTCAAATGCTTCAGTAAGGTCACAGTACGCTATGGCAGTTTTTCTTCATTTGCTATTGTTATCTCTTCAAACTGTAATCAGAAGCCAAAAAGAAAAGACCTTGTGAACCACGATTTATTTTAATACATTGAGCGCTTTCTTCCCCAGTAAAGGGACTTCCTCAGAACAATGTAAAACAAAGACCCAGCTCTTTTTATACTCCACCCTAATTAAACAATTAAATCACTAATTGTTAAAACCATCAAAAAATGCATCAAGTAATACATTTAAAAGTACCTTTAAAACAGACAAAACACATTCACAAATTGTGATTAAAAACATTGACATGAAAACTTCATTGTTTTTATATATAACTAATATATAAAAAAATATATAATGTTGGGATACCAACATGATTTATATGTCCCTCATTTACCCCAAATTATTACGCAACTTTAAAATACTAGAAATAGTGATCATTTCATTTATTCCAAGGTAATAGGAAGCATTTAAAAACAGTTGCCATTTTAATTCCATAATATCTAGATGCACATCTGATATTCTTCCTTGCATGTCTTTTTGCAACTGTTGCACCACCATGAATTTAAACTTATGTTCTGCATTTGCATGTATATGTCTGTACAAAGGACTTGTGATTCTATTGTTCCTTATGTCACCTAGATGTTCACCTATCCTGACTTTAAATTTCCCACAGGCTTTCCCAATATAAAATACGGGGCAGTCCTGACATTTAGCCATATATGTCACATTGGTGGAATTACAGTTAAAATGTCCATTTACACATATTGTTCTTCCATTTAATTTAAAACCTTTCCCTGTTTCCAAAATGAATGAACAGTACATACAGCTATTGCACTTGAAATTATCCATGGCTCTGTTAACTGTTACCATCCCAACCCTCCTTTCTAAAATGTTCTTGAAAGATCTGTCTTTCCTATATACTTTTTTGGGAGTTCTGCCCACCTTCTGCGCAATATTCTCATCAAATTGTAATATCTCCCAATTTCTTTGATTAATATCAGTTATAATACAAGCTTCACTGTTGTATGTTATTATTAAACTCATACATATATTGGTATTGTCTGTGTGGCCCACCATTGAAACTGCTCCCCAGAATAAACATTGTTTTCATAATCCAAAATGGGCTTATACATTCCTATATCCCACTTATTTTTACCCTCTGTAGATATAACTGGCAACAAGTTATTTGGGTAACCCCTCTGCCTAAACATCTGCAATATGAAATCCACCTCACATAGAAAATCTTCATACTGGTTGACCATTCTGGCTGCCCGCACCAATTGACCCTTGACTACAGATTTCTTTTGATGGTGCGGGTGCCAGCTGGTATAATCCAAATATGAATTGAAAAAGGTAGATTTTCTGTAGATATTAGTGATAAACTTTTTGTTGCTTGTGTCAATGCATAGCTCAATGTCCAGATAGGTGATTTTTACCTTATTATACTCATAAGTGAATTTTAAAAATTCAACTGACTTATTTATATATTCTAAAAGTTCTATTAATCTTTGCTCAGTTCCTCTCCAAATAAGGAACAGGTCATCTAGGAATCTAGTATAATGCACTATGTCAGTTTCAAAAGAACTTTTCATTAGGAACTCCTGTTCCCAAAATGACATGACCAGATTCGCAAAAGTGGAGGCACATGCAGCCTTCATTGTTACCTACACCCTTCATCTGTCTATAACACTGGCCCTCGAAGGAAATATAATTAGTCTTTAAAACTACCTCCATCAATGTGATGAACTTATTAATCTGGTCTTGATCAAAAATGTGTGTCTTATTCAATTGCTGTTCAATCCATGATAATCCTATTTCATGAGGTATAACCGAAAAAAGATTGGTTACATCCACAGTCACCAAAATTAAATCAGGGGTAAATCTAATGGCTTTTAACTTTTCCAAAAACTGCCACGAATCTTTACTAATATAAGTAAATTTCTCCAAACTTCTTTGCAATTTGTTATCCAGATATTTACTGATAAAGCAAGTTTTGGATCTTTTTCCGACAACAATAGGCCTGAATATAGGATTTTTCAGGCCTTTATGGATTTTCGGAATACCAAATATATTAGACACCATGGGATGTTCATTTAACATGTAAAAATATTCAGATTCATTAATTTGTCCTTGGAACAACATGTCACTTAACAATAAATCTATTTTGTGTTGAGCAACTTTAACTTCATTTAGGGAACTCTCTTCATAAGTACCATCCAACAGTAGAGCATTCATCCTATTTAAATAGTCCCCTTTATTCATGACTACCACGCGCCTTTGTCAGGTTTCATGAATCATACATCTTTATTATTTATAACTCTACCCAAAAATTCCTCTTCTTCATTATTTAAATTTTTTATAGATTTCACCAACTCATTACTCCTCACACTATCATCATAAAAGTGCCTTATGTCTTTTTCACACATGTTTTCAAATAAGCCAACTACATTGTTTAAGGTTGGATTAAATACACTTGGTTTCTTTAACTCTTCTGTATGTTCATTGTGTAACTCACCATTGGAATTAAACCAAATTCTCAAATTTAATTTTCTAGTATAACACTTGAGATCAACTAATGTGTTTACTACATTTCCTTTTCTGCTAGGGACAAAGGTGTAACCTTTTGCCAATAAATTGGCATGGTCATCAGTTAAATCAATACATGAATAATTATAAATTTTAAAACTTTTTTATCATTACAAACAATCACAAGCTCCAAACCAATGTCATCATTCATAACCTGTAACAATATTTCCAGTTCAACACCTTGACTTAGCTCTTGGGAAACAGACGATTCATGTGATATTATAATACCATTATTAATGCTGTACATACTGCTTGCATCACTATTACATTCAATATGCCCATCCATTACACCAGACTCCACTCTATTACTATTTGCATTGAAAATAATAGGATCATTAATATTGCCCCCTGAGTCCAATACACATACATGATCCAAGATACCATCAACATTGTTGAATTCTAACTCATTTACTTGTCCGGTAAAGCTATAAGTTGAAAAGTCACTTAAACAATCAACGTTTTCAGTTTTGGTCCCATAAACAACTTCGGGAGTTGAATCAGTAAATTTGCTTTCAATGGATGATTGCGAATTAACACTCGCCCCATTCCATTTATGACCCACACTCTTGACCAAACTTATGCCAGTCACACCAGCATCGATCTGCAAGTTAAAATTAGATGCTTCGCCCAAGCCAGCAAGGACTCTGTTATTGAACCCACAAAAATTTACAATTCCTTCAGGTTGGGACCTCCCAAAGACATCAGCATGACGACTATGTTAGTAACTTCTGCTTAAACTAATCCCCAAAACCCTCAGCTCTACTACTATAACCCTACTATAGCCCCCTCCTTTCTCTTCCCTCCCATTCTCCACACTATTTATCCTCCCCCCACTTCCTATCAATGTCTATACATTGTCCTTCTTTTGAACAACGAGTACCTTTTTGTTTTTACTCTCATATATAGTAAATTTTAGACCACTGCTATCAGTGCAACCCTTAATGTTCATAATTTTTTTCTTTTGTTTTTCTCTATAATTAATTTTGTATTTGCATTGTTATTTTAATAGTTTTTGTCCTGTATGTTTATCTTTACATATGTTTGCTGGGGCTCTTTCCCCTTGGGTCCCCACTGAAAATGGGTTGCTTACTATCAATGCAATGCAAATAGCTAATAACCTTTTCTTTTTACAATTATTTTGTATTGTGATTGTTATTTAACATTTGTATATTGTCACTTTATCTTTACTTATGTTTGCTGGGGCTTTTCCCCTCTGGTCTCCACTGAAAATGGGTTACTCAGTTGGACTAACTTGGTTAACAAATGTGAAATAAATAAAAAATAAATTGATTTATACTTCTACTTTTATTCTGTCAGAACAATTAATTTATAAATATTTTGAATGTTTTCAGCTTTGAGATATGTAAGAAAAATGACTGAGTGTTGAAACAATTACAAAAAAAGACCAAAACTTCTGGGAGAAGAGCGAATTTCAGCACTCTAACTTTTTTTGCAGGGAGGGTCAGCCCCCCTACACTCCCCCCGAACTTGAAAAGGGAATATTTGGAGAAGGCTGTCTCAGACATGGTATACAGTGGATATAAAAAGTGTATGCACCCCTGTTAAGATGCCATGATTTTGTGATCTAAAAAAATGAGACCACAATGAATCATTTCAGGACTTTTCCCACCTTTGATGTGGCCTATAACCTGTACAATTCAATTGAAAAATGAATTTGTTAGGGGAAAAATATAAAAAAATGTACAATAGGCTGGTTGCATAGGTGTGCACACCCTTAGACTAATTTTGTTGAAGCACCTTTGATTTAATTATAGCATTGAGCCTTCTTGGGTAGGAGTCTATCAGCATAGCACATCTTGCCTTGGCAATATTTGCCCACTCTTCCTTGCAAAAGCTTTCCAAAGCTGTCAAATTGCGAGGGCATCTCTTGTGTGCAGCCCTCTTCAGGTCACCCCACATATCTTCTATTGGATTTAGGTCTGGGTTCTGGCTGGGCCATTCCAAGACTTGGCCATTCTTTTGTTGATGTGAATGTATGCTTGGGGGTCATTATTGTGCTTAAAGGTGAAATTCACCTTCATCTTCAGCTTTCTAGCAGACGTCTGGAGGTTTTGGGCCAAAAATGGTATTTGGAACTGATCATAATTCCCTTCCATCTTGACTAAAGCCACAGTTCCAGCTGAAAAGAGCTGCCACCACCATGCTTTACCATGGGGATGGTGTTCTTTTGGTGATGCGAAGTGTTTTTGCACCAAACGTACCTTTTGGAATTGTGGCCATAAAATTCAGCCTTGGTCTCATCAGACCATAACACATTTTCCCATATGCTTTTGGGAGACGTGATGTATTGTTTTGCAAATTTTAGCTGGGTCTGTAAGTTTTTTCTGTTTAAGAAAAGACTTCTGTCTTGCAACCCTACCCCATAGTAAGGAAAAAATTATCAATTTCAACAATTGGCTAAGTTTCTGGTGTCATTCAAAGGGGATCCAGTGTCTGTTCACTTGGGATGACATGCTCGATGAGCCACGTTGCTTCGCAAGAGATGGCTTGCACCTGTCACCCTTAGGCTTTCGAATACTGGCCAAGGCTTTTACCGCCCCCATAGTGCCTTTTTTAGACAAGGCTCAAAAGACAAACCCACCACCGTAAATAGCACAAGTAACCAAAAACTGAGGGTAATGCTACTCAACGCCAGACGTCTAAACCTCAAAATGCATGCACGTAAGGCACTCCTTAGTATGGAGAACATCGATATCTGTGCAGTAAAAGAAACCTGGTTTAAGGCTCCAGAGAGCACCCCAGCACTACCAGGCTGTAACTCATACCATACTTTTCAGCCACAGAACCTGGACCGAAACACAAAAGGTGGGGGTTTATCCATATTCATCAAGGATACTCACACCTCCAGGTTAGTGGCACAGCACAATGCCTCAAAGATCATCCATGTGCAGCTAACAATGGGCAAAACTGCAATTCAAATTGTAGCTTTCTACAGATTACCCACCATGACCCAGGACCCCCATTCCACATTTCTGGAGACATGGGAAAATATGAAGGTCCTAACAAACGCCGTAATATTGGGTGATTTCAATTACCCAAACATTAACTGGGAGAACTACTCAAGTACTAACTCCCTTGCCCAACGCTTCCTAGAATTTATAAACTCAAAATACCTGGATCAACTGGTCAACACCCCTACCAGAAGTGACAACATATTGGACCTGATCATCACCAACATGGACGACCGCTGTTTTACAACAGAGGTCAAACACTCGCTGGTTAGATCAGACCATAGACTAATCACTCTGGATATCCACATTCCACCCCCCACCCCTAATCAAGGAAACCACTGTGAAAAACTTTTCAAAAGCAAACTTCACATTACTTCAGACTGAGGTGGAAAGGTTCACAGCCCTCATGCTAAAGGACAACGCTGTCCAAGCTGCTGAATCCCTTACAAAGGCACTCTATGAGCACCTGCAAGAATGCATGGATTGTGCTATCCCAAGCAAAACCAAGACTCACTCCTCCAAGAAAAGGAAACCAGTCCGGTGGACCCCTGCCACAAACAAGCTATACAATAGAAGGAGGAAACTAGTACAGAAAAGTGCAAAATCCCAAGAAGGAAAGACATCCCTGATTAGTATCAGCAAGAAACTACGATCCCTCATAAAACCATCCATGGCTAGCTTTGAAAGAAAAAATTCCAAGGACTCCAAAGACAATCACAAAGCGTTCTTTAGCTATGTCAAGAACCTAAGTGGAAACTCTCAGATCTGTTCTGAGTTAGTGCAGAATGGCACAAAATACACTGAACTGACTGATATTGCCAACATTCTGGCAGACAGGTTTGGTGCAAACTTCATTCCCCGCTCACCCCCTAAAGGGCCTGTATCCATACCAGAAGAATGTAGTGTCACAGCAATCACTGGCACACAGGTTAGAACGGCCCTATCCAAAGACAAAATTACAGCTTCAATGGGAACTGACGGTGTCCCAGGCTGTGTCTTACATGAGCTCCAAAATGAACTAACCCCTCGCCTAAACACACTGTTCAAACTCAGCCTCTCTACAGGCTATGTACCCATAGAGTGGCGCACAGCAACAATTATCCCACTCCACAAAGGTGGAGCCACAATGGAACCTGAGGAATTATCGCCCTATAAGCCTGACTAGCCTGGTCTGCAAGGCTATGGAGCACATCATCATGGAATTCATTAAGAGAGACATTGGGAACCTTCAAACATTGGACCCTACCCAGTTTGGCTTTGTTAAGGGCAGATCATGCCTCCTAAACCTGATGGACTTCTTTGAGACAGTTACCAAGGCTTTAGATGAGGGAAAGGAGGTCCACACAGCCTACCTAGACCTTGCAAAGGCTTTCGACACCATTCCCCATTCTGGTATTATAGAAAGGCTCACCAACCTGAACATTAACCCCTATGTCATTAGATGGGTTGCCAATTGGCTCATGGATAGAACCCACACAGTGAGAGTTGCAGGCTCTAGGTCCAACTCTAAACCAGTTACAAGTGGCATCCCCCAGTGCTCAGTCCTGTGACCCCTCCTGTTTGGTATATACTTCTCAGCGGTACAGGCAAGACGGGAGGACTATGGCTGGCCAAGTTTGCAGACAACTACAAACTGGGGGCCATAACTGACTCTCCAGCTGATACAGACATCCTCCAGAAGGGTCTCACTGAGACGGATACTTGGTGTCAAAATCATGGCCTCAAGCTAAATGCCAAAATGTGCATAGTCAACCCCTTTGGAAAAAACAAAGTGCCCGCGAAATACCACATACGTGGTAGTCCCCTAAATACAGAAAATGTAATAAGGGATCTGGGGACTCAAATAGATAGTAATCTCTCCTTTAATAATCATATTGCCAAGGTGGTTAGAAAATCCTTCTATGTGGCCCCCCCAATCACAAAAGTGTTTGCATCTAGAACAAAAGAGGTTATTGTGTCCCTCTACTCATCACTCATCAGACCCATCATAGAGTACAATGCCCCATTTGGGATGTACCTTACAAGACACCTGCAATAGTTGGAAAGACCACAGAAGTACCTCACCAAGAGGATTACTGGCCTCAAACATATGCCCTATGCAGCCCGACTGAAGAAACTTCAGCTGTACTCGATTGCATACCGCTTACTCAGAGGTGATCTCTGCCTGACATACAAGGTCATGTCCAACCCAGAATTGATGGACATGCTCCAACTAAAAAAAAAACAAATCCCTGAGAGCCACATGCTCTAGGGATCGAAACCTCACCACAACGATAAATAGGACATGCTGGAGGGATAGATTCCTATCCCAGAGACTACCCATGCTTTGGAACAGGATTCCAATCTACATTAGGCAGAGCCCCTCATTAACACTTTTCAAGAGAAACCTTGACGAGTGGATGGGAAAGAGAAAATTTACCCCAGGGATCACTGCAGTGGCTGTGCTGGACAGAGGCACAGGGAACTAATGGCGCTGCTGGACCGAGGCACAACTAATCTAAGGGGGTGGCGAAAGCCAATACATTCTGGCTAGACTTATAGATGCCCTTGGGCAGATAGCCTAGTACTTACCTATGAACCTATGTATTATAGTGGAGAGAATTATTAATAAACACCTATTTATACATTCTAAGAAACTGTCGTACGGTGTGGAAGATGCATGCCTTTTGTTGTTCTTGGTACAGTAACTCTATACATAGTAATCTATGGTATTTAGATTTTAAATTTTATTTCATAGAGCAACAGCCATTCATATTTCCTGATTTAGCAGATAGATGAGAAGCCACCAAGAAGATGGTTGTTGAGGTAATCCTTCTGCACATAAAGTGACTGCCACAACTCATACAAAGACAGAAGTAAGACTCATAGTGGGTGTAAAACTTATCTACAGCCATTACTGTTTGTAGATCTCAAAAATAACTTACTGATATTAGCTGACGTCTCAGCACAATAGCACTGTAAACAGATTGTTAGTATCTCTACACACTTTCCAGACTGTCTTCGTAATCCAGTTATCAGTCTCACTCACTTTATAACTTTTCTCAAGGTCCTAAAAATAGCCCTCTGCAACATTAAAACAAATGCTAGTTGCTTATTACTTGAACTTATCATTAATTTCCTATATGCATGATTGCAAATGAAGAAAGTGAAGTGTTACAGCACATCTTCTTTCAATTAATCATTACTGTTCGCTGATCACAACAAATCTCTGTCCTGTTTGCTTCATTTGACTGAGAAAAAGGCTGCTACAGAGAGGTAAAGGGAAATTGAAAAGCCTTGGTTCCATTTGAGGCTTATTTGTCAAGCAACGGAACTGCATTCCAAGAGCGGAATGGAACAGAGTGTGTGTGTGTGTGTGTGTGTGTGTGTGTGTGTGTGTGTGTGTGTGTGTGTGTGTGTGTGTGTGTGTGTGTGTGTGTGAGAGAGAGAGAGAGAGGCTTGGATTCTTTGAATTCCACAGAGATTGCATTTCATTTCATTTTCTCAGTGTGAACAAGGCAGGAGGCAAATAAGCAGAGCAAAACTTCCAACAAATTGCACAGAAAACTAAAAGAATACAAAGTAAAGGCTATTATACACATGAATATGAATATATTTTTTTTCTATGGGATCTCTATCCGTGCACCTATTACACCTATATGCATCAAAGATGCATGGAAAATGGTGTGTTTTCATTGTTATTTGGAGTACTGCCTTGCTAATTCTTTAGGTCTGCTGGTCTTAAAGAATAGTGTTCAGGAAAATAACAATGCTGAGCACTACAGAATTCTAAATATTAAATGTCAGCTAGCGTAGAGCTATAATCAAAATGTTAGCATTTCCAGTCTGTATAAATATAATTACTATCACTAACATCACTTTTTCAATATTAGGTCATAAAGTATTTAGATTTTATATATATATATATATATATATATATATATATATATATATATACATATATATATATATAGAGAGAGAGAGAGAGGGAGAGAGCATTACATCAAGCATCCACATCCCAGAAGCACATAATAGCAACCCTAAAAGATAAAATCTCACCTCAAGAAAAACAAACCTAAAAAGATAAAAAAACATGTTTTATGGAGGGGAGACAACTCCCCCTTGCACCTCCACAACTCCTACATCTTAAAATCATTTCAAAGATTGCACAACAGAAGAGAAAGGTAAATTCCCATTTCCCATGGAACAGTGACCTCACAGATATCAGCATCTTTTGATTATGTGAGATGTCGATCTCACAATCTGGTGAAAAAATAACATTTGACATTATGAACCTTCAATATAATGAATGAATCCCACGTATATCTATATCTATATCTAGATATAGCTATTTCTATATATGAAAAAGAAAAAAAAAATATATATATATATATATATACACATATTAACATTATATAATACACACACACACACACACACACACACACACACACATATATATATATATATATATATATATATATATGTGTATATATATATATAAATATATATATATATATATATATATATATATATATATATATATATATATATTAAATAAGACCTAACCAGAGAATAAGGCCTAGCATGGTTTTCCAGGGTGTTCATGATATAAGCCCTACCTCAAAAATAAGCCCCAGTTAAAATCGTCAACAACACACAACGGACATGTTGAATTATAAAATAATATTATTGACACCCATTGACTGAGGTTACCGTACCCTGCTCACCATTTTCGGACCATTCGGGCACCCAACTTCTTCTCTATGCAGAAAGTCGTAAGATTCTTTCACTGGGAGTCCTCCATGATTCTTACTGTAACCCTAATCATCACTCACACTTGACGGTTGAGATCCTTGGCCCATAAACACTGGCAGGTGTACTTTGATTGGTCAAAGTACAGATAACACTCGTAAAGCACGTGCACTTGATAACGAATGGCTGTGGTTGTGTCTTCTCTTCTTAACTCTGCTCACTATTTTCGGACCATTTGGGCACCCACCGTCTTCTCTTTGCAGAAAGTCGTAAGATTCTTTCGCTGGGAGTCCTCCACAATTCTTACTGTAACCCTAATCATCACTCACACTTGACGGTTGAGATCCTTGGCCCATAAACACTGGCAGGTGTACTTTGATTGGTCAAAGTACAGACAACACTCATAAAGCACGCGCACTTGATAATGAACGGCTGTTGTTGTGTCTTCTCTTCTTAACTGGCACCTTTTTGTGTTGTCACTCTGGTCTCGTAAGTCTTCAATTAACCCACCCAAGACAAGATGAGTGCAAAAGGAAATAGCTATTCCATCGAGTACAAGAAAGGAATTGTGTAGAACTCCCAGAGAAAGAATCTGATGACTTTCTGCAAAGAAAAGAAGTTAGATCTCTGAATGGTCCGAAAATGGTGTGCAGCATATGATAACATCAGTCAACAGGCTGATGAGGGAAATGCTAAGAAGTGCAAGTGTGGATCAGATCTGCAGCCATTATTTCTTGAGCTGGAAGACATCATCTATGAATGGATTGCTAACAGGAGAGCAAAGGCTTTGGTTGTGCGCTGGACTGATATTAAAGCATTTGCCCTTGCAATGGCACCACAGTTAGAAATACCCCCAAAAGAATTCAAAGCATCACAACATTGGCTGGATGACTTCCTTCAGCGATATGAACTGTCTCTAAGAAGATCAACAACACTGTTCAAGCTGGAAGATACTGAAATTATTAAACATGCACTTGGGTTCAAGTCCTTTGTTGATGGCATCGACTTTTCTAAATATCAACTCTCCAACATGATTGCCATGGATGAAACTGCAGTGTTTATGGACCAAGGATCTCAAACAACAATTAATCAGATGGGTGCCTCGTCAATCTACATTTCCTCCACTGGTTACGAGAGTGCATGTGTAACCTGTATTTTGGCAATTCGCCTAGATGGAAAGAAAACCCCACCTCTAATCATTAGTAAGGGCAAGAAAAATAAGACTGAACGTGTTTCAGTGATTTACATTCTTGAAACTGAAAAAACCTGGTGCACACAAGCAGTTATAAGGAAGTGGGTCGATGTAATGCTGCCACTTGTTTTGCGAGGTGGTGAAAGAGGTCTTGTAGTCTGGAATTCAGCCAGCACTAATCGCGCTAAAGAAATGAACAAATTCCTTGCATGGTGAAGAATAGATCAAATAATGATTCCCGCAGGAATGACTGCCTATCTCCAGACTCTTGATATTACAATAAACAAGCCATTCAAGGACCATTTGCGCATGGAACTTAATGACTACATTTAAAATAGAATGGACAGAAATCAGCATGGAAACTTTGTGAAGCCTAGCCTGCAAGAGGTCGTGACTTGGGTGAAAAATTCATGGGATAAAATCACTGACAGCTGTGTTGCCAATGCACTACGAGCAGGCTACTTGGACAAGCAGTGCTCATTTAAGGGGAACTTTCTTGCTAGGCATGAAAGATTAGGGCCAATGGTTCTACAGGAAATGTAGTTATAAGAAATTCAGGCTTAAATTCGGGGGGGGGGGGGTTGGAGTCCTATGACAATGTTCCAGAAGAAGATGAAATGACTATATTTGAATAACTGTGAAAGCCAAGGTGTAGATGTTCTGAAGACGAAATGTTTGCTGCGCTGTTTATGTAGTATTCTCACACAACTGTTAACGCGTTACTTAAAACTGTTGTCCAATAACAGAAAAGTACCAAATAAATGTCAGTTTGTGTACATGAATAAATGTTGATTTATGTTCATGAATAAATGTCGATTTTTATATATGAATAAATGAATAAATGTAGATTGCTGTATGGTAGTGGTAATGGTAAATAAGGCATCCCCTGATAATAAGCCCTAATGTGTATTTCGGCTGAGGAAAGAGTATAAGACCCAGTCTTATTTTCATGGAAATGCAGTATATCAATGTATATATATATATATATATATATATATATATATATATATATATAT
Organism: Protopterus annectens; assembly: GCF_019279795.1. NCBI lineage: Eukaryota > Metazoa > Chordata > Ceratodontiformes > Protopteridae > Protopterus > Protopterus annectens. The sequence continues at coordinate 1,043,445,025 of NC_056743.1, read as the reverse complement.
ATATATATATATATATATGTACATGTATATTATACATATACACATAAACACACATCTGTTTCTGTCTCTCTCTCTCTCTCTCTCTATATATATATATATATATATATATATATATATATATATATATATGCATGTATATTATACACATACACATAAACACACATCTGTTTCTGTCTATATATATATATATATATATATATATAGATATATAGATATATGTATATTTATACACATACACATAAACACACATCTGTTTCTGTCTATATATATATATATATATATATATATATATATATATATATATATATATATATATGTATATTTATACACATACACATAAACACACATCTGTTTCTGTCTGTATATATATATATATATATATAGATATATATATGTATATTTATACACATACACATAAACACACATCTGTTTCTGTATATATATATATATATATATATATATATATATATATATATATATATATATATATGTACATTTATACACATACACATAAACACACATCTGTTTCTGTCTGTATATATATATATATATATATATATATATATATATATATATATTTATACACATACACATAAACACACATCTGTTTCTGTATATATATATATATATATATATATATGTATATTATACACATACACATAAACACACATCTGTTTCTGTCTATATATATATATATATATATATATATATATATATATATTTATACACATACACATAAACACACATCTGTTTCTGTCTATATATATATATATATATATATATATATATATATATATATATATATGGGTCTACTTCTATTCGCTGACAGCCCATTTCACTGAAACCCATTTGGTTGACAGCTCATTTCATTGACAAACATTCTAGGTGGGGGGCTGCACCCATAAATCCAAAAAGGATGCACGGAAGGACGCTGCACGGCAAAGAACACCACAAATCCAAACAAATAAAGCCAGCAGCTGTTGGTACCAAAGTACAAATAATTTATTTGATCATGACTGAGAGACAAATCCCTCAGATATCCAATATACAGACCGGTTTCGGCTCAACAGAGCCTTCTTCAGTGAAAAAATGTTATATGTATGCTCATGAATGCTCCAACACAGTATATATATATATCAAAAAATGACAAACACCAGTCACAATGTATAATTAACAAATCATGATTAACAAATCACAATTGATCATTGAGACCAGGTGGAAACATTGCCCCAAGTCTAATTATATATATATATATATATATATATTTGCTTTACATCATGTATATATATATATATATATATATATATTTATACACATACACATAAACACACATCTGTTTCTGTCTATATATATATATATATATATATATATATATGTATATTTATACATACACATAAACACACATCTGTTTCTGTCTTATATATATATATATATATATATATATATATATATATATATATATATATTATATATATATATATATTATACCATACATATATATATATATGTATATTTATACATATAACACACATCTGTTTCTGTCCATATATATATATATATATATATATATATATATATATATATATATATATTATATATATATATATATGTATATTTATACACATACACATAAACACACATCTGTTTCTGTCTATATAGGTTCATAGGTTCATAGGTTCATAGGTTCATACTAGGCTATCTGCCCTAGGGCATTTATAAGCTTAGCCAGAGTGTGTGTGGCTTTCACCACCCCTTAGGATGAGAATACTATACCCATTAGTTTGCTGTGCCTCTGTCCAGCAGTGATACAGAGATGATTCCCGGGGTAAACCTACGATCTCCCATCCACTCGTCAAGATTTCTCTTGAACAGAGTCAGTGAGGGGCTCTGCCTCACATGGACTGGGATTCTGTTCCATAGTGTAGGGAGGCTCTGGGTGATGAATCTGTCCCTCCAGCACGTCCTATTTATATCCGTGTTGAGGTTTAAGTCTCTTGCTCTCGTGGCTGTGGTGTATTTGGATTTTTTGAGGGTGGAGCATGTCCATTAATTCCGGGTTGGACATGGCCTTGTATGTCAGCCACAGATCACCTCTGAGCAGGCATGCGACTGAATAGAGCTGGGTTTCTTCAGTCGGGCATCGTGTGACATATGTTTGAGCCCTTTATCCTTTTGGTGAGGAAACTTTGGGGTCTTTCCAACTGCTGCAGGTGTCGGGTACCAGGAATTTTACATTCCGAATGGGGCGTTGTAACTCAATCCATTAGGTCTGATAAGTGAAGAGTACAGGTGAAGGGCATACAATGACCTCTCCTGATCTGGATGTGAATCCTTCATGATCAGGGTGGGCAATGCTCAGAAGGTCTTCCCTAACCACTTTGGCAATGTGAGTGTCAAAAGAGAGGTTACTGTCAACTTGGGTCCCCAGGTCCTCGTAACTTCTTCCGTGTTTTAATGGATTACCACCTATGGCATGGTAATTAGAGTTACCTTATTGTTTTTCCCAAAGGGCATGACTATACATTTTGGCATTTAGCTTAAGGCCATGGCTCTGCACCAATTATCCATTCTATGAGGACCTTTCTGGAGGATGTCTGTGTCTGATGGAGTGTCAATTATGGTGCCCATTCCTTGAAATCCCACAATCTAGTGGCCTATAAAAATTAATGAACGAAACGGTCTAGACTACCCTTGGAAAACGCTTTAGATAAGTAATCTACATACACACAAGGCTAAGACTGTTCAGTGAGCAAGTTCAACCTATTTAATATGCTTTTAAGTCGTGAGAAATTTTGATGAATGGTATTGTGTGTTCAGGTTAGTAGTGCTCATCCTTCTCATCAATGCCTTTTGTTTTGAAAGTCGCTAAGTTCGAAGGAGGTTGCTTGACAAAGCCTAATTTGGAAGATCTACTGGGTCCCCAATTCCTTGATTATATTCATACCTATCAATAGTTGCAAGGTCTAAGATTATTTTGGCTATTTCGGGGTAGAAAACCCTTAATCCACATTCACCTCCAGTCCTTAGTAACATTTAGAATTCAAAAGTTAACACCCTTAGTGCTATTCTAAAATTTTAATTTTCCTTAGACACCTCTCCATTGATCTGTGTTTTTCTTAAGTGAAAAGAATCACAGTTAATTGGAGGCTAACTTGGTGCAAGTTTTCCCCTTTGGGGATGCGAAAATACGCCGTCTCCAAATTGAATGCAGGTTGGACTTCCCAATCTTTGATAATCTAATATCGAGCCAAAGGTTCAACTAACTAAAAAGGCCCTGGGTGATTTTTTGTGTCTTAAAGCGTTATTCCAAGTTGGCCTAACATTTATGTTCTAGTTTTTAGCTAGTATTATCACCTTCCTTTAGGGTTTTGCTCTGTATGTAGTAGCTGGCCCTGTTGTAGAGTTTGATTATGCTATCCCCAGCACCCTGATAGGTGAAAGGTCTTGATTTTATTAGGGATTCTTGATCCATACATTCTGGAGGTGTAGGAAGCATTTGTAAGGGTTTCACAAGGGTTGTTTTCCACTGGCTCGGGGCCTTGAAGGATACCCCAACATCTTAAAAAATTTGAAGTTTTTTTTGAGAATTCCACTTGGTTTGATGTTTGGGGCGGATCTGGTTTCAATGAATCAATTTAACTGACTCACCAATAGATATTGTGTTTGAGCATTTTGTCCCCATTTTCTGATATCAGGTCTAAAAATTCTCACTATTGGAATGGTGACTAGTTGTTCCATAGCATTTGAGTTTATGAACTCAGGAACCTTAGTAGCTTGGGGCTTGAGTAAGTTCCCAGTCTATGTTTGGGTAGTTGAAGTCACCCAATATGATGGTGTTTGAGAGACATTCATACTACCAGTGTCTTCAGGAAGGCTGTAGGGTTTCCTGAGTTTGAGAAGGTCTTAGATGTTACAAACTGTAGGGCAGTTTACCTATGGTTAATGCACCTGGATGGTCTCCGATGCTTTATCGATGACTAACCTGATAGGGTATTATCCAATATGGAGAGCGGCCTCAATTCAAAGATCATTTTGGGGTAACCATGATATGACGTACAACCACATATGCCGATGCTCTCAGGAGTTAACCAGGGTTTTAGTAAAAGCACAGACATTGATTTTTTTCCATACTGTTCAGGGCTTGAGGGATATCTTGAGTTAGATTCTGGCATAAAGCAGTAATACCTTCCCTGTGTATTTGGTTATCAGTAAGGTTTCATTTGAGCCTTACATAATAAGGCACCATAGGTGCAAGACATTTGACAATTCCAGAAGCCCAGGTATATTAAATGCAATGAACAAATAAGTCCAAAATCCAAAATCAAACATATAAAGTAACCCCAAAATTTACTGAAATGCAATCGTGAAATGGTCAAAATAATATATATATATATATATATATATATATATATATATATATATATATATATGTGAACCGAGTCCAATGCACAAAGAATGGTAAGAGTAGTCAAAGCAATAAAGGCTCAGATAGTAAAGGACCCTAAAACATAGATCAACCAAACACATACCTCTCCTACTTATCCTACCAATCAGATATCAACCCCATCAAATTGAAAGATGATGGATATGATATCAAAAATAGTTGCCCGGCACCATTAACCAAGTGTCCAATAAGAACAGCATGGATGTAACTGAAGAGAACCAGAAAATGCAACATGCAACCAGCACAGAATGAAGTCCATAAAACATATGTACATATATCCCAACAACTGTGAAAAAATAAATAATAATATCTGATGAAAAATTAATTCCCAATAACCACTATAAAAATAACCCACATATGAAAAAAACTATTAGATGTAACATCTGAATGTTAACAACCCCAGAAAAGGGGAAGTCAAACTATTGAGAAAAAGGCAAACAAATATACAAATTCAACTTTCTCAAAGCCACAAAAATGACACACATATAGAGATAGCTGTTGCATATAACCTGTTACAAAAATGCAAGCAGATAAACAAATTCACCTCTCTCAAGGCCACAATAGTCCAAAGTCAAATCTCCAATGCCCTGGAATCCCAAAAACCATGCACTGTCATGTATATATTGACCATACGGCGATCCACAAACAACGGCGAACATCACCATATAAAGAAAATCCTAAGATAGTCCATGAACAGGAATAACAGTCCACGTCGGGGAAAATACGCCGGACATCCAGCGATACACCTCTAAAAAGCCGCTAGCACACTAGCGTAAATCTCGGTACATAAGGCAGAAAACCTCAGAAAACACGCCAAACATCCAACTATTCGCCTCCAAAGAACGCTGAGGCCATAGGCTTCGCTCTCCGTGATGATACAGTCACACAAGTTAAGAACAAGCCGGAAATGAAGTTACGTATATCCGGCAATGCATCCACCGGTAAAAAATCCCAACACTGTAGCAACTGTGTTGAAAGCTTTCACGAACCGACCAAAATTGACAAAAAATAGCTGAAATAGCTACCGGAAACCAACAGAAGTCCCCAGCATCCAAAAAATGTAACCATAAATCCAAAAAGGATGCACGGAAGGACGCTGCACGGCAAAGAACACCACAAATCCAAACAAATAAAGCCAGCAGCTGTTGGTACCAAAGTACAAATAATTTATTTGATCATGACTGAGAGACAAATCCCTCAGATATCCAATATACAGACCGGTTTCGGCTCAACAGAGCCTTCTTCAGTGAAAAAATGTTATATGTATGCTCATGAATGCTCCAACACAGTATATATATATATATATCAAAAAATGACAAAAACCAATCACAATGTATAATTAACAAATCATGATTAACAAATCACAATTGATCATTGAGACCAGGTGGAAACATTGCCCCAAGTCTGTACATACACATAAACACACATCTGTTTCTGTCTATATATATATATATATATATATATATATATATATATATATATATTTATACACATAGACATAAACACGCGTCTGTTTCTGTATATATATATATATATATATAGATATATATATATAGGTATATTTGTACACATACACATTAACACAGCTCTCTTTCTCTCTATTTATATATATATATATATATATATATATATATATATATATATATAAATGTGTATATTTATACACATACACATCACATAAACACACATCTGTTTCTGTCTATATATATATATATATATATATATATATATATATATATATATATATTTATACACATACACATAAACACACATCTGTTTCTGTCTATATATATATATATATATATATATATATATATATATGTATATTTATACACATACACATAAACACACATCTGTTTCTGTCTATATATATATATATATATATATATATATATATATATTTATACACATAGACATAAACACACATCTGTTTCTGTCTATATATATATATATATATATATATATATATATATATATATATATATATATATGTATATTTATACACATACACATAAACACACATCTGTTTCTGTCTATATATATATATATATATATATATATATATATTTATACACATACACATAAACACATCTGTTTCTGTATATATATATATATATATATATATATATATATATATATATATATATATATATATATATATATATATATATATATGTATATTTATACACATACACATAAACACACATCTGTTTCTGTCTATATATATATATATATATATATATATATATGTATATTTATACACATACACATAAACACACATCTGTTTCTGTCTATATATATATATATATATATATATATATATACATATATATATATATATATATATATATATATATATATATATATATATGTATATTTATACACACAAACACACATCTGTTTCTGTCTATATATATATGTATATATATATATATATATATATATATATATATATATAGATATATATATATATATATATATATATATGTACATATGTATATTTATACACATACACATAAACACACATCTGTTTCTGTCTATATATATATATATATATATATATATATATATATATATATATATATAGATATATATATATTGTTCTACTGCAGAACATCAACAGACCACAGTGTTGACAGCAAGAACATCAATTGGAAAATGTCAACATGTGTATAAGGTTGACAGCTCTGTTAGATTGATAATACCCAAGTAAGGGGAATATTCCCTTCTCCCAAGTGCTGTGTGATCTTGGAGTAACTAAATATAATTATCTGGGGGTGTAAGGGGCATAGAGGAGTTTGGCCCCATGCAAAATGCAATGTTATTTTGTTTTTCATTAGTTGCGTGCAGTAAGCGTTTTACTTGTGCATATGCAGTCGATTTTCACCTTTTCCATTGTCCACTATGATTGACATTATTGCTGTCAACATTGTGATGTATCAACATGATGTAGCAATGCCATATAGATAGATAATATTGATTAACTATCTGTCTGTGTATATATATTTGTGTTTTACTATTTTTATTTATTTATTTAATTAATCCTTTGTTGATCAAGTTAGTCCCATTAGGCTTTTGCTTTCTTTTCAGGGATACCCATGGTGGCATTTATAATAGTAAGGGAAATTTGTTGGCGGCATGAGAGAACTTCCTGTACTACAATTTTTTTTTTTTTTTACAGTGGGTTCAAGACGGAATCCAGGGAAGAGAACACCCTTGTACATGGGCAAGGAAAATGGAAGTTTAGTACTAATAAACCCGATTGTTTATGTTGCTTTCTTAAATTTGTATAAAGTTTTTATTTTGGATAAATGATAAAAATGAAAACTAAGTAATAAATTTACAAAAGTACAAATATAAGTAGCACTGGGATATGTTAAGAACATTCAAAAGAGGAAAAGCATGTTTAAATAAAATGATATCATGAAAAAAAACTTTTATGTAAAATAAAAACTGATGAAATAGAAAATGAAAGGAAAGTGCGATATAAAAATATCATGATATATTATTATATTAATTCTTGGGCTGAGCTAGTGAATGAAAAGGTTAAAGCTATAAAAGCACAAAAAACATGGTGTAATAGAATGTCAAGATGTTTTGTGGAGATAAATGATTAATAAATTACCAGTAAAGAGAAATATGCCATATAAAAATAGTGAAAGAGTTTGTATACATTGTGGTAAAGAAGAAACTATAGAATATGTTCTGTTACAATGTATAAGGGTCACAAAGTTGTGGAAAAACTGTGTAAAGAAAATGTCTGAAAATATAAAGGAGGTAAATGAAATAAATATGGATATGATTATGTATGGATAGTTGTTGCCTCACAGCAAGAGGGTCTCCCGTTCGATTCTCAGCTGGAGTGCGGGGAGTGCCTTCTGTGTGGAGTCTGCATGTCCTCCCCGCGGTTGGGTGGGCGTTCGAAAGACATGCGTAAAAGGGCATGTCTTCGTTGAAGGTTGAACATCGAGCTGGCACCTCGGCATTCGTGAAAATCTACTACTAATCATTAGCGGACCGGAGTTCCGCTGTGGCGACCCCTAACTGGGAAAAGCCGATAGACAACAACATTATAACAATAAAAATAAGGAATATGTCAGTAAACAGACAAAAGATCATTTTATGTTGTGTGAACCATTTGGAATGAAAAGCTAAATGAAATTATGTTTAATGTTAAATGAAGATTAGTGGTAATTTTAAGACAAATTAGATAGTGTTTGTGGAAAAAGGAGTAGGGGTCAAATAAGATAATGTAGATAGAAGTTTAACATAATTAGACAATATCTATGATTATATGACAATAACAAAAAATAAATGGAACTTTGTACACTGTATAAATTTGTAAATATGTAAATATATAAGTTGTAAATAGTATTTGTACTTAATGTTTTTAAATAAAGAATCTCTGCTCTTTTTGATAGATCCTATGGGATGTTTTACATCCACTTGAGCGACCACCAACTTAAGCAAATGGGAACTTGGCTTAATGCTCATGTGAAGTTTTACAGGAATCATGGGAAACTGATTCTTTTTTTGAGTTTACATTGTAGGACTGTCAAATGGTTGCATTGTATGTTCTTCCCATTAAATATTCCAAATTGGGAAATGAACATTTTGAATTCTGCTTTCTGAGAACATTTTTTTATTTATTCTGTCCTATGTTTCTGTAAAGTCTCTGAGTCCATGGACGTTTACTCCTGTGGAAAACAATTTCTACCAAAGAATATACAAGTTTTTAATTCTGGATTTCTTTAAATCAAGATATCTTTTTTTTTTACCTTACACTTTAGGACTATGCCAAACGGAGGCAGCAGTATTCCCTCTACAATACTCAGAGGATGACTTAGTTACAGTGTTATAGCGTTGTTTCCATTTTTGTATTTAGCTTTATATGATTCACATGAGTGCTATAAGTAAAGTAGATATCTTTACATTCTACAAGGTATTTTATACTTACATAACCCCTCCAGATGTCAATTAATACAACACCCTAGCACCATCCAGTTCTCTTTACACTTCTGTAAACTTGCAGCCATAGTATTACATCATCCCACAGTCTTTTTATGGCTAACAGTGATTATATTCTATGTGAAACATTCACTAACCCATTCAGCTGAAAGCTGCTTTGTGCTGGTGTCAGATGAATTATGTCTACTGTTTAGCAACAGGTTACTAATTGACATTTTTTCTGAGGTCAGCAATAGTCAAGAGACACAAAGTCAGAGAAGAAGAAACACCAGTCCAAGAAATGTCCCTTGAAGGATCTCTGAGTGAGTGAATACATAGCTGGATAGAGTTTTATTTTTTAAAATGTATGTACCTAAAGCAGATCTTGTATGACCTGGCATCACTTGACCACCTTTTCTGAGATGCAGTATCAGTTCAGTTTATATGACAGCTGTAACCAGTGGGGCAATAGCAATTGTATTTAAAACACATCAGCACAGAAGTTAGGAATGGTGAGGGGTAAAAAAAAAAATAGTATGACGACAAAGTATGAAATGATTGATAACTAGTATACACCGCAGTTTTAAAAAACATTAAATGTTGTTACACTTTCAGAAGTACTTAATGTCATCATAAAGCTTGTATATATATCTACCAAAAATGTTTATTCGATACAGTTGAAGGGTTTGAGCAAAAAGAGAGAATAGAAAAAAATCACAAATTGAGGCACATCACAAGCAAATAAGTCAGTGAGTAAATGAATGCAGTGTACATCAATACTTATTAACTGGACTCTCTTAACCAGATAGCAGAATAGGCTAATTATCTCATAATCATTCTTTATCATTGAAAAATAATAGTTAAGGCAGATCTTTTGAACTTTTGTTGCTGCTGGTTACATCATTTAAAAACGAAGGCAGCGAAAGTACTTTGAATGTGACAGCTGAGATTCATGGGAAGTACAAAAGGCAGAAATATGTAGAACTTTACATTGCAAATGATCATACTTCTCAAACATTGCTCAGTAAGATGAGAGATACAGTATGTGACACAATGACAAATGGGGAAAAATTGTGTAGCGTGATAAAACCTGAAACTGGAATCATAAAGTCTGTGGAGTCAAGCACAGCAGTGTTTCCATGGTATTTTACTACAGACCATCATAAATAATTACAAATTTTAACCTTAAAATAACACAAGGCAGTATGTAAACTTGCATTCTTCCTGTGAGCACAACATTTTTTGAACTAAAATATGTGATGTACCTCTTAACATATAACACTTGAGAGTTGCTCATGGAACATGCATTCAAAAATTGTATGTGATATAAGATACTTCAAAAGTCATAGCTAACCTATAATAGATGTGTCAAGGTCAGTGTGCCATAAATTAAAAAATAATGCAGCTGACACAATACAAAACACATCATAAAAAGAGGCACTAGACACATGAGCACATCAATCATGGAAGTCAATGAGGCAGACAGCAGCTGCATGTGAGAAAGCTAAAGGGTAAATTAAAAAGTAATTTTACTCCAGAAGAGACAGACATCCTTGTTGCTAGAAGTGAAGAATGCCAGTGGTATGAGACTGTGACAGTGGTGGAGCAGTGGTACAACCCTGAGACAAAGGTGACACATTATGTGGGATAAGAAAGCCACAAACACAAATATTGTGGCACCAATCTGCCATGTGATCTGTGAACTGTTGCAGCTCTGTGGTGATGTAATGTGATGATAGGAATAAACCAGGATGGACACATCACAAACAGCACAACACAGACATGAGGAAGACAAGAAAGTTAATTTCAGTTAAAGTGACCTCTTAATAAAGAGCAAGAAAATTATTGACTACAAGTATGAGACTGACCTGTCCTGCAGCAATGTAGAACTGGACCAGTTATACAAAGTAAGAGGTCACTGGCTTCCCAGCTACTATAGCAGGTCAGTGTTAAATATATTGGGTGCACAGCAATATCAGAATATAGCATTTCTGTAGAATTGGGCACACATGTTACAGGCTACCACATCAGCCAAACAAAGAATATGCCTTCTTGTGTCATGTCTGAATATATGCTGAAAACACTACTAGCAGCCTAAAAGCAGTGGGTAAATTTATGTTACCAAGCAGTAAAATAAATCACTATAAGAAGTTTACATGCAGATATATCACCACAGCCTCACAGATCAAAACAGTTAAACATTGCACAACAGATCACCACTTCATGCCTTTAGCAATGATTTGTCCAAAATAGACAGTGCATTAAATCTTCAGTGAAACTCTGAGTCTTCACGATAACTTCAGAGTTGGGCAGTCCTACCTCCTCCATGGTGACTATGGTGGCTTTACTTTCCTCAAAAGAAAAAACAAATTCATGTCTTTTCTTTTCCAGTGAAATGTGAATTTTGATTGGTATTTTTAATTTTTTTAAAATGGAAATTTGCATTCAGATGAGTGAGCTACTAAGAAGATAAGCATGTCTACTAACAAATCATTCATCTATCTGCCTGATTATCTATTTATCAATTTATTTATTATTTGTTTGTTTGTTATCAGAAGCAGTGCATGTATTTTTGTTGTGTCCTGAAGTGCATTTTACATAGATTAAGGAAATATATCCAGCATTATTGTAAACTATCCATATATTTAACTGCTGACATATTTCACCTTTCATCACATAGGCTACAGGCTAGCACTGACAGAGATACTGTGCCTGAATTAAATGAAATAATGCCCTTAGGCAAAGCTGCTGCTTTTGTTCACAGTTCCAAGATTTAGGTTATGCCTTCAACACAGGGATTATAGCAACCATTTGAAATGTCGGGACCCATTACAGCAAGATGTAAAATGCAGAGAATGATCTGCTGAAAGATCGGACATGTATACACTAAGTCCAAGATGCCATTTTGTGGAATATTCCCTTTTCTGTGAGGTATGGCACTCTTGGAGTTGGTATATACATGTTTGGGTATGGGGTGAAGGGGGTGCTTGCCCCTTGCAAAAAGATGTTTTAGGGAGAAGACCGATTTTCAAGAGTCACTCTTCTCTTTGTTTTCAGCCCTTTTTTTTTGGCTTTTCAACATTTGAAATTTTGAGTGCCAACATTTAAGTAGGCAGCCCAGGATGACCAGTTCACACAGAGTATTAAAAGAGTTTATTTATTTATTTTAATTGGATGAAATTCCAGGTGATCCATTCCATTTGATATTGGATGTAAAGGGTCTGCTGTTTCACAAATACAGTTTGTGGGGGGGGGGGGGGCGACCATTTTAAATACCTGGGTTGTATGTCAGATTCTCGGTATATGTCAGCCATATTTAACAGTGATTCTTGGTTCATAGGTAGGTACTAGGCTAATGTCCCTAGGACCTATATAAACCTAGACAAAAAGGTACCCTGGCTTTCACCACCCAAGAAAATGATTTTCTTGTGCCCCTGTTGAGCAGAGCCACAGGAGTGATCCCGAGGTGAATTTCTTATCTTCCATCCAATCATCAAGATTTTTCTTGAAGAGTGCTAATAAGGAGCTTTGTTTGATATAGATAGGTAGTTTGTTCCAGAGTATGGGATGTCTCTGGTATATGAATCTATCCCTCCAACGTGTTCTGTTTATTGTGGTGACAAGGTTTAGGTCCCTAGAGCGTGCAGCTCAGAGGGATTGGGATTTCTTTAAATGGAGCATGTCCAACAGCTCTGGGTTTGATATAGCTTTGTATGTTAGGCAGTGATCGCCTCTGAGTAGGCAATATGCGATGGAGTAAAGTTGGAGTTTTTTGAGACGGTCTGCGTAGGGCATCTGTTTGTGAGGTATTTCTGTGGCCTTTCTGGTTGTGTAGATGTTTTGTGAGGTACATACCAAAAGAGGTGTTGTACTCTATAATGGGTCTAATGAGTGACGAGTAGTGGGGAACAATGACCTCTTTTTTCCTGGATGAGAAACCTTTTGTGAGGAGGTGTGCCATGTAGAAGGATTTCCTGACTACTTTGGCGATGTGATTATCAAAGGAGAGACTACAGCCCACCTGTGTCCCAAGGTCTCTTATCACACTTTTAGTGTTAAGTAGACTACCGCCTATGTGGTAGTTCATGGATACAGAGATTTTACCAAAAAGGATGACAATGCACTTTTTGGCATTGAGCTTGAGGCCATGGCTTTAACACCAGGAATCTGTCTCAGTGAGGCCCTTTTGTAGGATGTCCACATTGTTAGGAGTTTCAATTATGGTTCCTAGTTTGCAGTCATCTGCGAACTTTGTTAGCCAAAGACCTTCTGTGTTAGCCGGTACTTCTGAGAAGTAGATACCAAACAGGAGAGGACCCAGGACTGAACCCTGTGGTACTCCACTTGTCACTGGTCTGAAGTCAGATTTGGAGTCTGGTACTTTCACAGTGTGGGTTTTGTCACTGAGCCAGTTGGCAACCCATCTTGTGACATAGGGATTTATACCTAGTTTAATGAGTTTATCTATAATTCCAGAGTGGGGGATGGTGTCGAAAGCCCTGGCAAGATCTAGATAGGCTATGTGAACAACCGTACCCTTGTCTACGGCTTTGGTGACTGCTTCAAAGAAGTCTACCAGGTTTAGGAGACATGATCTGCCTTTTACAAACCCAAACTGGGTGGGGACTAGAGTTTGGAAGTTACCAATGTCATTGTTCATAAGTTCCATGATGATATGTTCCATAGCCTTGCAGACCAGGCTCATCAGGTTAATGGGGCGGTAGTTCCCAGGATCCGTGGTGGCTCGCCCTTTGTGGAGTGGGATAACCGTCACTGTGTGCCATTCAGTGGGCACAAAGCCTGAGTTGAGGTTATGACTGAATATGGTACTTAGGTGGGGTGCCAGTTCATTCTGTAGTTCATGTAGAATGCAGCCTGGGATGTTGTCAGGTCCCATGAAAGCTGTGTTCTTGGCTTTGGACAGTGTGTTTTTTACCTGTGCAGCCATGATGACAGGAACTTTGCATTCTTCCGGTATAGGGATGAACCCTTTAGGGGTGAGAGGGGGGTAAAGTTAGCACTGAACCTGTCTGTTAGGATGTTGGCAATATCAGTTGGTTCTGTATATTTAGTGCCATTGTGCTGTAACTCAGAGCAGATCTGAGTGTTGCCATTGGGATTCTTGACATAGCTATAGAATGCTTTGTGGTTGTCTTTAGAATCAGTGGCAATTTTGTTTTCGTAACTAGCTTTGGAGGATTTTATGAGACATCTCAGCGTTTTACTGAGGCTGACCAGGGAGTTCTTCCAATCATGGGATTTTATTCTTTTTTGCAACAGTTTCTTTCTTCTGTTGTAGAGTTAGTTTATGGCAGGGGACCACCAGATCGGCTTCCTTTTTTTTTTTTGGAGGATAGCATCTTGGTTCTGTTAGGGATTGCACAATCCATGCACTTGTGCAAGTGCTTATAAAGTGCATTTGTGTAGGATTCAGCAGTCGTACCTCTGTTGTCCATTCGCAGTTTGCCACTTCTGTCTTAAGAAGCGTGAAGTTGGATTTGGAGAAATTTTTTATGGTGGTTTCCCTAATGAGGGGCGGGATGTGGTTGTCTAGGGTGATTACCTTGTGGTCGGATCTGACCAAGAAGGAATTGGCCTCTGGTTTGGAACACCGGTTGCCCATGTTGGTAATGACCAGGTCCAGGATATTGCTGCCCCTGGTGGGGGTGTGGATAAGTTAATCCAAGGCACTGGAATTTATGAATTCCAGAAAACGTTGAGCAAAAGAGTTGGTACACGAGTAGTTTTCCCAGTCAATGGTGGGGTAGTTGAAATTGCCCATTATTAAGATGTTAGGTTGTACCCTAATATTTTCTAGTGTATCAAGAAATGAGGAGTGGGAATCCTGGGGCATGGTATGAGATCTGTAGGAAGCTACAATTTGGATTGTGGTCTTGCCCAGAGTTAGTTGCACTTGGATAATCTCGGATGCATTATGCTGAGCAACTAGCCTGCAGGTGTGGATATCCTTAATGAATATGGACACGCCTCCGCCTTTAGTGTTTCGGTCCAGGTTAGGGGCCGAAAGGTGTGGTATGAATTATAGCCTGGTAATGCAGGGTTGCTCTCTGGAGCCTTGAACCAGGTCTCTGTCACTTCACAGATGTTGATGTTCTCATTTTAAGGAGTGCCTCGAGTAAGTGCATTTTAAGGTTTAGACTTCTAGCATTGAGTAGCATTAACCTCAGATTTTGCTTGCTTGTACCTGTTACACTGATGAGTTTGTTATTTGAGCTTTGCCTAAAAAATGCACTATATGGGTGGCAAGAGCCTTAGCCAGTATCTGGAATCCCAAGGGCGGCCGGGGAAGGCTATCTCTGGAAAAGCATTCTGGTCTGTCAATCATGTCATCCCAGGCAGACAGATACTGGATCCCCTTAGAATGATCCTAGTAGCTTAGCCAATTGTTGAAGTCAATCATTTTGTCCTTGTACTGTGGTATCATTCTGGGTGATGGCAGGATGCTACTTAAGGCTAGGGTCATACCTGACTGGGCTACAAGATCGGACTGCTCCTTCATGTCTCTTGTCATATAGTCCAGGGATGTACGTCTCAGGTCATTCATACCAACATAGACAATGACATAGTCATATTTGTACTTGTTGTGGAGTAACCTGAGTGTGTGCATTATGTGGAGGATCCTGCCACCCGACAGGCAGCTGACAGTAACTTTCACCTTGTGACCAAACATTAAATTATGTTGCATGTTATGCTTATTTAACTTTACAAAAGTAGACCGCTGTCATTTAAGAGCCATAACTGGCTCATCTAGAACCCAATGTCACTCTCCAGTCTGGAACTCCTGATCCTCATCTGCAGAGGATCAAAATATAAAAAGGACCATGGTCTGGTTGGCACTTTTCAAACTCAGGATCAGTCAGCCAAATCCCATTTCTGCACTTCTATACCTGACCTCACAATTCTGCTGAGTAGAAAAAAAAGCTAAAGCAAGCTGATTGCTACTACAGTTGCAGCAAGTGGCTGCTATAACTTATATCACACATGAAGAGCTGCTTTAGTACTGAAGAAAGGTAGTATCAACATTCATTTCTGTGCCAGCCTTTTAGAAATGCTGGTACAGAAATGGAATACCAGTACTGTACTAACAATATATAACCATCTCCCAATCCCATCCCCTAACACCTTGTGTTAGCACTGGTTGCCTACTTCACCTCTCCCTATCTATACTAGCAAGAAAAGAAGGACCTACTGACACTGAAGTACAAGGACAAGATTCCCTAGTCTCTTCGGGTGAGTCTGCTGAGTCCCACACTTCTAGAATAACTCCCCCCTTGCTTATTATTCAAGCAATGAAATGTTCCTGCAGAATATAGGGTCAATATCTAATCATCCAACAACAGACTTTGTTGGTCAAAAACTTTTCAAACAGAGTTTGCATTATAATATAGCAAACATCTTTGCCTTTATTCATGCTACCAAAGATTGCCAGTACAAATTATGTTAGTTTTTAAATAGTAAATAAATAAAAGTGTTATAATGGAACTATGAGATATAAATAACAGCATCTATTCAATGATTTCATTTCTAGACAGTATAGATTCTTCATCAGAATGCAAATAAAGGTAAGAACAATTATTTTATAAACAAATAACTAAGGTAAATACATGGAATAGTATCCAACCCAACAAAAATGAAAATATATTTAATGAGAAAATTCAGACACAGTTTACTTTCATTTATTAGAGGGGTTGTTATGTCTTGAGTATGTACATCATTATGGGACTATCATTATACACCCTCTCAAATTGAAACTGAAATGTTTTGTGATTAATTCCTAGGAGAAGAAAATATGTGTTCCTTCAGCTGAGCAAATACAGGAGTGCTCCATTGTTATGTAATTATATGTCTGTTTGTCACCTAAACAATGTCTGAGAAAATGCTGTGGGAAGATTAAATGTATATATGTCCTTATCCTAGTCCAGACTAACTCAACCATCACTTGTGTGCACATGGAGGACTTCTGCCTACACTTTATTGTTTCTTGACTTATAAAGCCTATGATCTCCTTGGATCTACTGCCAGGTTAGCCTACTAGGCATTCAATACGCTATCATTCTTAAAAACACTGACTAGAATTTTCCATCTGAGTAAAAATGTAATAATTTGTTTGTGTATCTGTTTTTGTGTTTGTTTACATCTGTGTAAAATCCTTTTATTTGTGTTTTATTTTGTGTTTTAAACTGTAAAAATGTAACAGTTTGTTTAATGTCTTTTTGTATCTTTTCTCCCTGGGCCTCCGCTGAAAATGGGCATGTATCCAGTTGGACTATCCCGGTAAACAAATGTAAAATAAATAAATACAAAATAAATAAGAAAAGTGGGGCTTATTCATCTAACAGTCTATCAATGATGGTGCAACAATGATTGTTACTTCTGGGGGATTTGTTTAGCCTTAAGGATTACATCTAAAGTATTTTGGGAAGATAAAAAGTAAGTTTATTATAAATCTTTCTGCTCATGATTACCACTTCATAATAAAACAAACTCAGAGATTCAAAAATACCTCCAACCCTTACATTAAGGGCTGCAGTATAAGGCCCTGTTTCTAGGATGTTGCATTTTGCAATTCAGAGACACATTAGTCGCAATGAGGAAGGACCTCATTATCAGCTAATTTGCCTGTCTCTGAATTATCGCTGACGACAGTGAGTGCAGATCAGCACTTTCCTGTGGTAGTTAACAGTAGGGGCCAGTGCATCATGTTAGCATGGCCATCCCCATCATTTACACTCGTGCACACAATACACAATTTCAGACACACAACACACACACACACACACACACACACACACACACACACACACACACACACACACACACACACACAAATACACCTAAGCTACTGCCTCAGCAAATTTCCCTGCCTTGACCCCTCCCAGGTACACACACACATGCATACACCCACACATACCATCACACATGCAGCCCCTCAGATATAAACACATCTCCTAATAATATCTGACAGCTAAATTCCTAGCACATAACTTTACTGCGATGGGTGAACATGAACATTTAGTTATGTTCATTGTCACAACTGGCCAAGACTGGCTGCATAAATGCCTCGCCACAGGCAGTTCTGGAGGATAGCACAAGGCTAATGTCTTATTAACATCTAGCATGGCCACAGACACAGCCCACCATGAAGCTGCGTGTCTTTGTGCAAAGGCACAGAGATAAGGCTGTCTCTGAATTTGGTGAGCTTACTATGAGGTGTACATCTTGTGTGTATTTCACAGTAACCTTTCTGAATTTGACCTTATGTGTTTTTCTTTTGATTTTTGTTGGAAAAATAAAATTTAAAATTCCTTTGACACATGGAAGTATAAATACGTGCTGCAGGAATTTTGAAAGTTGTTTATTTCAGGAAAAATGAAAAGAAAAACATTTTCATTTTATAAAGAGATGTTGATCACAAACATAAAGAAGTGCTGTATTTTATGGTAAGTTTATTTTGCACCCAGCCCAAATTCATTAGACACGATCTTTAAGTCTTTCTTGAATAGGTAGTGTGGCTATATCAACACAGTAAAGTGTACAAGGTCAGGGAAGAAAAATCAGCAATCCCATTGTCAAAAGAGTAACTGACAGACACTTTCCTCATGTCAAAAATAATATAATTGGCAAACACTGCCTATGGTCAACCATTAACTTCAAAAGCTTTATGAAAGAGAAAGATAACACCTGGAAACCGTAGAAGGCCACAGACATCTACTCCCTATATATTAACCATTTATCACTCACGAAAAGATTTAAATTTAAAATCAAAGAAGCCAAATCAAGACTACTAGACAAAGCCTCAAACCTGAATTTGTTCTGAACATTAATTAAAGACATATCTTACATAGATTCCATTTTACTATCTAACTCAAACACCCCTATGAGCTGGGCAAACCTGACAGATTTTAAAATAATGATCATCACTCCTGTACAACTGCCCATGACTCTCCATAACACAATTGGCTCCACCATGAATTAGTCCCCCATCTCACAAAATACTACTCCACTTGAAACCTACCTTCTACATTAAGGAGTTAACTGTTAAGGGGGTAAAAAAATGCCTCAGGAAAGTCTTTAAGAAAAACAACCTGAACTACAAAACTATATACTTTCCCTCTTTGAAACTATACACTAATCGAACAGCTATACCTTTGTCACATATTTTTAACTTAACAATAATTTCAGAAAAAAGTCCTCTCAGTTTTACCACTCCCTTATATTTCCATTCCTCAAAAAGCCAAAACCTGCCTCTCCTTCCAATATTTCCCTCATCATTGTGCTATGCCATATCACAAAAATGTATAATAACTTCTATATAGACAGATACAAGTGCACCTAAACAAATACAGCCACCTAACAGACTCCTAATATGATTTCTAAAATGGAAATAACTCTCACAGCCATATCCACAGTCACTAATAAAAATTTTGTCTGCAGTGGAAAGTGGTCAAGTCACAAGGGACATCTTCATTGACCTTTCCCTGTAAATCAAAAGTGTTAACCATCAAATTCTATTACTAAAGGTGCAATTACTCAGGTTCAGATGTAACATAATTATCTGACTTTTTTTTATCAACTTACAGAATAGAATGTTCAAAGTCAGGACAGGCAACCTATCTTCTCCAGAAGCATACATCAGGGTAGAAGTTCTCCCAGGCTAGGACCACTAATATTCTCTATATGTATTAATAACACCAATGCAGTAATCCTTTATTCAAACATCATCCTATATGCAGATGATAGCATACTTCAAAAGACTGACTCATTAACCAGGTGTTCCAAAAATCAGTACAAACCACTTTACCTGTTTACCTCTCTGGCTAATAACAGAAAACCTTCTAACAATTTAATGATGATAAAACTGCCATCGTTGCTTTTGCATAAAAACAAAAAAAAAAAAAAACTTACACCATCAAGACTTCTAAAAATTATTTCCCATGGTGACATCGTCATAAAATCAGTGGAAAAATATAAACACCATGGGTTTATCCAAGATCCCATCCTCTCTCTCAAAACTCATGCAGAGAACATTGTTAAAAGCAGTTACATGAGTTATGAACCTAGTCTTTCTGTAGCTATCTTACCCCTGAAACCATCAGTGCTGCAGCAAAGAATATTCTCAGTCCAAAACATGCAAAAACATAGTTGGTATTATAATAATAATAATAAGCCTCTTGCTAAATTGTAAGCAATCAGCTTATTACAGTTAGCTGTACTCCCCTCAGGTGGCCAAATACATGACACACACACCCTCCTTCCTGTCCCAGCCATTCAGGTCCCATTTTTGCATCCTGCTCCCAACAATCCTTCAACATATTTTATTAAAAAAAAAGTAATAATTTATTTTTTTAAAACTGTAGCAAAGTGCGCAGAGCACTGCATTGCTCATGTTTTAGATTAAAGAAAAAAAAATCTTCTTTTTAACCTGTAGTAAACTGCTTGCTACAAATGTAGCAAACCATTGCTACAAATTTTACTCTGCTTGCACAAAGCACTATAGTACTCATGTTTTAGATTAAGGAAAAAAACACCTTCTTGCTAATTGTAGCAAACTGCTTGATATAAATGTATCAAACAGTTGCTACAGGTTATACCTTGCCTGGATAGAGAACTATAGTGCTTATGTTTTAGTTAAAAAATAATCTTTTTAAACTGTAGCAAACTGCTTCCTGCATTTGTAGCAAACAGCTGCTTCAGTTTATATCCTGCTTGCATGGAGTGCTGTGGGACTCATGTTTTAGTTAAACATTTCATATTTTTTTAACTATAGCAAACTGCTTGCTACAAATGTAGCAAACAGTTGCTACAGTTTATATCTAACTTGTGATGAGCACTAAAGCACTCAGATTTTGCTTTAAAAAAAAAAAAAAAAAAAAAAAAATATATATATATATATATATATATATATATATATATATATATATATATTTTACTTTTAAATTGTAGCAAACTGCTTGTTACACTATAACAAGCAGTTGCTACAGTTTAGACTACACAGTACTCAGAATTGACTGCAAATGCAATACCGGCTTTTAAAAGCCGGTATTGCATTAAAGAAAGTTTATAACTGGGAACCCCGGCACTTTGTGCCTGAGACAGCTGCCACTCTCACCCCACCCTAGCTATGCTACTGCCACATATATTCTAAACTCTGCACAGGGCACCTTCTCATCATAGGATCATAGGAGGTTACTAGGCTATTGGCCTTGAGGTTCTTATAAGCCAAGTCAAGGGTTTAGCTCATGTTTAAAACAAATCAGCACCCAATGCCCTTGCCCAGCAGAGACATGAGTGGAATCCCAGAGGTATATTATCTGTTTCCCATCCAGTTATCCAGGTTGCACTTAAAAAGGGGTAAAGACGTACTTTGCTTGATGTGGAGAGGGAGTCTATTCCATATGGGGGGAGTCTCTGGGACACAAATCTGGCCCACCAACAAGTCTTGTTGATGTCACAGACCAGTTTGAGGCCAAGCATATGGGTTACATGAGTGGAGCTTGACTTGCGGATATGCAGTCAAGGTGGGCTCCATAATCTGCTTGTATGCCAGACAGACGTCACATCTGAGGAATCTGTATGAAACTGAGTAGAGGGACAGGGCTTATAGCCTATCTGTGTAGGGTAGGTATTTGACGCTCTGAATTCTCCTGGTGAGGAACCTCTGTGGTCTCTCCAGCTGCTGCATGTGCTTTGCGAGGTACATGCCAAAAGGGACATTGTACTCAATAATGGGCCTTATAAGCGAAGAATACAGGGATGTTATGACCCCCTTGTCCCTGAATGAGATACCCTTACTTATGAGGTGGGCCATGTAGAAGGCTTTCCGTACAATGGAAGCAACATGGCGGTCAAAAGTCAGGTCAGTATCAACCTGGGTACCCAAATCCTTCACAACTGATTGCGTGCATAGGACATTGTTATTAATGTGATAATTTGTGGAGACATCACTCTCCTTAAAGGGGATGATGATACATGTTTTGGTCTTCAGCTTGAGGCCATGTTTCTGGCACCAGTCATTTGTCTGAGTGAGACCCTCTTGGAGGATGTTCACATCCAAACCACTATCAATGTCATCTGCATATTTATTACTCTTGTCCTATCGATGCCATCTGCATATTTATTAATCTAGCCCTCATAATGAGCATCACAAGCTAACTACATCCCCAGTCTACCTCGATCTACATTACTCCTGTTATTTCTCTCCTTTAAAATCCTGAATGAATGCTGCTGCCCTTCTTTGGGAGCTAAATTACTGTCTTTCTTTAGAAGCCAAGTGATATAACTCTAACTGTTCATGTATTCTCATAATCTTTGATTGCTACTTTAACAAAATTGTTACTGTCACCCCCCCCCACTAGATGTAGCAACATCCTTGACCTGGACATTACTAACATGGGTGACCGTTGCTCTACACCAATAGTCAGCTCCTCCCTGGTTAGATCTGACCACAAACTAATCTCCTTGGAAATCCACATCCCTCCCAACCCCCCACTGCAAAGTTAACCACCATGAAAAACTTCTCCAAAGCTAGCTTTGGGCTCCTAAAAACAGAGGTGGCAAACTTCAAATGGAGAACAGTTGCATGACCACCAAATCATACACTAATGCCCTGTATGAACATGCACACAAATACATGGATCTCACCATACCCAGTAGAACCAAGACACTCTCCTCCAAAAAAAGGAAGCCAATCTGGTGTTCCCCTGCCATAAAAAACTCTACAAGAGAAGGAGGTAACTGATGCAGAATAATGTGAAGTGCCAAGACAGGAAAACCTCCCTTATCAGCCTCAACAAAAAGTTGAGATGTCTCATCAAATCTTCTAAAGCTGGCTATGAAAACAGAATTGCAGCAGATAGTAAAGACAACCACAAGGTCTTCTATAGTTATGTAAAGAATATCCACGGCAATACCCAGATTTGCTCTGAGCTACTGCACAATGGTACCTCCTATACCAAGCCAATAGGTATTGCCAATATACTGGCCAACAGATTCAGTGCCAACTTTATCCCTCTCTCCCCCACTAAAGCACCAGTCACAATGCCAGTAGATTGCCAGGGACCCAGTATTACTGCTGCACAGGTTAAAACAGCGCTGTCCAAGGATAAGAATACAGCTTCTGTGGGACCTGACAATATCCCTGGCTGTATTTTACATGAACTACAGAGTAAACTGGCACCCCACCTGTGTGCACTGTTCAGTCACAGCCTCACCTTAGGCTTTGTCCCTAACAAATGGTGCACTGCTACAGTCATCCCTCTACATAAAGGAGGAACAGTTACAGACCCTGGGAACTATTGCCCCATTAGCCTGATGAGTCTGATATGGAAAGCTATGGAATGCATGATCATGGACGTAATAAACAAGGATATAGGAATCTCCAAACTCTGGATCCCACACAGTTTGGTTTTGTGAAGGGTAGATCATGCCTGCTCAACCTGGTTGACTTCTTTGAGTCAGTCACCAGAGCTGTGGATGAAGGCAAGGTAGTTCATACAGCCTACATTGATTTCGCTAAGGCCTTTGATACTATTCCTCACTCATGAATCATAGAAAAGCTCACTAAGCTAGGCATCAACCCCTATATCACTAGGTGGGTTGCAAACTGACTCACCAATACAACCCACAGTGTGAAAGTAGCTGACTCCACGTCAGACTGTTGAACAGTCATGAGTGGAGTCCCACAGGGTTCAGTCCTGGGTCCTCTCCTATTTGGTATCTACTTCCAGGCCAACACGAAGGGACTCTGGCTGACAAAGTTCACAGACAATTACAAGTTGGGAGCTGTTATTAACTCCTCAAGTGATGCTGACATCCTACAGCAAGGCCTCACCGAGACTAACGACTGGTGTCAGAACCATGGCCTTAAGCTCAATGCCAAAAAATGTGTTGTCATCCCCTTTGGGAAAAACCCGGTTCCCATGAATTACCACATTATGGTAGTCCACTGAACACAGAAGGCATTATAAGAGATCTGGGAACACAGGTTGACAGCAACCTCTCTTTTGACCACCACATTGCCACTGTGGTCAGAAAGTCCTTCTATGTGGCACATCTCATTACTAAGTGTTTTGCATCCAGGAAGGAAGAAAGAGGTGATTGTCTCCCTCTACTCTTCCCTCATTAGGCCAGTCATCGAGTACAATGCCTCATTTGGCATGTACCTCACTAGACACCTGCAACTACTGGGACAGGCCACAAAAGTACCCCACAAACAGGATCCTAGGCCTTAAACACTTGTCCTATATGGACATACTCAAAACACTCCAACTATTCTCTGTCTCATTTCACCTTCTTAGAGGCTATCTCTGCTTGACTTACAAAGCCATGTCTGACCCAGCTCTGTTGAAAATGCTACATCTAAAGAAATCCCAATCCCTCTGCACCAGATACTCCAGAGACCATAACCTCATTACCACAATCAATGAAACAAGCTGGAGGGACAGGTTCATAACCCAGAGACTGTCCATGCTATGGAATAGACTTCCCATACATGTCAAACAGAGCACCTCACTGGCCCTCTTCAAGAAAAATCTTGATGAGTGGGTGGGAAATAGAAAATTCACCCCTGGGATCACTCCAGTGGCTCTACTCTACAGAGGCACTGGGAACTAAGGTCGGGTGGCATGATGCCAGGGTAATCCTATGGGCTAGGCTTGTACAGGCAACAGGGCCATTAGCCTAGCACACACCTATGAACATATGAACCTAAGATAAGCTCCTTCATGTCATTAGACAATGTACAGATATTAAATCATCCCCAGAACTTTACAACACTTAAAGGGTTCCTACAAATGCTCCTATTTCTTAGACAAAGGCAAAGCTATCTATTCCCTCTTCCACAAAACTCTAATTTGCATGTTGTCTAATTGGCCTGTGTCCAATATAGGAATTAAACTTTGTAAATTTGTGCAAATAAAACTACTGCACTTGCAGGCATTAGTCCTCCCCCTTTTGCTTTCCTCCACTCACTTTTTTGTCTTCCTGCTCATATAGTACAATGGATTCCCTATCCCTACCACTTTTCCTTTTAATACTTTAATCTTAGTTCTATGTTCCTGAGTGGGTAACTGTAGTTGTACTGACATGAAAGACAAAACTGTAGCTCCACTGCAAGCTGAGCATTGCATTCCAACATAAATATCTTGATGTTATGTACCCTGTAGTACTGTAATGTTGAAATTTGGAATTTGATATGTAATGTTCTGAACTATAACTACTTATTTAAATACTGGCCTTTGTGTTTTTAAATCATATTAAGTTCATAATTTGCTTTGCTTCTGTACCTATGTTGCTCCTGAAAGTGGTTACAGAACCAACCAACCTACCTGGTAAACCAACACATTAAATGGGTAAATAAATAAATGGAACTTGTAAGGATTTGTTGGTGGAAATTCATAACTCATTGTACTCTCTGGGCATGAAACACATTTTATTATAAGTGGTGAAACAAGAAATCAAGAAACAAACCCATACCCTAAAGTACAAATTCTTTTTCTGTACATATAATACCAGTTCCATTCTATTTTTCCCCATAATAATTTCTACATTTGTAATCCTGAACTTTAGTTTCCAGAGGACCACATTACCAGAATCATTTTAAGGCTACAGCTTCAATGCATAGTGCTTTAGGTTTTTTTTAATAATGGGGTCTTCTTTGAGGAATGTATTTTATTATTATTTTTTTCAGATCTTCAGGCTTAGTGAATGCAGGTGTGGAGCAGGAGTTAGGTTTGTCCTTCATTTTCTTTGGATTTTTTTTTTTTAGTTTTTTTTTTCTTTTGTATGTGCCAGTGGGTTTAGGATCCAGATTAAGTGATAAGACTGTTAATGGTGCAGTTCTACATTTAGACTAACTGTAACGTATTAGAAATCACTGCTATAATTGTATGGTTGTGGGCCAGCTAGGGTTTCACAGAGGGGTAAATGAGATGTCTGTAAGTTTTTGCAAAGGAAATTAGCTGATAGAAGAATATGTTGGCCACATTTAAAAGAAAGATACAAGATGAATCAGTTAAATGAACTTTTTAACTATGTTGGAAGTACTTTCCTTCTTTTAATTTAATATGTTTAGCTGTGGAAATTGGTATACCAAAAGAACATAGATGGGCAGAAAGGCTTAAAGTAATGCTTACTGTCAATGTATTTTATTGTTTTATTATTATAAAATGATTTTGTTATGTTTTTTGGGAGGTGCAATTTATTGGTAGTTTTTTCTACTTCATTTTTTCTGGACTTTGTATTGCTTTCTGACTTGAAGAATGATCTTGGTGCTGTTTTGTGTGAGTTCATGAAAAAAATGGTATTTCAGATATTTTTGAAACATTATAACTGGTATTCAATGTATATTATTATTATTATTATTATTATTATTATTATTATGTTAGGAACAGTGAATTTTGCGTTTTGTGAAATTCAGTTTTCTGTACAAAATTGTTTGTGTATGTTTCCTATTTTATTTAGTGGTTTAGCATTCAGTGTGTAACTTTTCATGTTCAAAATGTGGTTCTAGAAAGTGCTTTAGCGAGCGTAACATGTAGGATGTTTGTTAAATGCAGATTTACATGTCTTTTATTGTCCCTATCTTTAAGGGAGGAATTAAAAAGAACTTCAGTCAATTATAGGCCAATAAGAATTAATTAGCCATTGGAAAATATTTTTGAAAGATGCATATTACAATATTTAATTGATGAGAATATATATGGACTAATGATTGATGATACACAATCTGTATTTATTAAGGGTATATTGAATTTGGCATGTGAATCTAAATTCTATGATAAAATTGCTAATATGAAGGATCAAGAGAAAGTGGATGGTGCAGTGTATCTTGATGTCACCAAAGCTTTTGACACATTATTATATGAACAAGTTGTACTATGTCTGGAAAAATTAAATGTAAATCCTTAGGTATTAAATTGGATTATTAATTGGCTGGCAAATCATACACCATGTGTTAAATACCAGGGTTTAACACCAGAGACTGGATGTCAGTCACAAGAGATATTCCTCAAGGGTCAGTTTTGGGTCTGATATTATTTAACATGGTGTTTGCATGACTACCCACCTCAAGAAAATTTCAGGTGTACAAATGTGCTTATCATAGTAAATTGTGGGCATAAATATATAATTACATGATGTGTTTGATTTTAATGGATATTTCATTATGTTTCATAAATGGGCAGACAAATTAGGTCTTAAATTCATCATAATAAATGTAAAGTAATATAATTTTGAGATAATCAGAAATTAAGGATGACAGTCATGGGAAAATAACTTGGAAATTGTTAAGCAGAAATTGAATCTTGGTACAATTTTATCTTTCATACACAAGATGATAAAACAAACGCTTTAAGAAAGAATGGATTAATATTAAGTACAGCTGAAATAAGAGCACAAAATATCTTAAAAGTGACTTTTGTGGCTATAATAAGACCCATTGTGGAGTATAACTTAATATTTTGATCATTATCACACTGAGTTAGTTTACGATATTTTACTAAAAGATAGACTTAAACAAATAAATCTTAATAGTAAACTTTATAGAACCGTGAGAGGCAAACTAATGCTAGCTTTCAAAGCTACAGTAGATAAGAAACTGAGGGCTTCTTTAGGTCTAAATATGAAAGAATAATATCCTGGAATAAGATATATACGATACCAATTTTAAACTACATAAAAACAGAAGAGATTTATTACTCGTGTTCTGAGGCTGTGGAATGCACTTCCACCATGGAGAAGAGATTCTGACTCTTTGGATAAATTTAAAAAGCAGTTTAATGATTATATTGGGGCAATAAATAGAATACAGAGAAAACTACTATATTAAAGGTCTGAAGGACAGTTAGCATCTTGGTTATAACTATAGTTAATATGGAGCTACTTCTGCCGTTGATTTCAAAGGTGAAATACTAAAAAATGCTTGACAGGATTTACAAGCATCCATATCTCTGGCTGCTGAATATACAACCTACTTTGTGGCACAGACAGCAATGTTTTGACAAAGGTAGTCCAAACCATTCATCCACTTAACAGCATTTTCAACCCCCCTAATATGATGATAGTGCACATATGCTCCAGTTTTGTGTGCACCCTTTTTAAATGCTCGTTTTCCCTATGCTTTTGTTGATTGGAAATTGCAACTGGGTAGAAAATTCATTTTCAGCAGAGGCTGGGGGAAAAAAGCTCCACAAGATGCAGAAAGAAAATAACATACATACATACATACATACACAGTGTGATTAATTATTTGATCATACAATAATGAGAAAAAAAGAACAATGATTTTTTTGAGCACACAATTGTGAAAAAGCAAATATATTACAAGTTACAAATGAATAGTCAGCATCCAAACATACTATAATTATGATACAGGCAAAAAATGATATGAAACATCATTCAAATGTAGAGCAGAATGAGTGTTTAGACAAAGTTTATACCATGCAGGGATGAGATCTATAAGGTGTATCAGGTGTGAATTTAGCCATTTCATTGTAGCAGTTTCCTTGCATGATTATTTGGGTAGCATATAGAGTGACAAATACATGACTAGCATATAGCAGGATGGGTAACAGCAGAGTAGAGGTAATGGTTTGCCTAACCTGTTCAGTAGCATAATATTAACCTCAATGCCAGATGCCAAGATTTTGTGCATTTTGCTAATAGCTTGCTTTATCTGGTGGTCATATTTTACGGCATCATCTATGATGATACCTAGGAGCTTGGTTTGAGTTACAAGTTCTATTTTGGTGTGATTAGAAAAAGAAATGATTAAGAAAGGTCTGTCATTCATGTGATTTTTAGGTGTAAATAGAATAAGTTTATTCTTCTCAGCGCTTAATAATGACTGAGAGTTGAAAGATTCTTGTTTTTGGGTTTGAAACTGTAGGCTTTTGGCAGTGCAGACTGTAGAACTGCGAGCATACTGAATAATGGTAACATGTTTACTTGTGGTATGTACATCGTTATGTAAGTATGAAATACCAAGGGATCAAGGATCGATTCCTGAGGCACTCCTATGTGCACTGACAGACACGGAATTATGTCATTTCCCATTTTACAGCTTGAAGTCTATCACTGAGGTAACTGCTGATCAAGGTGAGAGATGAGTTTGTAGAATGCTTTTGACGAGACACAGTGTCAGAAGCTTTTGACAAATCAAGAACAGTGATGCTACTTCATTTCCTGCATTTGTTGCTATTAATATTGATAGCAAAAGTTGAGTAGAGCTCTTATAGTGCTGTGGTATGGCCAGAAACCATGTTGCATGGAACTTAGTAAGTCATTTGTGGTAGCAGATTTAATTAGCTGGGTTTAGACTCATTTTTCTAAGACTTTGGATGGGGGCAAGATGGCTATTGGTGTGTAATTAGAAATATCAGTAGAGGAGTCACTTTGTATGTGTCAGGGTCCATAGCTGTAAACTATATGCCATCTGTTTGCTTGCACAGCTGTGTAAGGTGCACAAGACTGCCACATTGCATCCTTTACATTATTGACACTCATAGAATACTCTATATTGGGAACTGTACCATCATCACGGGCAATTCACCATCAGACTGGCACATGATCATGTTATGCAGAAAGTAACACACAGTTAACATCCTGCATGCAGTAGCTGGGTCATACTGAAGGGCACTACCAGACTTATCCAGGGAATAGAAACAGTCTTTCAGCATGCCAAGCACTTGGTTGATGAGTGACTACCACCCTTTTCAGTCACTTCTCAGTCCAAAATGCAATTATAAGACATAATCCAGAAGCAATCATTAGCAAATGCAAGTGATTTAGAAAGGATTAAATTCAATGTACATCATTAATATACAAGGCAGAGGTGCTAAGTACAAAGTTATTTAGCTGTACAAAATAGAACAATATGCAGTTATTTTGTGCAAATAAAGCAACAGAGAACTATAAATATGTGTGCTAGAGTTTTTGCAGTGCTAAGATGCTTAAATAGTTAGGTAAGATGATCAATCCAGTAGAAGCTGCAAGGAGTAGCAACAGAAAGAACAGGGCCCTATGGTGTCATTTTGAAAGGCAGCCATTGCCAATAAAACAAGTACATTTGGCATTCTTTTTAAGGTATTTTGTTAGTTTGTTGTAGAGCGAGATCTAATCAGTAGTTTGCCTAATGCATTTGGGTAGAAAGTTGCATGTATAGGGATCTGATATGATGAAATAAGTCCCACCCGCAGTATTTATGAGGGAGGGTTTAACCAGTCACATGGCAGTGTGATGCTCTAAGAGAGCATTTTGTGTGATGAGTCTTTTGTTTACAGTGTAGAAGGAGCAGCATGATTCTTGTAGTAGTTAAAAGGTTAAGGTGTTATATTAGAGACTGATAGGGACTCATTTAACTTATTAAAGTTCAAATTTGCATGATTATGTTTAAACCTTTAACAGCAGTCTACAGCTATGAAGCCACTGAGAAGTTATATGCCAATATTTAATAAATTAGTGGTGCATGACTTAAAATAATATTCTTAACTTACTTTTGAATGAGTAAGTATTTTAGGTTACATGTAGTTTGTGGTCACTTGTTTTCTATGAAAAGGGAATGCTACATTAAATTGAAAGGTAAATGACATTTCACCTGTAATGGGACAGCTGAACACCAGTTTGATTCCCTGACCTAGCAGCTTATCCTCCTTTGTACGGGCCAATACTGACAGAACAGACAGAGAGAGAGAGAGAGAGAGAGAGAATGCATCTATGACATCAGGCCTGTATTAACTCACCTCATAATGTTTCTGTGACCTGCACATTTAACACATCTGTTGCTACACTGCCTTCTCCTGACATTCAACTCCCAACAGTATGTGTTTCATTCATGTGAGTAAGTATGTCTATTTTTAAAATGTCTGGAAAAACAATAAAACATTTTTATTTTGAACAGAGCAAACAACATAGAACCACACTAAAGGAACGTTCAATTTGATTTTTTTGCTACTGTAAATAACTTAAAATGCACATCTTATTTTTGCTGCATTACAAATTAGTCTTTTTAGCAGTAGTGTTGCCACAGTTCTGCTTCAGCAGTGCTTTTGTTTTATAACTATGTGAATACTAGTGGTAGAGATGGTCTTTATTTTATTATCATTGTCTGAGTTTCTAATGCTATGGTATTTTAAGCATGGGGTAAAAAAAAAATCAGGTTATAAATCAATGTGACAGATGAGAATGTGGCAGATTAGCTTTTTCCTTTGACAGTAAGTCACAGCTGTGCATGAACATATCAAATCCACTCTCTATCAACTCTGCTATCCATTGCATTGAGACAGAAATGGAAACATTAATAGATTAACTGTAAATAGCTGTGTTCTTAGTCAGAATTCACAATCCAGTAATAGCAAGCAACAGCACACTCCTAAGGACTGTCCCTTAAATGTTAATTCAGTTGAACAGAATACACAAAGTAAGGCAGGCCAACATTTTCTCACATACATTTATGAAGTACAGTCCAGATTATATAATTTTAGGCTTATTTTGGTACATTTTGCTATATTCAGGTTAGATCCATGTGTTTATTTTTATGGGTAATAATGGCAAAAATTCAGTAACCAAAGCTGTCATGCAGGCTTAAAACATAAAGTCATACTGAAATCAAGTGGAAAAAAATAATCAAATACAAATGGACCAGAAAAGAAAAAAAAAAAAACAATGATTAGCAATAAAAGGAAAACAGTTAATCAAACGCATTTTTTCTCAATCATGCACATCTTACCCATTTAAGCATATTACAAACATTTTTTGTTTACAGTCAATATTTTTCCTGTATAATGCCCTGTTTAGCAAATAAGCTTGATCAATCTGTCCTTACAGTTTTATTAATCCAGATTTAGAATAGTTAATGGCCTTCGTTGCCACCACTGGGTCTGGAGACAGCTGGTAGATATTTATTCTATCGGTGGAACTTAACCTGATGCCTTGATTCAGGACTTTGGTAGCAACCATTCCATAATACATATTCTGCATCCTTAAATAAATAAATGAATAAATAATCATTTAGTTAGAGGTGACAGAGTGGTGTAGGGGATAGATAGGGCTGATGTGTCACAGCTTTACTTACAACCTCTAAGTGCAAAAAACCTGGACAAAGCAGAAAAAAAATGGCTGGACAAGACCCAACATCAGAGACAGATGTTAAATATTGTTCTTATAAAACTTAAAAAGTTGCTAGAATAACAGGTTTTGACTTAGTGTGCATTTTCTGAAGAATATGAAGTACAAAACTCAAAATTATGTTATTATTTACTGAATCCAGTCCTCAATGATTTGCCAGAAAACCACAAATTTTATGAGAAACTGGCCAAAAATGTAAGGCACAAATCTAACCCGTTGAGAGATATGTAACCATTGGTTCTCTAGTGCGGTCCATAGTCTGCCAAATGTATAGATCCTCTGTATCTTCTCTGTATTTAAATTGATTTTCATTGAATCCTTCTGTTTCCTCAAACATATCTATACATGTTGTAGATAAACTGTCCACAGGTGTGCATGCTACATATGAGTGAGTGTGCTGCATCCTGCAATAGAAAAGTGCCTTGTCCAAGATTTGGCTGTACGCCTACTTAACACCAGGATAATCTCCATCTCCCTCATGTCCCTGAACTGGACTAGGCTGCATGAATTTTTATTTAAAAATAACAAAAAAGTAGTAACTTATATAGTAAAAAGGAAATATTGGTCCTCACCAACCTTACAAATAAATTAATATGTGTCTTATTCAATTCAGGCACTATATTGCAGTATAGTAAACTTTCTCGACCCAGACAAACGTTTTTCAAGTTAAAGGATGTCTAGGTTAAATGAGAAACTTTGATTTGTGTATTTTTATTTAAATATATGTTGTACTAAGATGCAGTATAAAGTGCAATATTTTTTTTTCCATTTATTTATTTATTTATTTACCGTGGAGGCCTGACTGGGCAAGATGCCTGTTTTTAGAGGAGGCTGAGGGAGAAAAGCTTCACATATAAGTTAACAAATACAATTTCACATAGCTAAACAGACAGCCATACCTTAAAATTTTTACATAGCAAAACAGACATAATTGAAAGAATGAATGTACAGGGAGATAGCTAATATACACATTATTGAACAGAAAGCCATAGGATGGAGACAAAGGGTGTTATGCAATGGATACAGTGGTTAGTGAATAAGAGAAGTAGCAGTAGTGGGATAAAAAGAATGTTGTAAGTGGCATTAGCGAGGAGATGAGAGAGTGGACTATATGAAGAATAGGGAAAAAAGTTTAGGTGGCGAGAGAGAAGAAAAAAGGTTTAAACAAGGGAGATAGGTTAGAGTGGAACTCTAAGAAAGAAACTGAATAAATATTTAGGCTTATTGAGGCAGAGACAGAGGTATAGGTGTGAGAATAATAATGTAAGGTTAATAGCAATGCAGCCAATGAATAAATAAAATGTATGCCAAAATAGATGACAAAATAAACAAAGTAAATTTTAAGAAAGTGATGGAGCAGTAGAAATTAAAAGTTTATTAGAAAAGCAGTCTTCTCTGGGTCCCTTACAATTAAGATCATGCTGACTTTTTTCAAAAACCCAAGATAGTTTGATATGATGGGGATACACAGGAAAAAGACTAGAGCCTGCTATCTCTAACCAAACAATTTGGAGTGTTTAGCAACTCTAGGCTCCAGCTTGAGACCTGTATAGAAGGAGATGAATCTTAAATTTAACTATGAGGCAATTCAAATGGAAAGCAGGCAGTATGAGAGTAGTATGCTTTATAATAGTTACATAGCTCTCAACTTCTTTGTTCAACAATCAAAGCAAAATAATGGATAGACACATGCCCAAAATCATGAACAATTTTAAATATTATTCTAGTTCACTTAGTAAGTTAACAGAAAACAGATTTGTCAATAACCTGCATTTTCTCAAGAATAAGTTGTTGTTGTTCTTGTTTCTTTCGGCTTTTCCCGGTAAGGGGTCGCCAGAGTGGAACTCTGGTCCGCTAATGATTGGCAGTAGATTTTTACGAAATGCCAAGGTGCCAGCTCGACGCCCAACCTTCAACAAAGGCACGCCCATTTACGCACGCATGTCTTTCGAAATGTTACCCAACCACAGGGAGGACATGCAGACCCCACACAGAAGGCACTCCCAAGCCAAGCTGAGAATTGAATGGGAGAACCTGTTGCTGTGAGATAACATCACTACCACCGTACTACCGCAGGATTCAAAACTCTAATGTTTGGTTTTATTCACTGACTATAATCAGCTGTGCTTTATCTGAAAATTAAAACTTTTATAAGGAACAGGACAAAAGCAAGGCAAAATCGGAACATTCTGTAAAGCTGGGGACAGATAAGTGCTATGATTAGCTCCAACGTGTGTAGGTCACATCCACTGAGTCGTGTGCAGAGAGAGTGACAGTAGTTAGAGGCAAAATGTTGCCAAAGCATGCAAAAAAATAGTCAGAGCAGGTGCAGGGGGCAGATAGATTCCTGAGCTGCTTGTAAGCTAATTTAACATTCTGAGTAACCTTGCCCATAAGGTGTAGACAATTATTGGATACAGCTCAGTTTAGCAATGACAACTTATGCAAATGTTGTAATAATGCTAAAAAATTAGATTACGCTTCCTGTAACATATCTCCTGCAGGAGTCTTATTCAGTAAAAGTGTAATGCGATCAGTTGAGCATTATTGCCCACCTGACTGTTTGCAAAATTAATCTCCTTCAGTGATTAGCAACCAGTGCTCTCAGGTCCTTCATCTAATTCATCTCTCTAAGACTAGTGGTTGTTCACTCAGGAGTCATTCAATAACACATCAGTGACTGCAAAATGTCAGCCATATGGGAATATGAACAATGCACAATCTTCTCTGGCTTCACATTCAACCTGGTGTGATGACTATCTACTCTGGAGGCAGTTGTTTATTACTGGAAAGTGTCAATGTGTTCTCCAACCCAAAGTAGAATTAGAGCTATTTTTCTTAATGACCTCTCCTGATGGTCAAATGCAGATACTGAATAGCAAAGGTGACACTGATAACCCATGGGGAATCTCATGATTTACTAATGTGAGAGAGGAGACTGAGATGGCATAAAAAACAGCTCAGGACTTCCTCATATCCAGAAAAGCACTATGGCCCTTAATTTATAAATGCTAGGTCTCAGAGTATCAATTTGTTTGCATTCATGTTCAGGCAGATTGTAACTGATGTTACCCTAGCCGTGTTTCTTCGTGGCACAGAAGAATGGTAAATTCATGACTGAGACACAAACATCTCTGGACTGACCAGTGATCTGGGTGCAGGACTAGCCAGTTGGGGGTGATGGTAGTGAATGACATATGCTGACTCACTCATCTTGGGAAGTGGGTGGTGGCTTGGTGTGCTACAGTACTGACATTCAATGGAGTTTGGGTGATATAACATTCAGCAGAATGGTCAAGTTGTATGTTTGGCTCTGCAAACAGCACTCATGCACGGCTGCCTGTATTACATGTAGATGTATTCAT
Organism: Protopterus annectens; assembly: GCF_019279795.1. NCBI lineage: Eukaryota > Metazoa > Chordata > Ceratodontiformes > Protopteridae > Protopterus > Protopterus annectens. The sequence continues at coordinate 1,043,409,127 of NC_056743.1, read as the reverse complement.
GCACCTCAGGAGTAGCATAGTAGACTCACTTCAGTAAGAATGCATATCAAGCTGTGAAGATGAAGGACTCAAGGGTAACATCTTATACGTGCCTTGTGAAGAGCCTCATGGCAAGCTGATCTCACCCCAAGAGACGTTGGTGAATGGACTAGTCAGTCAGGCAAGACTGTGATGGTCAACAGGTGAGAGGGATAAAAAGGCTAAAAATAATTTTGTAAACCTCCTGTCTCAGACAAGAAGTACATCTTTATTTGGCGGCAGGATTGTGGTTTCTCTATTGTGCCTTTTCCTGATACTAGATTGGAAGACCTAGTAGACGATCTGGATGGTTAAAAATGTCTTCACTTGCAAGGTTGCCACATCTCTGTAACTTACCCAAAAGCATATGTTAAGGATGAATTTACTGACTATAGGAATTAGGGATCCAGTGACGGATTTTCAGAAGAGCAATCTGGACTGCTTTCTTTATAAAACAAGGGGCCAAGCCTTCCATGAACAATCCTTAACAACTGCTACAGTAAACTTCATGGTCTACCATAAACATTTAGAGGTCAGTAGTCCCTAATCTAAACAACAAAGAGAAAGGGTAACTAACTGGACAGACATCATAGCCTACTAATCACTGGCTAATCAATGGCCAGTATCCTGTCCAACACCCTTGACTTACTTGCCATATTCCCACCTCAAGTAACTGTGCAAAAGCTTCACTGTTTATATGTAAAAAGTATGTCCACTAGCTGGAAGAGGTCATCAGTGTTGCTGCTGAAATTCTGAGGACTGCATTTTCAATCCTTAGATTAGTGAAAATGAAACTGTCACTATTTATTTATTTATTTATTTATTTACTACATTTGTTAACTGGAAGCCCGTTTTCAGTGGATGCCCGGAGAGAAAAGCTCCAGACATACAGTACAGTATACAACATGTGCAAATTATTACAAACAGTAACTTCAACGACAGAGTTTATCCAAAGTTAAAAATAAATAGATAGAATTGTTGCCAAAAATATAGTTTCACAACATAATTAGGCATGTAGCATATATAGGGAAATAGCTAGTTTGGCATGGCTAGGAGATTACAGTAGTGGAACTGATAAGAAGTACATTGGGTGACAATAAGAGAGAGGAATAGAAAGGACAGTAAGAGAGAAGCAACAAGAGAAATCCCCTTTTAAGGTAGAAGGAGGGTGGAAAGATGTGAATAGTGGAATTAGCCAGGAATATGGCAGGAGCAGAGCCAGTGGTTTGTTAGATATTTAAGTAGTTGTTGTTTAAACTCAGGATAGTGGGGACAGTTAGTAATGGGTTGGGGTAAAGTTTTCCAGAGTTTGGAAATTTTATGGGAATATAGACAGTCCCCATGATAGTTGTGTGAGAGGGATACCTCTAATAGTAGTTTATTCGAGGAGCTCAGGGTCTGTTATTCCTAGTGGGTTGAACCAACTTGGAAAGAGCTGGACAGCTGGTGGGTTGGTTTATTAATATGTGGATTATACAAAGTTGGTTGATAGAAGATTTGGGAGTTCGAGCCATTGTAACTGGGAGAGGACAGAACAGTGGTGTGTCCTGTGTGGGGCATTTGTAGCAAATTTGGCAATCTTATTATAGCAAGATTCCAGGTTGTTTAGGTCTGATTTTCATAAGTTGGTGAGAATTTGAGATCCATAGAGGAGGGAGGATAGCAGAAGGGAACTGACAGTGGCAAGTCTGGCATTGTGGATGAGATATGGTCTGACCCTGTATAAGGGGCCCAGTTTGATGTGTACCTTTTTAATTGTAAGGGAAACATGTTTGGTGAAAGTTAGATTCTTATCTATAATGACCCCTGATAGTTTTGTGTCAGTAGTGATGATGATGGTTCCATTACAGGAATGAATTGACAGAGGGACTTGCGAGGTGTGGATTTTTTATTTTCGAAGACTATTAATTTGGTTTTGTTAGGGTTTAGTATAAGTTGATATTCTAATTTGGAAAGTTGGTTTTGTTAAGGTTTAGTATAAGTTGATATTCTAATTTGGAAAGTTCCTGTGTTGCCCATTTCCTTTCTTGGATAAAGGGAGGCTTCTTTGTTCACCAGTGGCAATGGGGAGCTTGGAGCAGCCTATCTATCCCTGGAGGAGTGTTCCCAGTACAAGAATCTGGTAGTCTATTGGCCGTTTTGGGCCAATTTCTAGTTCTTTCAAGTCCCCCTGTATAAAACCCACTTTGGCGCATTTTTTGCGCTTGTTACTACTCAGCCAAGCTCCTTGAGGTCCTGCAGAGTGGTGCTAGCAGCAGAGAGGCTAAAAGAGCAACTGCTAACTTGATAAAAGTGTTTGTTTTCCTGCTACTACCTGGGCGACTGTCCGATGTAGCTAAACTGCAAGTATTTCTGCTTCTTGAACTGTTTTAAACTGTTTAAAGTTGTTTTTGCACCTGCACTTTTAAAGTTTGTCCTATTTGTTGCTTTTACCTGTTGAGGCTACACACTCAAGTGCGCTAGCCTGTGTTGCATATTTATTGCATTTTTCTGCTGTTTGTTGCAAAAAAAAAAAATGATCCTTGTTTCCCATCTTTCCTGACCTAGAGTAGTCCAAATACAGGCTTTGCTGTATTCTGGACTTTTGGAAAGTTACTGTGTTGCCCATTTCCTTTCTTGGATAAAGGGAGACTTCTCTGTTCACCAGTGGCAGTGGGGAGCTTGGAGCAGCCTATCTATCCCTGGAGGAGTGTTCCCAGCACAAGAATCTGGTAGTCTATTGGCCGTTTTGGGCCAATTTCTAGCTCTTTCAAGTCCCCCTGTATAAAACCCACTTTAGCACGGCTTAGCGTGATTTTGTGCAGCATTGGGCAGCGCCGCTTAATTGGGTTTAAACCATTCTCGGCTCCACAAAGTCTGCTCTTCACTTTTTCCCTTAGAACTGATCTAGTTCTCATAATAAACACCCTATTCCCACTCTAAAGCCTGGCACTTGCTCACTAAAGCAATTATATAAGTCATCACTAAAAAATTAAAAGCACTACACCCTCACAAACCCCCCTTGAGTACTTTGTTCCCCATTGGCCCTTTTTTTCAGTTATAAAGGAATTCCCAGTACTATTCTAGCATATCCAAAGGTCAGTTGTCAATCTTCTCTCCGGTCCAGTTGGTGAATCTGGGAATCTTGAGGCAATGTTACAACTGCCTCATGTACACAGACAACCCTCTCCTCCTCCCAACACATGTGAGAGATGCAACCATATAGCCAAACTGGAGGCTAAGCTCTCTCAACTCAGTACTGGCGTAACCAGTCAGGAGGAGAAGGAAACCACGTGCACTACAATTCTAGTCTCACATAGACCTACCACGACAGCAAACCAAACACATAAACACACAAAAACATACTCGGAGGCTCTAAATAAAAATCTGCCTAAGCCTCAGAGACCCCCAAAGCAGACACCCAAGCAACCGCTACCCCAAAACAAAACATGTGCAAAACATAGCTCACAAAGCCAGTGTGCCAAACAGTCACAGCCCTTAAGGCTAAACAACACACCTGATACACTTGTAATAGGTGACTCTATCTTCAGACACACTGACATCCCGCTCTCCAGGCTGAACAAGGAGAAGGTCACGGTGAGCTGCTTATCGGGCGCTAGGATCTGCCACATAACACAAGCACTCAGGTCACTCCAAGGCAAGTACAAATATGACTCAGTCATTGTCCATGCTGGTGTGAATGACCTGAGACGTACCTCCCTGGACTACATGAAAAGAGACATAGAGGAGCTCTCTGAGCATGTAGCCCAGGCCAGTATGACCCTGACCTTGAGTAGCATCTTACCCTCACCAAGAATGATGCCACAATATGAAGACAAGATGATCAATTTCAACAATTAGCTTAAGTATTGGTGTCATTCAAAGGGGATCCAATGCCTGTCAGCCTGGGATGACATGCTCGACAAGCCATGATGCTTCTCTAGGGACGGCTTGCACCTGTCACCCCTGGGCTTTCGGATATTAGCCAAGGCTCTTGCCACCCCCATAATGCCTTTTTTAGGCAAGGATCAAAAGACAAACCCACCTCCATAGGTATCACAAGGGATAAGAAACTAAGAGTAATGCTACTCAATGCCAGAAGTCTAAACCTCAAGATACATGCACTCGAAACTCTCCTTAGCATGGAGAACATTGATATCTGTGCAGTAACAGAAACCTGGTTCAAGGCTCCCGAGAGCACCCCAGCACTACCAGGTTATAACTCATACCATGTTTTATTTAAAACTTGGACCGAATCACAAAAGGAGGGGGAGTATCAATATTCGTCAAAGATACCCACTCCTCCAGGTTGGTGGCACAGCACGAAGCATCAGAGACTATCCATGTGCAACTAACAGTGGGTGAAACAGCCTTCCAGTTTATAGCCTACTACAGACCACCCTCCCAAACCCAGGAACCCCACTCGGCCTTCCTGAGAACACTGGAAAATATGAAGATCTCTCCAAACACCATTATATTGGGTGACTTCAACTACCCTAACATAGACTGGGAGCATTACTCTAGCTCCAACACCCTAGCCCAAAGGTTCCTAGAATTTATAAACTCAAATGCTATGGAACAACTTGGTGCCACCCCCACAAGAGGGGAAAACATACTGGACCTGATCATCACCAACATTTGGACTCTATGCTCCAGACCAGAAGTGTATCCCTCACTGGTAAGATCAGACCATAAACTAATCTCACTAGATATTCACATCCCGACCCCAGCCCCTGCCCAGAAAACCACAGTGAAAAACTTCTCTAAAGCAAATTTCACACTCCTCAAAACCGAGGTGGAATCCTTCAAAGCCCCCGGGTCTGTGGAAAATATGGCCCAGACTGTAGAATCCTTTATAAACGCATTCTATGAACACCTTCAGGAATGCATGGATCATGCAATCCCAAATAAAACCAAGACTCAATCCTCCAAAGTTAAGCATCCTGTCTGGTGGACCCCAGCCATAAACAAACTATACAATAGAAGGAGGAAGCTACTAAATGATAGAGCAAAATCCCAAAAAGGGAAGGCATCTCTGATCAGTATTAGAAAAAAACTACGGGCACTCATAAAGCAATTCTAACTATGTGGGTTCTGTCCTTGAGCCAGTTTGCAACCCATCTAGTGACATAGGGGTTTATATTTAAGCTGGTGAGCTTATCTATAATGCCTGAGTGGGGTATTGTATCGAAGGCTTTTGCGAGGTCCAGGTAGGCTGCGTGGACCACCTTCCCCTTGTCAATGGACTTGGTGACTGTTTCAAAGAAATTGACCAGGTTTAAGAGGCAAGATCTGCCCTTAACAAAGCTGAACTGGGTAGGATCCAGTGGCTGTAGGTCCCCAATATCTTTATTTATGAGGTCCATGATGATCCTTTCCATAGCTTTGCAGACCAAGCTAGTCAGGCTTATGGAGCGATAGTTTCCAGGATCCGTTGAGGCACCACCTTTGTGGAGAGGGACCACTGTTGCTGTACACCACTCTTTGGGTACATATCCTGTAGTAAGGCTGAGATTGAACAGTAGTTTTATGTTTGGGTTTAGCTCTTTTTGGAGTTCATGTAGGATGCAGCCCGGGACACCGTCTGGTCCCATTGATGCTGTGTTTTTTGCATTGGAGAGGGTGGCTCTTACCTGAGCATCTGAGATGTCAGGGAGGCAGCACTCTGCTGGGATAGATATTTGTCCTTTTGGTGGGGAGAGGGGGAGAAGTTTGCGCTGAACCTGTTAGCTAGCATGTTGGCAATGTCTGTGGGTTCGGTGTATTTTTTGTCATTTTGGACTAATTCTGAGCATATCTGCGAATTCCCACCCAGGTTACTAACATAACTAAAGAAAGCCTTGTGATTATCCTTAGTGGCCTGTGCAATTTTTCTCTCAAAGCTGGCCTTAGACGATTTTATGAGTGCCAGTAGTTTTTTGCTAATACTGATCAGAGATGCCTTCCCTTTTTGGGATTTTGCTCTATCATGTAGTAGCTTCCTCCTTCTATTGTATAGTTTGTTTATGGCTGGGGTCCACCAGACAGGACGTCTGCCTTTGGAGGATTGGGTCTTGGTTTTATTTGGGATTGCATGATCCATGCATTCCTGAAGGTGTTCATAGAATGCATTTATAAGGGATTCTGCGGTCTGGGCCGTATTTTCCACAGGCCCGAGGGCTTTGAAGGATTCCACCTCGGTTTTGAGGAGTGTGAAATTTGCTTTAGAGAAGTTTTTCACTGTGGTTTTCTGGGCAGGGGGTGGGGTCGGGATGTGAATATCCAGTGAGATTAGTTTATGGTCTGATCTTACCAGTGAGGGATACACTTCTGGTCTGGAGCATAAAGTCCCCATGTTGGTGATGATCAGGCCCAGTATGTTTTCCCCTTTTGTGGGAGTGGTAACAAGTTGTTCCATAGCATTTGAGTTTATAAATTCTAGGAACCTTTGGGCTAGGGTGTTGGAGCTAGAGTAATGCTCCCAGTCTATGTTTGGGTAGTTGAAGTCGCCCAATATAATGGTGTTTGGAGAGACCTTCATATTTTCCAGTTTTCTCAGGAAGGCTGAGTGGGGTTCCTGGGTTTGAGAGGGTGGTCTGCAGCAGGTTATAAACTGGAAGGCAGTTTTACCCACTGTTAGTTGCACATGGATAGTCTCTGATGCTTCGAGCTGTGCCACCAACCTGGAGGTGTGGGTATCTTTGACGAATATTGATACTCCCTCTCCTTTTGTGGTTCGGTCCAGGTTTTGGGGCCGAAAAGCATGGTATGAGGTATAACCTGGTAGTGCTGGGGTGCTCTCGGGAGCCTTGAACCAGGCTTCTGTTACTGCACAGATATCGATGTTCTCCATGCTAAGGAGAGTTTTGAGTGCATGCATCTTGAGGTTTAGACTTCTGGCATTGAGTAGCATTACTCTTAGTTTCTTATCCCTTGTGATACCTATGGAGGTGGGTTTGTCATTTGAGCCTTGCCTAAAAAAGGCACTATGGGGGTAGCAAGAGCCTTTGCCAATATCCGAAAGCCCAGGGGTGACAGGTGCAAGCCGTCCCTAGCGAACCATCGTGGCTTGTCGAGCATGTCATCCCAGGCTGACAGGCATTGGATCCCCTTTGAATGACACCAATACTTAAGCCAATTGTTGAAATTGATCATCTTGTCTTCATATTGTGGCATCATTCTTGGTGAGGGTAAGATGCTACTCAAGGTCAGGGTCATACCGGCCTGGGCTACATGCTCAGAGAGCTCCTCTATGTCTCTTTTCATGTAGTCCAGGGAGGTACATCTCAGGTCATTCACACCAGCATGGACAATGACTGAGTCATATTTGTACTTGCCTTGGAGTGACCTGAGTGCTTGTGTTATGTGGCAGATCCTAGTGCCCGACAGGCAGCTCACCGTGACCTTCTCCTTGTTCAGCTGGTGAGCGGGACGTCAGTGTGCCTGACGATAGAGTCACCTATTACAAGTGTATCAGGTGTGTTGTTTAGCCTTAAGGGCTGTGACTGTTCGCCACACTGGTTTTGTGAGCTATGTGTTGCACATGTTTTGTTTTGGGGTAACAGTTGCTTGGGTATCTGCTTTGGAGGTCTCTGCTGCTTAGGCAGATTTTTATTTAGAGCCTCCGAATATGTTTTTGTGTGTTTATGTGTTTGGTTTGCTGTTGTGGTAGGTCTATGTGAGACTGGGATGGTAGTGAGTGTGGTTTCCTTCTCCTCCTGACTGGTTATGCCAGTACTGAGTTGAGAGAGCTTAGCCTCCAGTTTGGCTATATGGTTGCATCTCTCACATGTGTTGGAATTTGTTGGGAGGAGGAGAGAGTTGTCTGTGCACATGAGGCAGTTGTAACATTGCCACAAGATTCCCAGATTCACCAGCTGGACTGGAGAGGAGCTTGACAACTGACCTTTGGGCATGCTAGAATAGTATTGGGAATTCCTTTATAATTGAAAAAAAGGGCCAATGGGGAACAAGGTACTCAAGGGGAGTTTGTGAGGGTGTAGTGCTTGTAATTTTTTTAGTGCTGACTTATATAATTGCTTTAGTGAGCAAGTGCCAGGTAACTTAAATGCAATGTGTTACAGGTAACTTAAATGCAAAAATGACAAACAGTAACTTTCATTCAAGTGAAACAAGGAAATAAGTACAGTAAGCAATGCAGATATCACTAGAGATCCACAGAAGCACTGAAAAGCCGCATTTTAGGTGGAATTAGCTTTTCAGGGAAATAACAAGCAAACAAACAACAAGCATACAAACAAAGCTAGATTCAGCAGGCCTGGATCTAGTCTATGCTACAGCAAACAAGGTGTACCAATTACAGTAAGAAGCAGTTCAAATATGCAGGCACTATAAGCCTTTAACCAGAAATTCCCAGCTCAGAGGGGCAGAGTCCAGCCTCTCCTCCCACAAGAGTGCAGACCACGAACCCTCTTAATGTAAAATAACTGGCCTGAAGCCCAAGTGCTTAAACCAGAACTAATACACTTTCAGAATAACAGACACTGAGCCCTCAATCAGCAGTTCCCAACTTAGAAGGATGTAAGCTACCTGTCCTGCCACAACAGTGCAGGCCACAAACCTTCCTAATGTAAAACAACTGGTCTGAAACCCAAGTGCTTAATCCAAAAAACTTAGAATGATAGCTACACTTTATTCAAGTTACTACCAAGCAGTAATAAATACAACTGAATATTTTAAAGAATGCCTGGATTAGTGCTCAAGTTATACAAACAAAGCTAGATTCAGCAGGCCTGGATCTAGTCTATGCTACAGCAAACAAGGTGTACCAATTTCAGTAAGAAGCAGTTCAAATATGCAGGCACTATAAGCCTTTAACCAGAAATTCCCAGCTCAGAAGGGCAGAGTCCAGCCTCTCCTCCCACAAGAGTGCAGACCACGAACCCTCTTAATGTAAAATAACTGGCCTGAAGTGCTTAAACCAGAATTAATACACTTTTAGAATAACAGACACTGAGCCCTCAATCAGCAGTTCCCAACTTAGAAGGATGTAAGCTACCTGTTCTGCCACTACAGTGCAGACCACAAACCCTCCTAATGTAAAACAACTGGTCTGAAGCTCAAGTGCTTAAACTAAAAGGCTTATAATGAGTTACACCAAGCAGTAATAAATACAACTGAGTATTTTTAAGATGACTCAAAAGCAAAATAAAGTAGGAAGAAACACAAATACAGTAAAAACAGATAAAATTATGCATTTTTTTTTAAGTGGAAAGAGAGAAAGGAGTAGCAGAAACTAAGCTGATTGGCCTTCTCAAATGTTCTCCCTGTACTGGGTAGAATGAGGTAATGACACTAGACTGGGAGGAGGGTCCCAGATCAAATTTACACTATGGGTGGGCAACTGCAAAGCCACCAACTATAAAAACACTATACCAACACGGAGGGAGGGTGGGAAACAAACTGCAGAAATGTATCTCACAGCTGAAAAGCAGCAGTGAGCCTTTAAATGAAAGTTTTAAACAGCTAAAGGAGCCTCTAGAAAAAAGAGTTAAACTGCAACAAGTTATCAGAAATAAACAACCCAACAGATGCTTAATAAAGTGGACAATTTCCAGTTAATACCTCATACACAGTGAAACTAGCTAGAAAAATACACAGTACACAAAGTGCTATAAATAACAAAGAAATATATAGGAAATTTATGTATGCAAACCTACACCACTGCTGTATTCTCCACCTCAGCATATATACACAAGAACAAATGGACTTTGCAACTGCAATATCATGCACATCAGAAATGGACATATTTTGCAAATAATTGTTAGAGGCACCCATAGAAAAAGTTTTTTATCACCTCTAAACATGTAATAGAGAAACAAATGTTGTATAATCATATAAATGCTAAATGGAAAAATAGTAACACTCAACATACACAAGTGACAAATGGCAACACAGATTGGATGACATTTCATGATTTCAAGTTTTTAACTGGTAATTTGCAAGCTGCGGTGGTGGTGCTGCAGTAGCGTTGTCACCTCACAGTAAGACGTTATCCTGTTTGATTCTCAGCTAAAGCGTCTTCTGTGTGGAGACATGCGTGAATGGGCGTACCGCCGGGCGCATCTTGAAGGTTGTGCATCAGGCCTGGCAAGTTGGTACGTAAAAATCTACTGCCAATCATTAGCGGACCGGAGTTCCGCTGTGGCAACCCCTAATCGGGAGAAGCCGAAAGATACAACAACTGGTAATTTGCAAACATCTCAGACATTATTAGACTGGGCATTCTTATATGGAATCACAACAAACAATAATGTAGCAACAATTCAATGGCAACAACACTCAAGACAGTGCCATAGCAGAGGACCAGTCATATTTTATGATGGTCTAGCAGTATGCTATACAGCAAGAAACATTTATGGAAGCCCTCATCTGCCATTAAGTTGTATAGTATGAAGAAACAATTACAGTAATAAAGAAATATCAGGATGAAGACTTGTAATACTGAGCATAAATATTTTGGAAATAGGTAATGCCTGTGAGCCATGAATGACACAATAAACATTCTCATCATGTTATTTCAAACACGTGCTGCTTTAGACAGATGACTAGTAATACTTCTGTGAAATGGTTTAATTTGACACCAGAACAATTTTCTGCACTAAATGACCTTACTATTGATAGATCTTTAAGAATCATGAAAACAGGCAAAGGGACAGGGCTTGTTATTATGCAACAAACTGATTATGTTAAAGCTATTGAGTCTGAATTGCAGAATAGCAGCTATTACAAAAGTGTTACAGTGGATTTTGCTAAACAACAATTTGAAAAGACAGACACTTTACTACATGCTTTAGAAAGGGATGAATATATCACATTCGAAGAGCTGTATTTCATGCTTTTGTCTAACCCTCATTTAGGGAAATGTTTCGGAATTCCTAAAATCCATAAAAATACAGACAACCCCCCATTCAGACTTATTATTTCAAATAAGCATACTAAGACTGCGATAAATTTGGAATACTTAGACTTTATACTTAATCCAATTGTACAAGAAACTCAGCTTTACATTAGGGACTCATGGGGTTTCCTGAATTAATTGTTTTTAGCACAGTTAGATGTTTCCAAATGTATTTTTGTAACTCTGGATTTTGTTTCTTTGTATAATAACATCCCTCATAAAGAGGGTATGGAATATGTTAACCTGTACGTGTCTAAATATGCCAAATTTCCTTCTTATAAAGATATGACCCTGACTGCTTTGATTGACACAGTTTTACAGAATAACTTTTTCCATTTTAATGGACAGATTTACAAGCAGATTAAAGGAGTTGCTATGGGGTCTAAAATGGTCCCTGCTTATGCTAACTTGATGCTTGCTACTTGGGAACAAGAAACTTTGGTGCACCTCCCTGGATTTAATTTTACAAAACTGTATCAGATATATTGATGATATCTTTTTTGCATGGACTGGCACAGTTATGCATTTGGACATGTTCATACAAGCTATGGAAAACAATATTACTTTCCTGTTTTTGTTAAATCAGTTTGTGGAAGCAAAGTGTCTTTTTTGGACACTTCCATCTCAGTTGATTACATTAACAAGTGTCTAGCTTCTAACATTTATCATAAAGACACCTACCATAATAATTTCCTGGATTTTACAAACCAGCACCCTTTTTACATGAAACATAATGTGTTAAAAGGCCAGCTCATTAGACTTTCTAGGTTGGTTAGCGATTATCAGTTTTTTTTTAAAAGAGGCTAACTTACTTGGTGAACTGTTTTTTGCAAAAACACTACCCCAGAAACTTGATCGTAAAAGTAACTGAAGAAATTACTAATGCCAGACATGTTTCCTATCCACCTATTTTAAAATATGGTTTCCAACCTAAGCAACAAAGTAACACTCAAGTAGCAGGTAGAACTTTAAGATTTCCAATTCCTATCTGCAGGGACATGCAAGCTATTTGAAACATTGTTTGTAGCAACTGGAATATTGTTGCAAGCTCTCCTACTTTGTCTGAACTGCTTGGTAGACAGCCTATGTTTTCATACAATAGGACACCTACTTTAAGAAGCTCTTTCGAAAACAGATACTTTCAGTTTTTGATAGGAAACGTTCAGAATGTTTCTGACACACCAGGGATGTTCAAATGTAACAAATGTGTCTGTTGTCAATATATTAGTACAGGTCCTTCTTTCACTTTTGAACATATTAACCTCACTGTTACTTTTTCCAACCATTTTGACTGTAATTTGTGTAACATTGTTTATGCAGGGAATTATGTGACTTGCAATTACTTTTATGTTGGAAAGATGAATCACAAACTTTCAGACCTCATCAAAGAACAGTATACTGTATTAGAACCAAAAACAGTCACAGCACTTTGGCTAGACACTCTACAGCTTGCTGTGAATTTGTTAAATTCTATTTTATTGTTTTAGAACAAGTTGATTTGTTTTTTGGGGACTACTCAGCTCTACTAGAGGTGAAGGAGCTTAGATGGCAGCTCCATTTGGGTGCTGAGTACTCCCCAGGGTTAAATGATGCCTCTAACTTAAAATGTGTACTCAGATGGCAACAGTGAGAATTGATTTCCATTATTATGTATTAAGGACTGCAGTTTTATATATATTGTTTTGAGCTGTTTATTTCTTAATTGCTTATTAATTCTTTAGTGTTACCTATTTGTTGAATATTTTATATATATTAGATCAGACAGACGTTTTGCTACTCAGGTGTCCTGTTGAGGTACACCCACCTTATACATATGTATGAGTAATTAAACTCTCATAATTACTTTTCCATCATGGTTTAAGGGGTTGAACTGTGATTTTGATTGGACCAGATTATTTCTATTGTTTACTTACACTATTTTAACTCTGAAAATTGCACAGTTTACTTATTCTGAAGGAAGTTCTTAACTAAATAAAGAATGAAATTGCACTCAATTACTGGTTCTACTTGCTGCATTATTTCTGACGATTGTTTTGGAAAGTTATTAACTTTATTTACATACCACAGATGCCTTCGGATGTTTATTATTTTCAAACACATGCCAAAACAGATATCAGAGAGATGCATACCAGTCATGCATGCCAGGGAAATACACATACTGTTTATATCATGAACAACACCCTTGAAGAGCTAGCAGCACTTTCCTATCATAAGGAGCATGCATGCCCTATCTTGTAGGACAGTAACCCGAAAAAGGTGGCCCTCTGACTGTGCTATAACTATTGCCTGTGTGTAAACCACTGCTGTCTGACACAGTTGTCTGACAGACATATGTTATCAAATTCAAACCCCTGCCTATGATACCAGGCTCCAACATACCTTAACATCGACTGCATGCGCCACAAGATATAGCAATGGTAGCTGTCACAAATAACTGAAATGAATGTGTGCAGTAAGAAAGAAGTTACAAATAGAATATGAAAAATTGGATTTAGTCAGAATGCTGAAAAGGAACTACTACGCATTACTTGTCCACACAACAGTGAGCAGCACCAATTTCAATGCTTCTTTGCCAATTAAGCTGTTTACATCATGTAGTACACACACTATCCCAGAATTGAAACACAGTCTATCTGTTTAGGCATGCTATACAAGTCAGAACTCAATTCACATGCCACAGAAGCACTCACAGCATGATCTGCCCTGAATAACCATTTCATTACACCTGTGAATATTGTCCAACATAAAACTGGATATGAATAATTAGATGCAATGGTGTTTGTGTAACATTAATTCATTAATATAATGTTCCCCTTTCAGGAATTGAACAGCAAGCCATGTGATTCTACTGACTAATGTCAAATGGCTGAACCACAAGCACCACAGTGGAAGCCTTAACTAATTCCATCTAGTACAGCTCTTTTGAGTGTGTACTGTTAACTCCCAGTGGGTGTGGCTTGAGCCTTTACAAAATGAAGTTATCACCTTACAGTTCAAACACATATTCATAGCGCTGGAACCATATGTGTTACTAGAAAACTGTAAATGGCAAAATATTTAGGATACATTAATATTTGCATTAGTGGCATTCATTTAGTTTGATGCTTTAAAATAGATTTTACAAGCCAAAATAAAAGCAGTGGGTATAAATTTTGCACAAACAGCTTATGATATCTCATTCAATCAAGACACATACTGTCAGCAGGATTTTCTTCATACAGCTGTGAGCCTTCATATGAGGTTATGCAGTTCTGTCTGTGTTAACTGAATGTTTAGATATTTAGAGAAATATGAAAATTATTACAATACAAATAAACAATATACAAATAATATTCAATATCTCCTTACCTGCATTAGACAAAGGTCAAATACCAAACAATTGTTTTTTCCATCATGTATGCTTTAAGATAAAATCTTCTGAGCAAGCAATATTTGGTGCCTAGTGGTGTCAGTAGGAGGTAACTGCAGAAATGCCTGGAGGTGCACTCAGCTGTAATGAGTTAACACAAGTGTGACACTCCACCTATGATAACTTATTACATCATATGTATGTGTCTCAAAAAATCTCTTTCAGAAAAAAGTGATGGTAGAGTCCTCTCCCATTGTAAATGGACACATTTTAACTGTGGTGGATGCCATTTGTGTATTACAGTATATGGCCAAACAATGCTAATAGTCCCGGAATGTGGATGCTGAAAATCTGAGCATTTGACCACTGAAAATACACAGTATTGTAGAGAATGAATGTGCCATGGTTGCAGTGCTGCTACATTTCTGAGCTATGTTGGTATGGCAAGGTCTTATACAATGTTATTGCTGCAAGGGAGATATGTGTGCTTGTAAGTGAGGATGACACTTACTACATATATTATAAGCAAAAGCTAAACACATGCCATCAGTACTCTGAATAAAAGCATTTCTATATGAGAAAAGGTTATAGCTTTTTATTAGTGGAATCAACATCTATACATGTACACAGTAAATGTGTTTGACAACAGTGTTAGCAACATGTACAATCACTGTAAGACTGACACAATATAGTCTGAGCAGTAATGACTGGATTTGAGCTAAGATCACAAGCTACAGATTAGATCCTGACTCATAAGTGCCACATGCCATGTTGCAGTACAACTGGGGCAGTTTACAGTTGAATAGATGACATCTATTTCTAGGGTTGGGAGGGTGGCCTAATGGTAGGTGTGTTTGCCTTACAAACACAAGGTGCAGGTTTTTGAATCTCACAAGATAATTGGCTAGGCTCTTCAAATGGCTCAAGGGCAGTTAGCTTAATCTAACTCTATGAACCCCTAATCACCACTGTATATTAGCTGGATGTTTCTGCTAAAATTGGTTGAAGAGCACAATGACACTGTACATATACACATCATATATGTATTTTAAGAGTAGTATACACAGTATGGGGGTGAAAAACACACTCACAGCTGGCCTCAAACATTCTACATATGTTGCTACACAATGTACAAAGCACAGTATTAAAGTCAAACACCACAGGAGAATCTGCAGTACATCTATGGAATATTGCAGTTGTGATAGCATTATGTAATCACTATGTGGCCAAAAAGTTATTTTGTCTAGAGATACTAGGACTTGCTAGTGTAACATTGTGTGACTTTAAATCCTTTTCATAAGTGGAAGTGTACATAAAGGTGGTTGTAAGGTGGCCAGCTGTATATGATAGTAATCCTAATCACACCATTTAAGCTAGGATGAACTCAAACCACCTACTTATCTAGTTACACAGTCTTTACATCAGGTTATTAACAGTCAGCAATACAGCAGAGTACTGAGTGCAAGTGAGGCATACAGAATCTATGAAAGGACAATATCAGCAGTGTATTGCCAAGGAAGCATATGTAGCAAAATGACTTATACAACAATCTGGGGTTGTAATACTTGCCACTGCAAATGTGTGTGAACCTATCCTAAATTCATTTACAGTCACACATACAGTTGTAGAAGTTAATCTCTGCTTTATTCAAACTTCATATCTACTTACACATTCTAGAGACTAGTGTAAGAAATGTAACTATCACAGGAGAAGTCTGACATTTAAAGAGTGAGAGTGCACTTTAGAAAGAATGGACTCATCAGTGTGTTGTACAGAAGATGGTGGGATAAGGGGATGGTAAAGCCATCTAGCAGTTAAAAACATTTCCCCAGAGTAGATGTTGATTAAGCATAGCTGTGATAGAGGACATGCTCACCTAACTCTATACCCCAACACACGTTCTCTACATTAAAAGTTTAACCTATGACCTAGCTAGTTACACAATTTAGACAGCACAGTATTTATAGTAAGCACCACAGGAGAAATATGACCCATAAGGGGAGAAAGTGCACTTTTGAACATATACCCTCATCTGTATATTGCAGAGAGGATGTTTATATAAAAAGTGGGATAAGAGAGCTATGTGCAAAGTTAAATGTATTCTTCTCATGGGAAGTGCATACAGCATCAGATGTTACACACACACGTTTTCCATGATGAGTATTGAACCTCCTACCTCTCTAGTTAGATCATCTAGAGAGTGCAGTATTGATCACAAGCACCACAGGAGAAGTGTAACTCTTAAAGGGAGAAAGAGTATGCTTTTGACAGGATGATCTCATCAGTGTGTTGCAGAGCAGGTATTTCTTTAAAAAGTGGTATAAGGGAGCTATGTGCAAAGTTAAATGCATTCTCCTTACAGAAGGTGGATTCAGAACCCAGTGTAACATACACACACATTTCCTATGCTGAGCATTGAACCTCCTGCCTATTTAGTTACACAATCTAGAGAACACATTATTATCTGCAAGTACCACAGGAGAAATCTGACTTTAAGGATGTGAAAAAGCATATTTGTACTTACTGAAAATCCTATGTTGTGAACAGATGATACTGTCGTCACATGTTTTGGAAAAAATGCATATGTGTGCACAGGACAATGTATCGCCACTGTTATTGTCCCATGTAATTATATACTGTTCTACCAAGATTCATTTACTGTCCTTCATGCACATTACATCACTGTGAGGGACATATTTCTGTTCCACAGAACAGGGATGCCAAGGAAATTCACAGTTGTAAACCACTGGATTATAAATCAAACTTTCCTGCCACTTAATGCCAAGATGATTGCACACTTGTCTTGTCTCATTCATGTGCATTGTCAAGACAAACAAATTCTAGACAGGACAGTGTACTGCAGAATAACAGTGATGGATTATGTGGGAATAGATTAACTAAAATTGTAAAACAATTTTAAGTGTAACCATTGGATAGCAAACATGCATTAACCAACTGAATTAATTCAGTGGACATCACTCTGCAATCAAGATCACTGCTGAAAAATTTAATGCAGACATGGAAATGTTGTATGACCTAAAAAAATAATTTGATTTTCTATTTTTTTATTTTACTCTTTGAGTGCAGCACTGCCAAGCTGAATTGCGCTGCTGATGACAAAGTATTAGTGTGTGCATAATCATATCTTGAAGCATTGAACTTATGTTGCTCTGTGCCAACTTGAGTCACAGTGGTTGGTCTACTGCCCTGCACTGCTGGTCATTTTGTTTATAGCAGCAAGGTTTGCAAACAGTAGAATGTTAATAAATTATCGAATCCCCCAAAAAAATTAAAAAGGAAAAAGAGATAGAGTGGGAGGAGAGAGAAAAAGATACTTAGACCCATGGCATGTCAGATTAATTTATTTATTCAATACATTTTGGGGGGCAATAGTATTGCAGACTTTTGTCACATCCATATATGATGTTAATGTGTCATAAAATAAAAAAAAACTCACAGCTAGCACATGTAAGATAGAGGATCCTTTATTTCCCTATGATAGGATATATGCATTCAAATGTAATAATTGCAATTACCATATTTGAATTCTTCCTTACTATTATCACTGTTAATACTTTAAAAATGCTACCCTGTAATAAAAGCTAATTGCTGCTACTGGATATTGGACCTACATACACAGTTAAGCTTGTGTTCTCATTGACTAACGCAAGGATCAAGAGTTATTGGGAAGGCATGCATGCCTGATATCAAGGCTGAGATATGCCTGCTCAAGATGCCAGTGATTAAAGGACTGACAATAATTTTCTGGCTTGAATTTGAACCCCGAGTTACAACTACCCTGTTCCTCTTTGAGGATAGTTGATCTCTCCTGGTGTAGTTTGCAAGTATTTCCTCTGCAGCTATATAGTACAAAAAGAAAATAAGTATATATGAAATAATAATGAGTAACTCCATTCGCTGGTT
The DNA here is from genome assembly GCF_019279795.1 of Protopterus annectens. Taxonomy (NCBI): domain Eukaryota; kingdom Metazoa; phylum Chordata; order Ceratodontiformes; family Protopteridae; genus Protopterus; species Protopterus annectens. Next base: position 1,043,390,957 of record NC_056743.1, on the reverse strand, counting down.
TGATAATTATTGTCATATCATAGAGAGGTCATGGGTCAGTATACTTTCACAACTGAGGGGTTGTCCTAAATTCAGCCTCCCATTGGCTTAAGAGGTCCTGCTTGTGCTTCGCAAGGTCACAAAATAGATCACAACATTGTTTCCCAGTATGTGGAATGCCAGTTGCACTGAAGACAGCCTTGGCTAAGGTATTCCAAGCCTAGCCTTATACTGAGACCCCAAATAATCCCCCTGCAGCAGCTTAAGGTTGTATTGCTTCACAAGGAGTGCCCCAAATAGCTTGGACTCCTCAAAACCCCACCTTTATGCTCTAAATTTAGCACCATTCTCTCCATCGCCAGCCATGTCCACAAAAGAAAAAGCTAACAAGGTATATATGAATTGGCATCCAATTCAGATCACACATGTAACTGGTAGTGCTCAACAGCCTTGACAACTACATTTGTGCAATTGGAAGCATATGGATTCATCGGAAGACACATTGGAACTACTTGCATCATATAGCAATAAAGGTGTGAAACATGCTATTGAGCTATGCCATGTGTGATGCTCAACCTATTAACACAGATTCCAATGGTCAACAATGGCATGCTTAATTTCATAGTTTTTAATCTTTGCAGTTTGGAAGGAGAAAGAGGATGGATTCTGAAATATTGTGATGTTGGGGCTTTCACAACTTTAAAATACTGTTGTTCCAGCCGGGAATCAAACCAGTGAGATAAACCATGCAAACATTGAAACTCTGCTTATTAATTGACATTGCCACAGGAGAAGATCTACATTTTAAGTATAAAAATTATAGATATGCTAATTTCAGAATGAGTAGAGATGCATTTCAGAGAAGCCTGTGTGTGCACATGACATTAATTAGTTCTGAGAATACATTCCTATGTAAAGGCACTATTTCTGTTTATAACTGTATTTCATTTGGATGCAGTTGAGCTATGTAATACAGGTTGGGGTATGTTATACACATACTTCACAAGACATAACTGCCCTAAACACATAGTTAGGATAAGTGATGAGTCATGATTATAGCAAAAGTATTGTGCCCATCATACATAAATTAAATTTCATCACTGTCACGTTTAAGAAATTGTACGCACATTAGCTTGATGTTATACATGAAGCATTTATGATATATGCTAAATAGAAAACTTTAGTTATGTAAGCATTACTGATTACTGATACATTGTTTACAGTAAACATTTTTAACATCATTATTTGTCTTTACCTTCACAGCCCTAATCAAAATGTTGTGAGAAAATGAATTCTGACACCCTTTGTAAAAGTATCTTTTAGCTGCATTCAGAACCTTAAACACCTGTGTTACTTATCTAAGTTCACTACACTAACACCTTGTGTCACAGAGATAGGTATGTGATAGGTGGATCATCTCAACACAGTACTGAGAAAAATGCGCCACTGCCAGGTGTGCTTGCACTACATCAGGCAACTTACAAAATGTTCACTTTTTCCTTGAGCAGTGAACCATGTTTGCATGCTGCCAAGCAGAGATCATATGCAGATTAAAAAAAAAATCACATTGAGAATGATTGAAATATGATCTCTAAACAGGATTTGACCTGCTTCACTTCATTTACACATTGTGTCACAGAGAAAGTTACTTGACAAGTGTATTTTCTTCACTGAATACTATCCAGAGGGCTGAGAGCTGCACAATGCCACCAGGCTGGTCTGGACTACATAAGAAAGCCTAAACTAATGTTTTCACTATTTTTCCTTAGGCAGTGAACCATGTTTGCATGCTGTTGAGTAGGCAGGAAATGCAAAAGACATTAGAAATAAATATATGAGAGAGAATAGAGCTGACAGTGAGATTAATTGTATCAATTGTTGCATGAAATAATGACCAGAGCAATAAGTGTATTTAAGTGACACATTCATCCTTCTCACATCTCCTTGCAACATCAGACTTGTGATTTGTGGAACAAATTATCACACTTGTAGTTAATGACAAATTATGTGAAAATGGACACACTACATTCCACATGCTGTTAGCAATATTGAGAATAGTGGAGTTGTACACAATAAGACAGTAATACAAAAATATGTGTAAATATAGTCATATCACCCTCTGGATACGTTAATAATTAACTGTATTAGAGCCATGCATCACCTTTCGTATTTGTCTCAATTCACTTCCATTACGTATTATGCCATATAGGAAAGTTATCTGAGATCTGCAATTTAGTTACTCAGTACTGTCCAGAGTTCTCATGAAAGTTCACCACTGTCAGGTTTGTTTGTGCTACACAAGATAAAAATAGGCAGAGTGCAAATAGATCTCAATGCTGCTAAATACACACACCTTTTGGAGAATTATCTGCTTATATTTTAATATATTTTATTTTTATATTTTTGTTATGGGAAAGAGTAGTGGAAGCTAGGTTAAGAAGGGAGGTGATGATTAGTAATCAGCAGTATGGTTTCATGCCAGGAAAGAGCACTACAGATGCGATGTTTTCTCTGAGAGTGTTGATGGAGAAATATAGAAAAGGTCAGAAGAAGCAGTTCTGGCTGTGTTAACTGAATGTTTAGATATTTAGAGAAATATGAAAATTATTACAATACAAATAAACAATATACAAATAATATTCAATATCTCCTTACCTGCATTAGACAAAGGTCAAATACCAATTGTTTTTTCCATCATGTATGCTTTAAGATAAAATCTTCTGAGCAAGCAATATTTGGTGCCTAGTGGTGTCAGTAGGAGGTAACTGCAGAAATGCCTGGAGGTGCACTCAGCTGTAATGAGTTAACACAAGTGTGACACTCCACCTATGATAACTTATTACATCATATGTATGTGTCTCAAAAATCTCTTTCAGAAAAAGTGATGGTAGAGTCCTCTCCCATTGTAAATGGACACATTTTAACTGTGGTGGATGCCATTTGTGTATTACAGTATATGGCCAAACAATGCTAATAGTCCCGGAATGTGGATGCTGAAAATCTGAGCATTTGACCACTGAAAATACACAGTATTGTAGAGAATGAATGTGCCATGGTTGCAGTGCTGCTACATTTCTGAGCTATGTTGGTATGGCAAGGTCTTATACAATGTTATTGCTGCAAGGGAGATATGTGTGCTTGTAAGTGAGGATGACACTTACTACATATATTATAAGCAAAAGCTAAACACATGCCATCAGTACTCTGAATAAAAGCATTTCTATATGAGAAAAGGTTATAGCTTTTTATTAGTGGAATCAACATCTATACATGTACACAGTAAATGTGTTTGACAACAGTGTTAGCAACATGTACAATCACTGTAAGACTGACACAATATAGTCTGAGCAGTAATGACTGGATTTGAGCTAAGATCACAAGCTACAGATTAGATCCTGACTCATAAGTGCCACATGCCATGTTGCAGTACAACTGGGGCAGTTTACAGTTGAATAGATGACATCTATTTCTAGGGTTGGGAGGGTGGCCTAATGGTTAAGGTGTTTGCCTTACAAACACAAGGTGCAGGGTTTGAATCTCACAAGGGATAATTGGCTAGGCTTAAAATGGCTCACAAGGGCAGTTAGCTTAGTACTAATCTATGAACCTATGAATCACCACTGTATATTAGCTGGATGTTTCTGCTAAAATTGGTTGAAGAGCACAATGACACTGTACATATACACATCATATATGTATTTTAAGAGTAGTATACACAGTATGGGGGTGAAAAACACACTCACAGCTGGCCTCAAACATTCTACATATGTTGCTACACAATGTACAAAGCACAGTATTAAAGTCAAACACCACAGGAGAATCTGCAGTACATCTATGGAATATTGCAGTTGTGATAGCATTATGTAATCACTATGTGGCCAAAAAGTTATTTTGTCTAGAGATACTAGGACTTGCTAGTGTAACATTGTGTGACTTTAAATCCTTTTCATAAGTGGAAGTGTACATAAAGGTGGTTGTAAGGTGGCCAGCTGTATATGATAGTAATCCTAATCACACCATTTAAGCTAGGATGAACTCAAACCACCTACTTATCTAGTTACACAGTCTTTACATCAGGTTATTAACAGTCAGCAATACAGCAGAGTACTGAGTGCAAGTGAGGCATACAGAATCTATGAAAGGACAATATCAGCAGTGTATTGCCAAGGAAGCATATGTAGCAAAATGACTTATACAACAATCTGGGGTTGTAATACTTGCCACTGCAAATGTGTGTGAACCTATCCTAAATTCATTTACAGTCACACATACAGTTGTAGAAGTTAATCTCTGCTTTATTCAAACTTCATATCTACTTACACATTCTAGAGACTAGTGTAAGAAATGTAACTATCACAGGAGAAGTCTGACATTTAAAGAGTGAGAGTGCACTTTAGAAAGAATGGACTCATCAGTGTGTTGTACAGAAGATGGTGGGATAAGGGGATGGTAAAGCCATCTAGCAGTTAAAAACATTTCCCCAGAGTAGATGTTGATTAAGCATAGCTGTGATAGAGGACATGCTCACCTAACTCTATACCCCCACACACGTTCTCTACATTAAAAGTTTAACCTATGACCTAGCTAGTTACACAATTTAGACAGCACAGTATTTATAGTAAGCACCACAGGAGAAATATGACCCATAAGGGGAGAAAGTGCACTTTTGAACATATACCCTCATCTGTATATTGCAGAGAGGATGTTTATATAAAAGTGGGATAAGAGAGCTATGTGCAAAGTTAAATGTATTCTTCTCATGGGAAGTGCATACAGCATCAGATGTTACACACACACGTTTTCCATGATGAGTATTGAACCTCCTACCTCTCTAGTTAGATCATCTAGAGAGTGCAGTATTGATCACAAGCACCACAGGAGAAGTGTAACTCTTAAAGGGAGAAAGAGTATGCTTTTGACAGGATGATCTCATCAGTGTGTTGCAGAGCAGGTATTTCTTTAAAAAGTGGTATAAGGGAGCTATGTGCAAAGTTAAATGCATTCTCCTTACAGAAGGTGGATTCAGAACCCAGTGTAACATACACACACATTTCCTATGCTGAGCATTGAACCTCCTGCCTATTTAGTTACACAATCTAGAGAACACAGTATTATCTGCAAGTACCACAGGAGAAATCTGACTTTAAGGATGTGAAAAAGCATATTTGTACTTACTGAAAATCCTATGTTGTGAACAGATGATACTGTGCGTCACATGTTTTGGAAAAAATGCATATGTGTGCACAGGACAATGTATCGCCACTGTTATTGTCCCATGTAATTATATACTGTTCTACCAAGATTCATTTACTGTCCTTCATGCACATTACATCACTGTGAGGGACATATTTCTGTTCCACAGAACAGGGATGCCAAGGAAATTCACAGTTGTAAACCACTGGATTATAAATCAAACTTTCCTGCCACTTAATGCCAAGATGATTGCACACTTGTCTTGTCTCATTCATGTGCATTGTCAAGACAAACAAATTCTAGACAGGACAGTGTACTGCAGAATAACAGTGATGGATTATGTGGGAATAGATTAACTAAAATTGTAAAACAATTTTAAGTGTAACCATTGGATAGCAAACATGCATTAACCAACTGAATTAATTCAGTGGACATCACTCTGCAATCAAGATCACTGCTGAAAAATTTAATGCAGACATGGAAATGTTGTATGACCTAAAGAAATAATTTGATTTTCTATTTTTTTATTTTACTCTTTGAGTGCAGCACTGCCAAGCTGAATTGCGCTGCTGATGACAAAGTATTAGTGTGTGCATAATCATATCTTGAAGCATTGAACTTATGTTGCTCTGTGCCAACTTGAGTCACAGTGGTTGGTCTACTGCCCTGCACTGCTGGTCATTTTGTTTATAGCAGCAAGGTTTGCAAACAGTAGAATGTTAATAAATTATCGAATCCCCCAAAAAAATTAAAAAGGAAAAAGAGATAGAGTGGGAGGAGAGAGAAAAAGATACTTAGACCCATGGCATGTCAGATTAATTTATTTATTCAATACATTTTGGGGGGCAATAGTATTGCAGACTTTTGTCACATCCATATATGATGTTAATGTGTCATAAAATAAAAAAAAACTCACAGCTAGCACATGTAAGATAGAGGATCCTTTATTTCCCTATGATAGGATATATGCATTCAAATGTAATAATTGCAATTACCATATTTGAATTCTTCCTTACTATTATCACTGTTAATACTTTAAAAATGCTACCCTGTAATAAAAGCTAATTGCTGCTACTGGATATTGGACCTACATACACAGTTAAGCTTGTGTTCTCATTGACTAACGCAAGGATCAAGAGTTATTGGGAAGGCATGCATGCCTGATATCAAGGCTGAGATATGCCTGCTCAAGATGCCAGTGATTAAAGGACTGACAATAATTTTCTGGCTTGAATTTGAACCCCGAGTTACAACTACCCTGTTCCTCTTTGAGGATAGTTGATCTCTCCTGGTGTAGTTTGCAAGTATTTCCTCTGCAGCTATATAGTACAAAAAGAAAATAAGTATATATGAAATAATAATGAGTAACTCCATTCGCTGGTTTGATAATTATTGTCATATCATAGAGAGGTCATGGGTCAGTATACTTTCACAACTGAGGGGTTGTCCTAAATTCAGCCTCCCATTGGCTTAAGAGGTCCTGCTTGTGCTTCGCAAGGTCACAAAATAGATCACAACATTGTTTCCCAGTATGTGGAATGCCAGTTGCACTGAAGACAGCCTTGGCTAAGGTATTCCAAGCCTAGCCTTATACTGAGACCCCAAATAATCCCCCTGCAGCAGCTTAAGGCTGTATTGCTTCACAAGGAGTGCCACAAATAGCTTGGACTCCTCAAAACCCCACCTTTATGCTCTAAATTTAGCACCATTCTCTCCATCGCCAGCCATGTCCACAAAAGAAAAAGCTAACAAGGTATATATGAATTGGCATCCAATTCAGATCACACATGTAACTGGTAGTGCTCAACAGCCTTGACAACTACATTTGTGCAATTGGAAGCATATGGATTCATCGGAAGACACATTGGAACTACTTGCATCATATAGCAATAAAGGTGTGAAACATGCTATTGAGCTATGCCATGTGTGATGCTCAACCTATTAACACAGATTCCAATGGTCAACAATGGCATGCTTAATTTCATAGTTTTTAATCTTTGCAGTTTGGAAGGAGAAAGAGGATGGATTCTGAAATATTGTGATGTTGGGGCTTTCACAACTTTAAAATACTGTTGTTCCAGCCGGGAATCAAACCAGTGAGATAAACCATGCAAACATTGAAACTCTGCTTATTAATTGACATTGCCACAGGAGAAGATCTACATTTTAAGTATAAAAATTATAGATATGCTAATTTCAGAATGAGTAGAGATGCATTTCAGAGAAGCCTGTGTGTGCACATGACATTAATTAGTTCTGAGAATACATTCCTATGTAAAAGGCACTATTTCTGTTTATAACTGTATTTCATTTGGATGCAGTTGAGCTATGTAATACAGGTTGGGGTATGTTATACACATACTTCACAAGACATAACTGCCCTAAACACATAGTTAGGATAAGTGATGAGTCATGATTATAGCAAAAGTATTGTGCCCATCATACATAAATTAAATTTCATCACTGTCACGTTTAAGAAATTGTACGCACATTAGCTTGATGTTATACATGAAGCATTTATGATATATGCTAAATAGAAAACTTTAGTTATGTAAGCATTACTGATTACTGATACATTGTTTACAGTAAACATTTTTAACATCATTATTTGTCTTTACCTTCACAGCCCTAATCAAAATGTTGTGAGAAAATGAATTCTGACACCCTTTGTAAAAGTATCTTTTAGCTGCATTCAGAACCTTAAACACCTGTGTTACTTATCTAAGTTCACTACACTAACACCTTGTGTCACAGAGATAGGTATGTGATAGGTGGATCATCTCAACACAGTACTGAGAAAAATGCGCCACTGCCAGGTGTGCTTGCACTACATCAGGCAACTTACAAAATGTTCACTTTTTCCTTGAGCAGTGAACCATGTTTGCATGCTGCCAAGCAGAGATCATATGCAGATTAAAAAAAAAATCACATTGAGAATGATTGAAATATGATCTCTAAACAGGATTTGACCTGCTTCACTTCATTTACACATTGTGTCACAGAGAAAGTTACTTGACAAGTGTATTTTCTTCACTGAATACTATCCAGAGGGCTGAGAGCTGCACAATGCCACCAGGCTGGTCTGGACTACATAAGAAAGCCTAAACTAATGTTTTCACTATTTTTCCTTAGGCAGTGAACCATGTTTGCATGCTGTTGAGTAGGCAGGAAATGCAAAAGACATTAGAAATAAATATATGAGAGAGAATAGAGCTGACAGTGAGATTAATTGTATCAATTGTTGCATGAAATAATGACCAGAGCAATAAGTGTATTTAAGTGACACATTCATCCTTCTCACATCTCCTTGCAACATCAGACTTGTGATTTGTGGAACAAATTATCACACTTGTAGTTAATGACAAATTATGTGAAAATGGACACACTACATTCCACATGCTGTTAGCAATATTGAGAATAGTGGAGTTGTACACAATAAGACAGTAATACAAAAATATGTGTAAATATAGTCATATCACCCTCTGGATACGTTAATAATTAACTGTATTAGAGCCATGCATCACCTTTCTTATTTGTCTCAATTCACTTCCATTACGTATTATGCCATATAGGAAAGTTATCTGAGATCTGCAATTTAGTTACTCAGTACTGTCCAGAGTTCTCATGAAAGTTCACCACTGTCAGGTTTGTTTGTGCTACACAAGATAAATTTAGGCAGAGTGCAAATAGATCTCAATACTGCTAAATACACACACCTTTTGGAGAATTATCTGCTTATATTTTAATATATTTTATTTTTATATTTTTGTTATGGGAAAGAGTAGTGGAAGCTAGGTTAAGAAGGGAGGTGATGATTAGTAATCAGCAGTATGGTTTCATGCCAGGAAAGAGCACTACAGATGCGATGTTTTCTCTGAGAGTGTTGATGGAGAAATATAGAAAAGGTCAGAAGGATTTGCATTGTGTCTTTGTGGACTAAGAGAAAGCATATGACAGGGTGCCTAGAGGGGAGTTGTAGTATTGAATGAGGAAGTCAGGAATGGCACAGAAGTATGTAAGAGTGGTACAGGATATGTACGTGAGAGTGGTGAGGTCTGCTGTGGGAGTGATGGATGTATTTAAGGTGGCGGTGGGATTACATCAAGGATTAGCTCTGACCCCTTTCTTATTTGCAGTGGTGATGGACAGGTCAACAGATGAGATCAGACAGGAGGCCCCATGGACTATAATGTTTGCAGATGACACTGTGATCTGTAGTGAGAGTAGGGACCAGGTTGAGGAGACCCTGGAGAGGTGGAGGTATGCTCTAAAGAGGAGAGGAATGAAGGTCAGCAGGACTATGGAAGAAGGATAGAGGAATGGCAAGAATGCATGGAGTAGAGTTGGCAAAGTTGGATGAGTTTAAGTACTTGGGATCAGCAGTTCAGAGTAATGGTGAGTGTGGAAGAGAGGTGAAGAAGAGAGTACATGCAGGATGGAATAGATGGAGAAGAGTGTCAGGAGTGATTTGTGACAGATGGGTAACAGTAAGAGTAAAAGGGAAGGTCTACAAGAGGGTAGTGAGACCAGCTATGTTATATGGGTTGGAGATGGTGGCATTAACAAAAAGGCAAGTGTCAGAGCTGGATGTGTCAGAGTTAAAGATGTTAAGATTTGCACTGGGTGTGACAAGGATGGACAGGCTTAGGAATCAGTATATTAGAGAGTCAGCTCAGGTTGGATGGTTTGAAGACAAAGCCAGAGAGGTGAGATTGCGTTGGTTTGGACATGTAATGAGGAGGGATGCTGGGTATATTGGGAAAAGGATGTTAAGGATGGACCTGCCAAGTAAGAGGAAAAGAGGAAGGCCTAAGATTAGGTTTATAGATGTGGTGAGAGAGGACATACAGGTGCTTGGTGTGACAGATCAAGATGCAGAGGACAGGAAGAAATGGAAACAGATGATCCACTGTGGTGACCCTTAATGGGAACAGCTGAAGGAAAAGAAGATCTTCTTTCTACACTGCTTTCTTGTCAAGGTATATTGCTATTTCTTACATTATGATTTTAGTGTAACATTAAGGATGAATTGCAATGTCCAGTACAAACTATTTATTTGTTTTTCTGTTTTTTTTTCTTTATTCTTTACTTTTGTCATAGCCCATGGATATCAGTTATATCAGTATTACAAACAATTTTGTACAAAATGCTACCTGTCTTATATTGTAGATTTTATGTTACTGGAATCTGAAAATATATTGGAAGATGAGTGCAGTAAAACTGCATAGCAAGTTCAGGTATTTTTACATGTGTTAGCAGAAAGAAATGTGCAAAGTTTGTGATAACTACCTGACTGCCCTGCACAGCAGTGGAGATGTCACTATAATAATTTTGCACATTCCTACTTGTACATTGTGAATTATTACTGTTTATGCTGTAATGTATTACACAGTTACACTAACCTGTTCTCTGAATTGCAGAACTGATATATGTTGTTGCTATTTTATTAAAAAATATGGGGAGGAGGGTCTGTCTTAATTTGTCTGTAGCCATAAGGTGCATTACCTTTTAAATTGTTTTGTGCATAATAGATGCATACAGTCATACATAACTAAGTTCATAGTCATCCTGTTTGTATGTTATATATTTATTTATTTTTTTCTGTTTTCTGTTTCACCTCATACAGGGAAATGTCAATAAAGAAGAACTCTGTACCCCACAAGCAACCATTCACTGATGCAGAAAATTAGGTCATTATTGAGGCCTTATGTTGTTATGGAGCTTCTATCTTAGGGAGTGGTCTAGGTGACTAATCTGTCTGAAATAGAATATGGCAGCAGGTAGTCAATGACATTAATGCTGTTGGAGGGCAAGGGAGAAGTTACTCTCAGATAAGATATAGAGCAAGTGAAATGATAATCTTTGCCCACCTTAAGGTGTCTGCAGTTGCCAAGGAAGAGGTGGCTTTGGGATGTAGTCATGTTATTGAACCACTACTAACTGAAACAGAGACGTTCCTGTCCTCTGTCAGAGATCCAGATAGCTTGGCTGAGGGTTCATACAGAATCTTTGATATCGGTTATGATGTGGATAACAGATCCAGGCTTTTCAAGCAGAACTTCTAGGTATGCATAATACAAGTGTTATTGCTATATATTTATATACATATATCTTATATGTCTTACATATGTAAACCCAGAGACAAATGTTAGACAGGGGTTATGACAAGTCAGTAGATTTAAACATTCCTAGTCTGCACATGTAAAGGGAATTGTTGTCTGCTTCTTGTTTCATCAGCCTTCTTTCCTTTTCCTTCCTTACATACAGGGACATCTGGATTGCAGGCTGCAAGACCACCTGCATATGTTAAGCACACAATTGGATATCATAATTCTGTGAATAATGTAGATTCAGGTATAACTGAGAGTAAAATTTGTATTGCTTTACTATTTTTTATAGTTTAACATATCTCTGAGATAAGAAAAGGGTTTGATCAATTTTATTTTCTATTTCTCTGTTGTGTTTATTTTTTCCTATCATAGGTGATCCTGATGGTGGCAATGTGGAACTCCTACCACCTGATGTCAGAGTTTCAGTAGCCTTTGATCATTATAGGGCAATGAGGAAGATTAGTCTGATACTGAGGATATGGCTCCCACATCTCCTACCCATATTTTGGACACATTAAGTATACCTATGCATACCCATAACATGGAGACCTCTGATATGTGACAGGTTGAGGATGACACAGTTGATCAAAGTAGTGCAGTTACTCCAGTTAGTATGATTACTCCAATTATGAGGATGAAGTGTGACACAGGAGGCTTGGTAGAGGTGTTCAGAGAAGGCCTAATCTCCTTCCTCCTCTTCCTGATGCTGGTGTATCATTAGGTGCCAAAAAATGTATGTGTTGGACCATAGTGGAGTCACAGGTACCTTCCACCAGGGCCTTGGAAGAGATATTGTGAGTACTAAACATTGTGCATTGTGACATGTATAACTCCCTGAACCATGTAGGAGACTCCTTGGACAGGATTAATGACACAATTAATTCATCAGTGTCTGTTATGGAATATCTGATGGAGAAGTGAGCATCCATGTGGCAGGAGAACTGCTACATCTTTTGGTGTTAGCAGATATGGCTGTGCAAGATCTCAATCCCATAATGACACTACTTCCACTGCTCCATCAAGGATTGGGGTGTCCACACCCAAATGTGATAGGTCATGGATTTGCTGTCCTGGAGACAGTTGTGAGGAGAACTCATCCAACAGATATCACTCACATTTGGGTAGCACTCCAACTTCTAGTCAGGGCCTTGAAAGTACCAGTACAACTGCTGGCAGAGGCAGTCCTTGTGGTTTGGTGTGACAGTATTGAAATGACTACTCTACCATGCATGGGTCACACCTGTCCAAGATGCCAGGACATGATGCTAGCACAGTGCTTGATTGTGTTCATGCAGACAAACACACAATGAAAGAAAAATCACTTGCACATACCAACTCACACACGTGCAAGCTATATAAACAGTACTACTGAGGGCTATACATCTGTTGTTACTGGCTCTGAACACTGTATACTGTGATAGATACATGTATTTCTTACCAGTGCGCTCTCACTTCTTTGGTGTCAGCCTTCCATTTGTACTCCCACTCTCCAACCCTGACCCTGTGCAAATGATTATGACAGTACCTTGCCCTTTGTGCATGTCTTTGTGACTTAGGGTTGCATATATATCTCATGCACACAGTGGATAGCTAATGCTTGCTTACTCACAAGCTTGCATTTATCAATATGTATAACAGAGGAAAGTTTATTGATTTCTTGTTCCTACTCATTTTTGAATGATTGCTTATACATTTGCTGAACTTCATTTTATTTCAGTTAGTATTGTAAGTAAAGCAGTAGGAGCATTAGGCACTTCAGTCTTACTTCTTGACATAGTTGTGCACAAGAGTATAATTGACTTGTCCATGTTTTATTGACAGTGGTCAAATGACATGCTTGATAAACAGCATTGGTTAGAATACGTAACGGTATTGCAAAAATCAGACATAGGAGATATTACTAGCATAAATGTACACCTCAGACAAATGCTCTGCTTAGGGACATATACATAGGTTCATAGGTTCATAGGTAGGTGCTAGGCTATCGGCCCTAGGGCCCATACAAGCCTAGCCAAAAAATGTACCCTGGCTTTTGCCACCCAAGAAAATTATTTTCCTGTGCCCCTGTCGAGCAGAGCCACAGAAGTGATCCCCAGGGTGAATTTCCCATTTCCCATCCAATCATCAAGATTTTTCTTGAAGAGTGCTAATGAGGAGCTCTGTTTGACATAGATAGGTAGTCTGTTCCAGAGTATGGGAAGTCTCTGGGACAAGAATCTGTCCCTCCATCATGTTCTGTTTATTGTGGTGACAATGTTTAGGTCCCTAGAGCATGTAGTTCGGGGGGATTGGGATTTCTTTAAGTGGAGCATGTCCAACAGCTCTGAGTTTGACATAGTTTTTTATGTTAGGCAGAGATCGATGGAGTAAAGCTGTAGTTTTTTGAGACGGTCTGCATATGGCATCTGTTTGAGGCCAGTAATCCTCTTTGTGAGGTATTTCTGTGGTCTTTCCAGTTGTTGTAGATGTCTTGTGAGGTACATACTAAAAGGGGCATTGTACTCTATAATGGGTCTAATGAGTGATGAGTAGAGGGGAACAATGACTTCTTTTTTTCTGGATGAGAATCCTTTTGTGATGAGATGAGCCATGTAGAAAGATTTCCTGACCACTGTGGCAATATGATTATCAAAGGAGAGACTACTGTCCACCTGTGTCCCAAGGTCTCTTATCACATTTTCGGCATTAAGTAGATTACCAGCTATGTGGTAGTTCATGGGTACAGAGTTTTTACCAAAAGGGATGACAGTACACTTTTTGGCATTGAGCTTCAGGCCATGGCTTTGACACCAGGTATCTGTCTCAGTGAGGCCCTTTTGTAGTTTGCCCACATCGTTAGGAGTTTCGATTATGGCTCCTAGTTTGCAGTCATCTGCAAACTTTGTTAGCCAAAGACCTTCTGTGTTGGCCTGCACTTCAGAGAAGTAGATACCAAACAGGAGAGGACCCAGGACTGAACCCTGTGGTACTCCACTTGTCACTGGTCTGATGTTGGATTTGGAATCCGCTACTTTCAAAGTGTGGGTTCTGTCCGTGAGCCAGTTGGCAACCCATCTTGTGACATAGGGATTTATACCTAGTTTAGTGAGCTTATCTATAATTCCAGAGTGGGGGATGGTGTTGAAAGCCTTGTTGAGATCTAGATAAGCTGTGTGAACCATTTTACCCTCATCTATGGCTTTGGTGACTGCTTCAAAGAAGTCAATCAGGTTTAGGAGACATGATCTGCCTTTTACAAATCCAAACTGGGTAGGGTCCAGAGTTTGGAGATTACCAATGTCTTTGTTTATGAGTTCCACAATGATACGTTCCATGGCCTTGCAGACCAGGCTCATCAGGCTAATGGGGCAGTAGTTCCCGGGGTCCGTCGTGGCTCCCCCTTTGTAGAGTGGGATAACTGTTGAGGTGCACCATTCAGTGGGTACAAAGCCTGAGGTGAGGCTATGATTGAACATGGTACTTAGGTAGGGTGCCAGTTTATTCTGTAGTTCATGTAGAACACAGCCTGGGATATTGTCAGGTCCCATGGATGCTGTGTTCTTGGCTTTGGAGAGTGTGTTTTTTACCTGTGCAGCCGTGATTATAGGAACTTTGCATTCTTCCAGTATAGAGATGGGCCCTTTAGGGGGTGAAAGGGGGGTAAAGTTAGCACTGAACCTATCTGCTAGGATGTTGGCAATATCAGTTGGTTCTGTATATTTAGTGCCATTGTGCTGTAACTCAGAGGAGATCTGAGTGTTCCCATTTAGATTCTTGACATAGCTATAGAATGTTTTGTGGTTGTCTTTAGAGTCAGTGGCAATTTTGTTTTCGTAACTAGCTTTGGTGGATTTTATGAGGGATCTCAGCTTCTTACTGAAGTTGACCAGAAAGTTCCTCCAGTCATGGGATTTTATTCTTTTTTGCAACAGTTTCTTTCTTCTGTTGTAGAGTTTGTTTATGGCAGAGGATCACCAGATTGTCTTCCTTTTTTTGGAGGATAACATCTTGGTTCTATTAGGGATAGCATGATCCATGCACTCGTGCAAGTGCTTATAAAGTGCATTTGTGTAGGATTCGGCAGTCATACCTCTATTGTCCATCTGTATGGGTGTCATGAAGTTTGCCACTTCTGTCTTGAGAAGTGTGAAGTTGGCTTTGGAGAAGTTTTTGCGATAGTTTCCCTAATTGGGGGTGGGGGTGGGATGTGGATGTCTAAGCTGATTAGCTTGTGGTCAGATCTGACCAACGAGGAATTGACCTCTGGTGTGGAACACCGGTTTCCCATGTTGGTAATGACCAGGTCTAGGATACTGCTACCGTGGTGGGGGTGTGAATAAGTTGATCCAAGGCGTTGGAATTTATGAATTCTAGAAAACGTTGAGCAAAAGAGTTGGTACATGAGTAGTTTTCCCAGTTAATGGTGGGGTAGTTGAAATCACTTATTATTAGGGTGTTGGGTTGTACCCTAATACTTTCCAGTGTATCAAGAAATGAGGAGTGTGAATCCTGGGGCATGGTGGGGGGTCTGTAGCAAGCTACAATTTTTTACAATATTTCTATATGAAAGTATGTTGTTATTTAACTTATTTTTTCTGTTCCACATTTACCTTGTCATTACTGTAGGTAACAATTGTGTCCTTGGGGTGATTGTACCTTTATGGTGCTATCAGAACACAGCCATTGCATGGTTAAGTAAAGTTTGCCATTACATGGTTAAGTAAAGTTTGTGGAGTTTGACAGGTGGCAGTTTTCCTACACATACATGCATGGGATCCTAGGCTTTGACCTAATTTGTGATTGTGTGTACTATCCTCTGCCTCTTAGGCAGACCCAGAGCATACTGTGCATGCTTACATCTACCAGCACGATCTTCGACTCATCTGTACCTACTGCTGCTGCTGCTGGCCCTGCCTGTGGTCCTTGAAACGGTGGTCCTGCCCCTTGCTGTCCTTGTTAAAGCTGTTTCCTCAGAATTATATTGTGCAACATAGCACAGACTGTAATAATTTCAGCAGAAGTGCCTGGGTTGTACTACAGTGCACCTCCTGATGTGTCTAGACACTGGAACCTTGATTTAAGCCCAAACACATGTTCTGTGATATTCACAATTTAAGCATTGTATCCTTGCTCATTGTGGTTGTGTGGGTTTCTCATTGGTGTCATGAACCAGGGCTCCAGGGCATAACCTGCATCCACCACTAGATGCCCTTGATGAATGTCACCCCTAGCAAATCTGGTGCTCAGCTCAAAGGTGTGCCATATGTGTGAGTCATGGGGAATGACTGGGTTACCTGCCCAGATGTTGTAGATGATCCCTTGGGCATTTCAAACAACCTGACAGTTTATAGAGGGAAACCTTTTCTGTTGATATACCTCCTTATCTGTTCACTGGGTAGGTCTTTTATTTCTATGTGTGTGCAATCTATGGCCCTCAATACTTCAGGGAAGTGTGCTACTGCATAGAATTCATGCATGGTTCTTGCTGTCTCCTGTGGGGAGTGTGGGAAACGGGATCTCTTGCATGTAGAAGGATTGCATTTAAAAATTGATGTAGTATTCTAGCGGCTGAAGCCTGTGACATCCCTAATATATCCCCTGTGGGTCTCTGGAATGTACCATTAGCTAGTATACATAATGCTACACATACCTTTGTTTACACTGGGATGGGTTCCCCATGATTTCCTTGGGTCCTGTGCTGGGGGTTGTAGAGGTTGCATATTTCTTCCAGTGTTTCCTTGTCCACCCTGTATCTCTCAGCAATTTCTGTTTCATGCAGTCCATAATAATTCAAATGTTCTAAACAGCCTTCTTCCTCTTGGATGAGGTCCCACAGCAGTAGCAGAAGCACCCTGATTTAAAGCCTGTTGCACATGCAACTTAATAATAGCAGCAGCAACCCCTAACCTCTTTTCTTTTTTCTAAGTATAATTGTGCCTGTATTCCAAAGTTTTGGTGTTCAAGGCAAATGGCTACACTGAGTGTACACAATCACTTTATAGCTTACTGAATGGCTCTGCCATGTTGAATTGTACTTCAGCTCCTTATGCTGACATGCCTTTGTTTTGCAGCTCTACACATTATGTAGATCTATTTAATGAATACCACAAACACCACAAAGTGTGCGATCATGTAGCTGTTAGTGAGTCTGCCCATGTTGTTGTCTAGTTTGACAAACAATGTTTTCTCTGTTTGAAAATGTACAACTTGGACATATTAGTAATATAGTATTTTTGTTCAACCAGATGTGAGCTTTCACAAGACTGCAAGAAATTCTTTTCCGAGAGCTTATTTATTTAAGTATTTACAGAAATTTGAAAAAAAATCATGCTAATTTATATAATTAACAGTACAAATAAGACTGATTTGTAATATCAATGACAGTATTATTCAACTTTATCTAAAGTTTCAACTGATGCCATGCAGTAGTTTATAAGATACTTGGTCTTAGAACATTAATGTGCATCTTCACAATTTCTAGCAAACAACTAGTAATATTTCCAGTGTAGTGTATTATAAATTGAAAGTAACAATGTGTTTTTGTATATTCTATCTTGACACTTCACATCATGCCCATCAATAACATATAGTGCTTTCATTTATGAAAATATGAACATAAATTTGAAAATATGAATAAAATATGAAAATATCTGCATTGCAGAGCATACTGATCTCAGTGTCATTTTGTCATGTACAACTTGTCGTTTCTTACACTGCTTGCTATTAATTTGTAAATCACTTAGTTAGTGAAGTCAGCCCCAGAAAATATCAGAATATCATAAAGAGCAGTGGTTGTTAAATGGAAGCATGCAAGAAAAAGCATGTATAGGTATAAATAATTTAATTCCTTACTTTCTTTGGGCTGCTCTAACTATTTATCTTATCTTACTATGTTGAGATTTTGAACAAGTCTTGTAATAAATATCCTTACGTAAAACCAGACAATCTATGCATACTGATGATATTACACTACATATGCCTCCCTTTTAAAAAAATATCAATATGCAATCCATATAACTGTTATTTTTAATCAAAACTGTCTGCAAATAATGTAAATTATGTAAAATATGTACGAATAATGGAACTGTTACTTATGAATAAAACTGACTGTAAATGATGAAAAAATGCAAATGATATCCATTATGTCTGCATAATGAAGCTTTTCTCTCTGGGTCTCAGACAAATAAAGGGGCACTGCTCAGTCGAACTTTCCCAGTAAGAAAATGTCAATAATTAAATATTTAAATAAATACATAAATAAATATTTTTATTTCATTTGCTAGCCAATTGTGTGAACTAGTTATCTCAGGCTTGCACAACTGTATTATTAAAGCACACAAATATAACCACACATAAAAAGTTTTTTGTTGCATATATTCTAGGAGAATCTATACAAAGTAATGTAGTAATGTCAAACCCTAAGAACAAATATGTATAAGTAAAAGCAGGACCAGCCTTTGGTCAGCTGGTGCCCTAGGTAAAAGGTCTCCACAGTGCCCCCCCCCCCAACATGACCCAGTGCCTCCATCCTGGTCTAGCTACACCATACAGGTTACTGGAAAAGCACCCCTGCTAGAGTGGCACCCTAGGCGTTTCATAGCTGGCCTATGCCTAAGGCCAGCTATGAGTAAAAGACAAGTTAGAAAAGCCCTATATCCAGTTAAAAATGTATAGTTCAAAATATATAAGTTCAGGAGTGCTGTGCTTGTAGCATATAAGACCACATAAATGACATATGCATCATACAAGATTTAACTGACCTAGCAAGCAACTTTAATTTCTTAGACAGAAATGGACAAACATACATAAACACACATACAAACCCAGTCTCACATAGACCTATAACAACTGCAAACCAAACACATAAACACACAAAAACATACTTGGAGGCTCTAATTAAAAATCTACCAAAACAACAGAGGCCTCCAAAGCAGACATCCAAGCAACCACTACCTCAAAACATAGCACATGCAACACATAGTTCACAAAGTCAGTGTGCCAAACAGTCACAGCCCTTAAGGCCAAACAACATGCCTGATACACTTGCAATAGGTGACTCTATAGTCAGACACACTGACGTCCCGCTCACCAGACTGAACAAGGAAAAGGTTACAGTAAGCTGCCTGTCGGGCACTAGAATCCGCCACATAACACAAGCACTCAGGTCACTCCAAAGCAAGTACAAATATAACTCAGTCATTGTCCATGCCGGTGTGAATGACCTGAGATGTACCTGGACTACATGAAAGAGACATAGAGGAGCTCTCTGATTATGTAGCCCAGGCCGGTATGACCCTGACCCTGAGCAGCATCTTACCCTCACCAAGAATGATACCTCAGTACAAAGACAAAATGATCAGCTTTAACAATTGGCTCAATTACTGGTGTCATTCAAAGGGGATCCAATGTCTGTCTGCTTGGGATGACATGCTTGACAAGCCAAGCTGCTTCACAAGGGACGGCTTGCACCTGTCACCCCTGGGCTTCCGGATATTGGCCAAGGCTCTTGCCACCCCCATAGTCCCTTTTTAGGCAAGGCTTCAAAAGACAAACCCACCTCCCTAGAAAACACAAGTGGAAAAAAACTAAGAGTAATGCTGCTCAACGCCAGAAGTCTAAACCTCAAAATGCACGCTCTCAAAGTCCTCCTCAGTATGGAGAACATCGATGTCTGTGCAGTGACTGAAACCTGGTTCAAGGCTCCTGAGAGCACCCCAGCACTACCAGGTTATACCTCATATCATGCTTTTCAGCCCCAAAACTTAGACCAAACCACAAAAGGAGGGGGAGTATTCATATTCATCAAAGATACCCACACCTCCAGGTTAGTGGCAACGCACGAAGCTTCGGAGTCCATCCATGTGCAACTAACCATAGACAAAACTGCCTTACAGTTTGTAGCATGCTAGAGACCACCCTCTCAAACTCAGGAACCCACTCAGCCTTCCTGAAGACACTGGAGAGTATGAATGTCTCTCCAAATACCATCATATTGGGAGACTTCAACTACCCAAACATAGACTGGGAGCATTACTCAAGCCCCAGCACCTTAGCCCAAATGTTCCTAGAATTCATAAACTCAAATGCGATGGAACAACTAGTCACCACTCCCACAAGAGGAGATAATATACTAGACCTGATCATCACAAACATGGGGACACAATGCTCCACACTAGAAGTATACCCCTCATTGGTGAGATCAGGCCATAAATTAATCTCACTGGAAATCCACATCCCACCCCCACCCCCAGCACAAAAGACCACAGTGAAGAATTTCTCAAAAGCTGACTTCACACTTCTAAAGACTGAAGTGGAATCCTTCAAGGCCCCTGGGCCAGTGGAAACCACAGCCCACACCTCTGAATCCTTTATAAATGCTTTCTACGAACACATTCAAGAATGCATGGATCATGCAATCCCAAATAAAACCAAGACCCATTCCCCCAAAGGCAGGCATCCTGCCTGGTGGACCCCAGCCATAAACAAGCTTTGCAACAGGAGGAGGAAGCTACTACATGACAGAGCAAAATCCCTAAAAGGGAAGGCATCTCTGATCAGTACTAGCAAAAAACTACGCTCACTCATAAAATCATCCAAGGCCAACTTTGAGAGAAAAGTCACAAAAGACACTAAAGACAATCACAAGGCCTTCTTTAGTTATGTTAGAAACCTGGGTGGAAACTCCCAGATATGCTCAGAGTTAGTCCAAAATGACAAAAAATACACTGAACCCACAGACATTACCAACATACTGGCAGACAGGTTCAGTGCAAATTTCTCTCCCCCTCCCACCCAAAAGGAGAAATATCTATCCCAGCAGAGTGTAGCCACCCTGACATCTCAGATGCCCAGGTGAGAGCCGTCCTCTCCAAAGCTAAAAACACAGCATCAATGGGACCAGACAGTGTCCCGGGTTGCATGCTACATGAACTCCAAGAGGAACTAAACCCGCACATAAGGCTGCTGTTTAATCTTAGCCTTACTAAAGGATACGTACCCAAAGAATGGCATACAGCAACAGTGGTCCCACTCCACAAAGGAGGTGCTTCTACGGACCCTGGAAATGACTGCCCCATGAGCTTGATGAGCCTGGTCTGCAAAGCTATGGAGAGGATCATTATGGAACTCATAAACAAAGACATTGGGGACCTACAGACACTGGATCCTACCCAATTGGGCTTTGTCAAGGGAAGATCCTGCCTTTTGTACCTGGTCAACTTTTTTGAAACAGTCACTAAGGCCATTGATGAGGGTAAGGCAGTTCAGACAGCCTACCTTGACCTTGCAAAAGCCTTCGACACAATACCCCACTTGGGCATCATAGACAAGCTCACCAGCTTAAATGTAAACCCATATGTCATAAGATGGGTTGCAAACTGGCTCAAGGACAGAACCCACAAGGTCAGAATTGCTGGAGCCATGTCAAACTCTAAGCCAGTCACAAGCAGTGTCCCACAGGGCTCTGTCCTGGGACCCCTCTTGTTCGGCATTTATTTTTCTGAGGTGCAAGCAAACATAAGAGGATTGTGGCTGATAAAGTTCGCAGATGACTGCAAACTGGGTGCCATAACTGATACTTCAGCGGACACAAGCATCCTTCAGAAAGGCCTCATAGAAATGGAAAACTGGTGCCAGAGCCATGGCCTTAAACTGAACGCCAAAAAATGTATAGTCATACCCTCTGGGAAAAACAAAGTACCCACAAATTACCACATAGGTGGTAATCCATTAAGTACAGAAGAAGTAATCAGGGACCTAGGGACCCAAGTTGACAGTAGCCTCTCATTTGACACTCACATTGCCAAAGTGGTTAGGAAGACCTTCTATATTGCCCACCTTATCATGAAAGGATTCACATCTAGATCAAGAGAAGTCATTGTGCCCCTATACTCTTCCCTTATCAGGTCCATAATTGAGTACAATGCCCCATTTGGGATATACCTTAACCGACACCTGCAGCAGTTAGAAAGACCCCAAAAGTACCTCACTAAGAGGATCAAGGGTCTCAAACATATGTGATATGCTGCCCGGCTGAAGAAACTCCAGCTCTATTCAGTCACATACCACCTACTCAGAGGCGATCTATGCCTGACGTACAAGGCCATGTCCAATCCAGAATTAATGGACATGCTCCACCTCAGAAAATCCAAATCCACCAGAGCCACGAGAGCGAGAGATTTGAACCTCAACACAGAAATAAATAGGAAGTGCTGGTGGGACAGATTCATAACCCAGAGGCTCCCTACACTCTGGAACAGAATCCCAGTCCATGTTAGGCAGAGCCCCTCACTGACTCTCTTCAAGAGAAATCTTGACGAGTGGATAGGAGATCATAGGTTTACTCCGAGGGTCATCTCTGCATCACTACTAGACAGAGGAACAGTAAACTAAACCCTAGATGGGCATAGTATTCTCATTCCAAGGGGTGGCGAAAGCCACACACACTCTGGCTAGGCTTATAAATGCCCTAGGGCAGATAGCCTAGTATGAACCTATGAACCTATGAAACTATAATTCAGACATGCAAGAAAACTGAGGAAAATATTTCAGAGTCATATCAACACTAGAAAACAATACCCTTTTTGCTGCTGTTGTTTAAAAGTCGGTACATCTGGCTTTCACCCCTTATGGTAATCTGACTACCAAAGTCCCTCCCTCCCCTTTTGATTGCTATTGTCAGTTGTGTAAGCTGATTAAATACTTTTCTCATCCATTGTTTTAATTAGATCTGTCATACTGAGAGCCCACTTAGCGAACAAGTATTGCTCTTTAGGTAACCACTTTATTACAAATCATAATTTTCACGAAGCTCTCATCTGCTTAGCATGGTCTGAGAGGGTCCCAAATAAATCCTGTGCCACCCATGCTAGACAATACATTTATTTCACTGTTTTGCACTTCATTTAACTTCTTTATCTGTTGATTCTTGTACTTTTAAATATTTTTCAAGTACCCCAATATTGTACTGTTTGCTAATTGCTAAAAACTGTACTTTTGAGAAGCTTTACTGGCAGTGTTACTGTGTAAGTTGCTACTTAGTACTTTTCATTATAATTAATTGTTGTATTCCTGTAATTCTGGCCCTGCAAAAGGTATTTTACACAGTTTCCTTTGTTTTAAGTGCCTGCATAAATTTGGCATGCTTGAAAGTGTCTTGGCTGATTCTCACGGAGCTCAGCAACTCTTGGTGTCCTCGCCTGAGCCTCTGAAGTGATTTCCTTTCATCATGTGCCATCCAGGCACAAGCCAAGTATTTCCATTTAACAATTGCACTTCCAGAAGCTATGGTAGTAATCAACTACTGATTTTTTGTTTTATTTGTAGATTTGTCTGTAGTTAAGACTAAAATTATTGCATTTGTTCTAACTCTCTTGCTATTGGTCCAATTGACTTGAAATCTACTTGTCTAGCTAGTTTGTTAAAGTTGTTTTGTGGTAGCATACACTTTCAAACAATCTTTTTTGTACTTTACCATTAAGAGGACTAGGATATTCCATCTAGTGGCAGTAGGTGGTGGCTGGTCTATCTGAGTTGTAAAACACAGAACGTAACCTATACAACTATTACAGGGACAGTAGCCTACAGTTCAGTGAAGTATTGCACAAAGTCAAGCTCAGAGCAGCCAGCCTGCACATCAGATAACACTGATACCATATCCTAATACTATTCAGTGCTAGTCCCAAACCCTAGGGACCGCTCTAGAAGACATCTGTAAAACCCAGTCATCAAACCCCAATAGCCCACCCTGCTACAGACCTGGAGAACATAGATATGCAATTTCCAAATGTCTCCATAGCTAGCTTGCTAGATATGGTCATCCTGAAGCAATGTATCAATTGTCTCATATTTGCAGACAGCCTTTTAGTCCTTAAAGAAACTTAACACAGTATGTGAAAAGTGTACATACACAATCCTGCATGCAAAGAAATTAAAGAAATTGTCAAGAACACACACACACACACACACACACACACACACACACACACACACACACACACACACACACACACACACACACACACACACACACACGCACACACACACACACACACACACACACACACACACACACACACACACACACACAGACGCACACGCGTACACACACACACACACGCACACACACACACACACACACACACACACACACACACACACACACACACACACACACACACACACACACACACACACACACACACACACACACACACACACACACACACACACACACACACACACACACACACACACACACACACACACACACACACACACACACACACACACACTATCCATGCACACATACCATCTTATGCTGAGGGACTAAAAAACAAGCTCCCAAATGCTGAAGACCTCCTAAGACTGCAAAAACAATCCTCCGCAATCTCTAAAGGACACACCAAAAGTAGCACCAAACACCAGACATAAGGCTACACTCAAAGTAACCCCAAAACAAATCCCATAAAGTAAGCAAACAATTTTGCCAGGACCTTTTTGTTATAGTGAACTCCATTGTATGACACCCAGATGTCCCATTTACCAGTGGACAAGGAGAAGATTATGGTCAGTTGCTTATCTGAAGCCAGGATCCACCAAGTTACACACTTATTCATGTCATTGCATCCCAGGTACCAGTATCATTCTATCATAGTCCATGAGACATGCCTGCCTGGATTATATGAAAAGAGACATTATGGAACTCTCTGAATATGTGTCTCAGACTGGTATTTCCTTTGCACTGAGTTGCATTCTACCTTCACCAAGAATGATGCCACAGTATGAACACAAAAATTATTAACAATTAGCTCAGTGTTAGGTGTCAATCCAGGGGCATTCAATATCTGTCAGCCTGGGAGGATATGGTCAATAGACCACATTGTTTTGCCAAAGATGGCCTGCACCTGTCACCCCTGGACATCCGGATTTTGACTAAAATTGTATCCCCCCATTAGAGCAAATTAAAACCCAAAGAAACCTAAAAGTGTTACTGTTCAATGCTAGGAGCCTTAACAAGAAACTTCACACCATACAAGCTGCCATCACTCTGGAGAATACAGACATCTGGCTGTTACAGAAACATGGATTAAAACTGCAGAAAGTACTCTGGCAGTGCAAGGTTACACTGCCTTCCACACATTTAGACCATCAGCTACATAGACAGGGATGAAAAATGAAGGTGTCTTGATCTGCATTAACAAGAAGTATTCTGTAGGGTTGTTAGAGTTCATCCACTTGCAAGTCACCTTGGATAGAGTCACTTACCATAGCTTTGCAAGCTATAGATCACCATCTATGTCTCAAGAATCCCACTACTCTTATTTAGACCTACTGGAAGCACACTCCATCCAACCAAACAGTCTATTCATGGGAATATTTAAATGACCATATATAGACTGAGAAACATACACTGCCACCAACTTGCAAACACATTTCCTGGACTTAGTAACACAAATGTCCCTGATTAGTGCGCACTTCCAAAGGTTCAAACATATTGGACCTTGTTCTCACCAAAATGGAAAGTGCTGCAACCCCCCCCCCCCCCATGTCATGTTCTCACTTATTAGGTCAGATCACAAAGCTGTCTCATTCAAAATAAAAGTCCTTAATATTTTTAACTTTATAAAGCAGTACGGACTAAGGTTGCTAGGTCAGTTAATCCTTTTAAAAAGCATTCTACATTTAATTCAGCTTTAGTTCATACCATAAAGGTTTTTGAAGATGCTTGTGTAAAAGATTTTAAGGACCTACTTAAACATAAACCACGTAGAAAGTCTTTTAACCATACTTGTGAACAACATACTGCTTTATATGAACTTAAAAATATGAAGGACTTAAGATTTATGAAAGCAGACAAGGGGAGTGGGATGGTAATTATGTATAACAAAGATTATGTAGAGTCTATGTCCTAGATGTTATCTAATGATAATGAATACATTTTAACAACTACTATAGAGGTCAACAAGAGTTACAAGCAGATTCAATGGTTAAGTTATGAATATTTAATGGAAGGATATATTAATGTGGAGTTATACAATTTTATGAATGTGGAATTTCCAGTACTTGGTAATTTATTTGGAATACTCAAATTACATCAAACATCCCACCCATCCACCTTTTAGACCTATAGTGTCCGCCCCTAAATATGTTACCGAAGGAATTGCACTATTTCTAGATTTTACACGTCATCCTATAGTACAAAAGATGAAATCTTATATTAAGGACTCATGGGACTTTTTAGAGAAAGTTAGAGCATTTTCAGTGAATTATGCCTTCAACGAATCACATAATTTGATTTTTACAGTCGATGTCAGTTCTCTTTTTACATGTATTCCCCATGAAATAGGGGTAGATTATGTTAGAAATGATTTAAACAATATAGAAAGTTTTTCAGCTGATTCCAATTACTTAATATGTAGTTTGCTTGATATTAGGAAAGTTTATATACAAATTAGATGGGTAGCCATGGGCTTGGCAGCCGCACCTGTATATGCGAATTTGGTACTGGGGTGGTGGGTGCACGTGGTCTTGGCTCTATTAATAGAAAAATTTCATATTGTATTTTATCTTCGTTTTGTGGATGACTTGATTTTTGTTATAGAAGATGATAAGTATGATGTTAACAATTTTATCAGTAAAATTAATGACAGCTGTAATTTTTTTAAATTTGTGTTGGGTGATGTAGATACCACAGTCAACTATTTAGATGTTACCCTTTCCTGGGATGCAACTGAGTGTATCTTAAACAGACAAGTTTATAGGAAATCAACTTTTGTTAATAATTATTTACATTTTACTAGTAACCATCCGTGTTTTATAAAGAAAAAATATACCTAGAGGTCAATTTATCAGGGCCTATCGAATGACGACCAATGATTTGATTTTTCAAAATGAAGTAGAGTTTATAAGACATATGTTTTTAGATAGCAGATATGATGAAAAGTTACTGACTAGTGCAGTAAATGAGATTAGAACCAAAAGGAAAGTTTTTCCCCCTGATTCCTAGAAAGCCTTTGACCAAAGAGGATGAAGATGAGACACTTTCTGATTTTAACATTACATGGTCATTTGATATGATTGCTGATAATAGAGATATTTGTTCCATCCTTACTAAAAACTGGAAAATTATTAAGGGTAATGCAGATTTATTAGAGACAGTAGGTCAATGTCCTAAGTTTGTTTTTAAAAATAATTACAATCTCAAAAAGATCTTACAGAATGACTCTAGTTTGATAGGTGAATGTACTAGTAGGTCTAATAAAAGTAAAGGTATGTACAAATGTGGGTTCTGTGGTATCTGTAGATTTATATTAGAAGGACCTTTTATAGATTTGGAGTTTTTAGAAAAGACATTACCCATTACAGGGGTTTTTAATTGTAAAACAGAGGGAATAGTATACATCGTGAAATATTCAGGCTGGGAAAGCTATTATATAGGCATGACTGAAAGGAGTCTATTTAGAAGTGTAAAAGAGCATTTATATTCTATTAAATGTAAGGATATGAAAAATGCCCAATATAGACATAAAGCTCAATGTGTAAACAAAAAAATTATGTTTCGTATTTTAAAACAAGTCCCTAAGGACCTAAGAGGGGGTAACTATAGAAATAAATTAGAGAGAGGAGAGAGACATTATGGCAATTGAAGTTAGGGGTGGACAGTTTTCCTGGTTTTAATGATACTATAAATATTAAATGTTTTTTAAGGGATAAAAGACTTATTATTTGTTCTTAAGCATTTATATGATATTTTTTATTTATTTTTTTATTTTTACATTTGTTAACTGGGCTACTCTAGCTGGATATATTTCCATTTTCAGTAGAGGCCTGAGGAGAAGAGTTCCAATATAACCACAACAGAATATACAAAACTATATATACACAATATAAAGGATAAAAGATAAAAGTGTTAAACAGTGTCAGACAAAGTTTGATAAAATCGATGTTTTACAATACGTAGGTAAAAACAGTACAATAGGTAGTATAGGGAATACTATTTACAGCTCTGTCCTTAGAGGGATAAGCTACAGTGTTGATGAAGGAAAGTGAAAGACAGCGGTGAGAAGTTTAGAATAAAAGGATTAATCAGGATTGCTGCAGGGGCATAACCAATGGATTTTCAGATGGTTTTTGAGGTTTTGTTTAAAAAGAGGCAGAGAGGGAAGTAAGGTAAGTTCTATAGGTAAGTGGTTCCAATGTTTACCTACAGTGTTTGAGAATGAGGAATCACCTGCTTTGTTGTTGGACTTTGTTGTGGTAGCTAGAAGTTTGTTAGAGGAGCGTAGTGAATCAAGGTTTTTGTAGGGGATGATAAGGTTAGAGAGTATAGGAGTATTGTTAGGTTGGTATAATAGCTTGTAGGCAATGGTGAGTTACATATATGCCAGGAGATTTTGTAATTGTAGCCAGCCTAGTTGCAGTAGGTTCAGACAATGATGGGTTCTAAAGGGATTGCCAGTAGCAAATCGGGCAATACTATTGTAGCAATTATTTAGTTTGCTAAGGTTATTTTTTTTTAGGTTAGAGTAAATGGGTGCGGCATTAAGAAGTGTTGAGATTAAGTGAGAATGAGCAATTTTGGTTCTTGCTGATTGTGTAAGGAAGGGTTTGATTTTGTATAAGGAGCCAAGTTTTTTGTTTACAGATTTTATAGTGTTATTTATATGGCTGTCAAAGTTAAGGTTATTATCAATAGTAATTCCTAGCAGTTTAGTAGTGGAGTCTGGGGATATGATGGTACCGCTGTTAGAACTAATTGAGAAGTCTTTTGGGGAGGACTTACTGGTAGGGGCAAAGAGTAGGAGCTTTGTTTTCTTAGCATTTAGAAGGAGGCAATGATTTAAGAACCAGGTCTCAATTATGTTGAATACCTTCTGAGTTGAAGAATGTAGTTCTGAGGGGGAGTTAGCTGAGCATATGATTGTTGAATCATCTGCATATTGAATACAGGTGGCTTGAGGAATTGCTGTGTGCAGGTCATTAATGAATAGTGAAAAAAGGAGAGGGCCTAGAATAGAGCCCTGAAGGACTCCAAGGTTGACTGGTAGGAGGGATGAAAGGTTCTGCTCCTAGAGAACTGCTTGTTGTATATTGCTAAGGTAGGACTTAAACCATCGGATAGCCAGAATATCAAGGGAAAGGGACTCTAGAATGTTAATAAGAAGGGTGTGGTTAACCATGTCAAAAGCTTTTGAAAGATCGATAAAGAGTGATATGATTTTTTACGTGTATTTTTTAACAACGTTTTACTACAGGATATAAGTTTATGTATTTTTGCACTATACTATGTGTTTACTGTTCAGCATAACTAATTGATTTATTAGTTAATTGTTTAAATTAGGTGGGGTTTTTGGTTTATAAGGAGATGTTTCTTAGAGATGTTATTGTTTCTGAAGAAGTCGGGTGTTACAGATGAAAGTGAACTAAATGTGTTTTACGCCAAAGTATTTGGCTTATATTTGCACTAGCATCCAGGTTTTTGCTGTGGTTCTGTTCCAGCTGTTTGGTTTTGTTTTCGGTGTTCAAATGTAACCTTGATCATTAGATGGTAAATCACAAATTAATTTCTGGGCTGGCCCCCATTTCTCTGACAGTAAGCATTCTATAACTAATATTGGATCAGTAATCAAAAAATTCATCCTTGAGCTGACCTCCATGTCTCTTATAGACCAAGGCCAACAGTAAACATTCCCTAACATACCCCCCACATACCTTTTTAGCAACCTCCTAAATAACATACTTCGCCTAACAAATGTACCTCTCCTAACAAACATGTCCCCCCATTTAAGATGGGCATGTTACCAGAGGTTGCAGTTGGGTCATGCCATGTGACTAGGTTTATAAATGCCCTGGTAGTCATTAGCCTAGTATAAACCTATGACTCTATATATTATGTAAAGTTGCTAAACTATCAGAGATGACGTCCAAAATAGAAATGATATAAAGGGGAAAGCATTAATAACATAATGAAAAATACTGTGACAGGATGAAATGAATAAAGAAATAAAAACAGAGTTACAACAAATATGTGCTAATGCAACTAACAACATAAATGTGAATATGTGCAAGGGTCATGCAAAATGTTTAAAGTCAAATATAAAGCTAACAGAATAAAATACAGGGATATGACAGACAAAGGGACAGCAGTGGCCATCATACATGCAAAATATGTTCAGGAAAGTCAACAGTACAAGAGAAAAGCAGTGTGAGAAATGACCCTCCGTGTATATACTCTACAAATAGGAGTGAGAGCAACACCAGGCCATAAAGGCAGTGAATACTGAAGTGATTCGATAGACTTGGGTACATCTGCTGACATATCAAGTGGCACTTATTAAAAATTTATGGTCAGTGAGGCAGAAAGCAAGTGCCATAATATTTTCATAAAATTTGTTAATGCCTCTTCTCATGAAAAGCATTTTGAAGCTGAAGCAAGGTATATGACAAGGTTATAGACCATTGTCATTGTTCTGAAAAGAAATAGATGCTCTGCATTGTGTCACCAAATAGTCTGTTCACTTGAACTGATAAATATATGTAAATCAAGAATAGTTTCAAAATAGAAAGATATAAAACAGCAACAGGTGAAAATGCAAGCAAGAGAGACAAACCGGTAGTGTAAATAACTATAGGAAAGCATTAAAAATTGATTCACAAAAATTTATCTGATAGATTAACACTCGACAAAGCAGCAGTGTACACACCAAGATATCTGACATAAAACAAACAGCCTAAATGACTATTAGTACAGACTATTATGGGTCAATTCACAACAGTCAATTGCAAATATTAAAATATGTATATTCAAATTACAAGTTGTGCAGTCTGTGGCATCTATATCAGCAGAAGATGTTATCCTAGCCTTGGACAAGATTTTTGCAATGTCTGTAATTTCAGGCATTGTAAGATCATATAATGCCCATCATTTTAATAACTCACAATTCAAACATTTGTGTGTCTCACATGGAATGCTGCATATGACAATGAATCCATTATGGCTACAGGCAATAAGAATGTTAAATAAATTCAAGACAGTTCAGAGAAAGACCATAATAATTCCAGATGTGAATAATATAATATGGAAACAGCAGATAAAGACATGGTGAAACAGTAGATGATTTCTGAGCACATGGGGTCAACACCAGCCAAAATATAGTGTACATATAAACTTCAAAATAAAATTCTATCTATGACAATGCTAAGAGGTATGCTTGATGAGGCAAATGAATTTGAACAGAAATCTAAAATAAAGTGCCAAAGTGGATTTAGACAGACAAGCCAAGGAATATGCTTTGTAAAAGGGAACAAACTCTTGTAATAAAGCATGGGAGGCAAATTAAATACTTAGTTTTGCATGCCCTGAGCCACATATGCACACTTTATTCAATACATCAAGAATTCAACAAGTGTCTAAATTAAGACATATTATAATAAGACAATGTTCATTAATGAAACTCTACTGGGTTTGGTTGAAGTCTTCACCTTATACACACAAGATACAAGGTTTGATTCTGACTACGAATCATTGGCTAGGTTTAAAATTGCCCATCACTGCAGCTTGCCTGTTATTCACCTATAGAAACAATTTTTTGTCCTGAGTCTTCTGCTGTTCACCTGGCTGACATGCAACTGCATGTCCAAGCATGAATCCAACAAAATCATCAGGTTTGCAGATGATACCATTGTCGTAAGTCTTGTCAGAAATGGTGCAGACACAGCCTACAGGGATGAAGTGTAGCATCTGATAGGCTGGTGCAATAGCAACAATCTGATCTTAAATGTGAGCAAGACCAAAGAATTAATAGTGGACTTCAGGAGGATTCAGGAGACACATCTGGTGGCAGTGGAAAGAGTCAAAAACACCATGTTCCTGAGGGTGCACATCTCAGATGATCCATCCTGGTCAACTCATATTAGCCATACAGTGAAGAAGGCACAACAATGTCTCCACTTCCTATGGAAACTGAGGAAGGCAAACCTGTCTCAGTCCATTCTCAAAACCTTCTACAGGGGGACCATTGACAGCATCCTCTCAAATAACATCATAGTTTGGTATAGTAATTGCAAAGCGTCTGACTGCAAGGCTCTCCTGAGGGTAGTGAGGACAGCAGATACATTCATTAGATCCTTGCTCCCATGCATGGATAATCTGCACCAGACCTGGTGTTTGGGAAGGGCTAGGAATATAATTGATAATCCCACTCACCCTGCCCATGGCATGAACGCCTGCCTTTCCTCAGGTAGGTGGTATTGCAGCTTACAATGGAAAACATATAGACTGAATAGGAACTTCTTCTCTCTATCCATAAGGCTGCTGAACTTGAATGTCAGGCATGACAGAGAATAATCAGATTAATATGCCACTTGCTGTGAAGTATCATCTATAGCAATCACTCTGGCAAATCACTTCAGTAACTGCTACAGTTAGCCTGATTTCTTATGCTATTACTTCCTGAATGTGCAATAGTCAGGAGTGAGTAACCAGTCCATACATGTGCAATATGAA